>NW_024412421.1:6058305-6271224 GCF_014898765.1 Herpailurus yagouaroundi
GAGGAAGGAAGGAAGGAAGGAATGAAGGAAGGAAGGAAGGAAGGAAGGAAGGAAGGAAGGAAGGAAGGAAGGAGAAATTCTCCATTTGGGGTAGCATTTTGGTTTTAAAACTAACTTCTAGCCTACCAAGAGCTGTTACTGATCACAGTACTATTCACAATCAAATATTATTTAGTTCAAATTACAAATCTCATTTGGGCACCTGGAAGGTAACATCTCCCACTTTTGGCTGCCTTATTAACACCTCGGAAGTTTCAACTATTCCCCTAGTTCCTTTGAGGGTAGATACTTTTATCCTCAGTTTTCAGGTAAATAAGTAAGCTCACCCAATAAGATGGGATCACCTTAGTTTTATGGACTGAATGTGTGTGTTCCCCAAAATTCATCTACTGAAACCCCAACCACCAATGGGATGGTATTAGGAGGTGGAGGCTTTGGAAGGTCATTAGGTCATGACTGTGGAGCCCCCATGGTAAGATTAGAATCCGCTGGGAAAGACCCTCTTGCCTGCAGCCTTTTGACAGCCACTTGGCCACATAACAATGGGCCTCGCACCTGTAACACTTCCTTACCGAGACATGAAGAGTCCTCACAGCCTATGCTGGACTTCCCACCTTATGTGGGAACATCTTTCCCTGCTTCACCCTCCTCCATTCCGCTTAAACGTGTGTGTCACGTGGCACACACTCAACCACATTGCTCTTTCTGTCCTCTTCAGGGAAGGAACAAGGTCCCTCTGCTGCAGGACAAGATGGGTACGGGCAGGCCAAATGCCCTGTGTCAGCCGGTGGGAGGGACCACCGAGCATGGGGGACTGACATCCACCACTGAAGCTGATCTTACTCTGTCCCTCTTCTATGTGAGTAAAGCGTAATCTCCATCCAGTGCTTCGCTGTATCTGTCATTTACATCACCTGGCAGATGGCACTTTTGTTACAGCAGCCAAAACTGACAAAGGCACCTTCCTCGGGATGAAAAGAAGAGTAAATGAGTTTTACTGAGAATGTCGTCTTCAGTCCACTGGTGGTGGCTTCTTGAAGTATGAGGCTGAGAAGAGAAGCGGCATCCAAGTTCAAGGGAAAGGAGAGGGCTGAGTGATGGACAAGGTCCACCATGGACGCTGAAGAGGACGGTGGCAAGAAGGTGTGCCAAATTTTGCTGATCCTAATTGAAAATTATGCCTCACTCACTCTACTCTTCTGCCTCTCTAGTTTATTGTGGGAAGGAACCATCACTTTCCTTTAATCCTCCAGAACTGAACTGAAGCACACCTTCGGTGCACCATGTGGATTCAACTCGTTAAATTGAATTAAGCAAAATGGTCTTCCCTCTGGGCTAGATGGCAAAGAACATGATGCTATTATGGTAACAAGAGCGATAAGAACAAGACCACAAACGTTTCGGATTTTATGAGAAAGGTTTGACTCTAAGACATACAAATTCTCCATGATGTACAACCTTACGTCCCCAGCGGAATCAAAGGAATTTAATAAAATAGCTTTCTTTCCCATGGAATGAGCTCCCCCCCCCACTTACTTTTAGTTGAAAATCAAACTTGAATGCTGTGTCTTTTCATGCATCTTCAAGATTTATTCATGAGTCACAGCTGAATGCTCTGTGTGTTATATTTATGTGAACAAACACACACTTTTAAAAAAAAAAGAATCAGTTCCATTATCTAGATAGATGTGTGTTTGTCAGCATCTGAGAGAATATCCATCCTGGATGGTGTAAGTATTCAGCCACTCTTTTAAAAACATCAGTCAGGCATTTGTAAGACATATAACTACAGCATAAGCAATGACCTTTAGACGTGTCTCCCCTCCTATTATCTACACACTGTGAAACAGAAACAAGTTGATATTGAAAATCTGGGTAATATCAGTTTAGAAGCTATTTATTTCAAATTTATTCTGCTTGGTGCACCAACCATAATTTTATTAACAATGGCAATGTATTGAGACATTATTCAAAGGAATTCTAACAGGTATTCATTCACCCCGCCCCACTATCCTCAGTGTGCACATGTGCACGCATGTGTGCATGCACACACCTTTTCAAAAGAATCACAGGGCTCTGCTTGTTGGTTGGTTGGTTGGTTGGTGGTTGTTTTTTTTTAATCTCCCTTCTAACAAAGGATCCTACCATCATTTAGAGTCTTGGTAACATTTTTTTCAATTAAATTTCTAAAACCCTATCCCAGGTATACAGTGTCTTCAAGAGACATAGCTTTCACAGGACTATACTCTACAAGCCTTGTGATCTTTCAACTGACTCAGCCACGGTGATTAATTTACCCTTCCATTCTCTAAAGGGCAAATGGCACTTAGAACCAAAACAAGGGTGCCTGGGTGGCTCGTTCGGTTAAGCGTCCGACTTCGGCTCAGGTCGTGATCTCACAGTTTGTGAGTTCGAGCCCCCGCGTTGGGCTCTGTGGTGACAGCCCGGAGCCTGGAGCCTGCTTCAGATTCTGTCTCTCCCTCTCTCTCTGCCCCTCCCCTACTCACACTCTGTCTCTCTCTCTGTCGCAAAAATAAATAAACATTAAAAAAATTAAAAACAAAAAAGAACAAAAACACAGAGCTTGATTTTGCGCCAGTATATTCTCTAGGGTTTTTCCTTAGGTGTAAGTCATGTTACATGGGTGCACCAAACTTAATTCTTGCCACTGCTCCTGTTAACTCTGAATGTCTCCCGACATTAATAAAAAAAGCTGGTGGTAGAAACACTGTTAACACTGCTTCATTAAAAAAAAAAATTAATTTGGAATATAAACTTTTGCAATTAATCAGGCGTTTGCCAGCTGGTCCTTTCATATCATTCGCCTTTCAAAAAAAAAAAAAATCCACCGACCGGAAGAGTACTCTGCCTTCCTCACAACAGAAATCATGACACGATTTCTCTCTAACTGCCTGAACATTTTACAGTGCACATGTGTGAGCAGCCATGGATCATCCCCAGGCTGAAAACATAACAGAGTCAACATGTACTGTTTCACAAACCAAGCATAAACCTACAAATGATCTTGTCTCATCAATGACTAGTTTCCTGTGGCTGCTGTAACAAATTACTATACGCTTGGTGGTTTTAAAAAAAAAAAATCACAAAATTACTCTCCTATAGTTCTGGAGGTCAGAACTCTGAAAAGAGTCTTACAATGATTAAAACCAAGGTGTTGACAGAGCTGGTTCCTTTTGAAGGCTCCGAGGGGAGAATCCCAACCCTGGCCTTTTTCAACTTCTCCTTAGTGGATACCTGTATTCTTTGGTTTGGGGACCTTTTCTCTCCTTCTTTAAAACACATCTCTCTAATAATCTGTTTGTGTCATCACATTGTCTCAGTCTTCTGAAGTTGTGTCTCCCTCCTCTTCTTTCTTTTTTTAAAGTTTATTTACTTTGAGAGAGAGAAAGAGAACGCACATATGAGTGTACGAGTGGGGGAGGGGCAGAGGGAGAGAGAGAGAGGGGCAGAGAGAAAATCCCAAGCAGGCTCCAGACTCAGCTCGGAGGCCAACGCCGGGCTCAATCCCATCACCATGAGATCATGACCTGAGCCGAAATCAAGAGTTGGACACTCCCACCCAGGCACCCCATCCCCTTTTCTTATAAGGACACTTGTGATTACATTGAGGGCCCACCCAAATAATCCAAGATAATCTCCCCCATCTCAAGATCCTGCAAAGTCCCTTTTGCCGTATAAATTACAGGCCCCAGAAGGTGAGACCTAAATATCAGGGAGCCACATCAACTAACTGTTTAAATAAGTGGAACTGGGGCGCCTGGGTGGCGCAGTCGGTTAAGCGTCCGACTTCAGCCAGGTCACGATCTCGCGGTCGGTGAGTTCGAGCCCCGCGTCAGGCTCTGGGCTGATGGCTCAGAGCCTGGAGCCTGTTTCGGATTCTGCGTCTCCCTCTCTCTCTGTCCTTCCCCCGTTCATGCTCTGTCTCTCTCTGTCCCAAAAAAAATAAATAAACGTTGAAAAAAAAATTTTAAATAAGTGGAACTTATTTAATAAAGATTTTTTAAAAATAAAAAAAATAAGTGGAACTAGAATTTATTTCTCTTTTAAGATTTTCTAACATGTATTTATTTTTGAGAGACAAAAGAGACAGAGCACGAACAGGGGAGGGGCACAGAGAGAGGGAGACAGAACCCAAAGCAAGCTCCAGGCTCTGAGCTGTCAGCACAGAGCCCAACGCGGGGTTTGAACCCATGAACCGTGAGATCATGACCTGAGCCAAAGTTGGACACTTAACCCAACAGAGCCACCCAGGTGCCCCTGATTCCTCTTTTAAAATAATGCATTACTCAGAAACAATATATGGAATAGAAGCAAAGAAGGTAAATCTAACCTGTAACATCAGGCTCAGTCCTTAACATAGTATTTTAAGCAGTTTCTTGGAAGTAAATAAAGATTAATGTTACACAATTAAGAATATGGAAGCAGAGCCTATGGACCAACAGGGCTTTTAGTTGCAAAAGTACCAATCCAACTTCAGCTAACTTCAGCTAAGGAGAAAAGAAATTGATCCAAGCATTGATAAATCAATGGGAGGTTAGATGGCTCAGCTCTGACTTTGGGAAGAAACCACGAGAGGCTGGACATAAGGAAACATGAGTTAGGTTATGCAATAGGAACAGGTGGATATGTATGTTTCTGGACTTTTGCTAAAGATGCTTGATTGAGGTGCTAAGCTTAGGGTTTTGTCCAGCAATATGCCTTCCTGGTAAGGTGGGACAAGTCACTTAAAATCTCAGCCTCAGTTTCCCCATGTGTAAAGCAAATAACATAAGAGTACTCCATACATTATCATGAGCATCAAATGAGATATTACATATAAATTACTTAAACAGCACCTGCCTGACACATACCATTGAAAATAAATGGAAGAAATCGTCAACTCTTATTATTATAGGCCCAACCATGAATAATCTCTCAGCTGCCCTTGAGACTTTGCCTCTTTCCCAAGTTTCAAACCTCTGAATGGGGTCACTTGAATCCATCGTTCCCCAGCTCTCAAGGGATGGAAACAAGAAAAATCTTTCCCTTTATTTCCATAGGGAAAGCAGAGTCCTGTCTCATCCATTGAGTAGTGTCCTTCTAAATGAGAAGACGATCTGGGGACTGAGTTGAAGATAAAGGAAAGACAAATGGCCCCACAGCTGATGTTGACAGGTATGAGGCAAAATCCAATTTAGAACAGTAGCGGCCAATTAAAAGTAACGTGGGGCCAAAGGACACATCTAGTGGGACAATCCAATGGCCAATTGGCCATTCCCTCTACTTTCTCCTGTCACCTCAGTGACCTCAGCTCATTTTCTTAATCCTTATTTACTTGGTTTCCCCTTGATGACAGTTTAATTCTCCATTTTGTTTGGGGGGATATATTTTTAAAAAGTTAAAACACTAGAAAATACTAATATAATTTATGAAAGTCTATTGCACATGTAAATTGGATGCTTTTACTTTGGATAAATACTGGGTTTTTTGTTGTTTTGGTTTTTGTTTGTTTTAAGTTTTTATTTATTTATTTTGAGAGGGAGAGAGAGAGAGAGTAGGGCAGGGGCAGACAGAAAGGAAGAGAGAGAATCCCAAGCAGACTCCATGCTGTCAATGCAGAGCCAGACATGAGGCTCGATCTCACGGTTCATGAGATCATGACCTGAGCCAAAATCAAGAATCAGATGCTTAACCGACTGAGCCACCCAGGTGGTGCTGGATAAGTATTGTTAAAATGGAGGCATTACAAATTTGGAGATGGGCCACACGCTGGGGGTTTTTGACAATGATCAAAGGAAACTTTACATTCATCTGAAATGACTTTATTATCTTATTAAAACATTTAAGTTGAACCTGAAGCAAATACTGACAAATTTTAACAGCAGTTAATTCTAGGTGATGAAAACAAATGTTAATTACATTTTTCCAGTTTCTTAATTTTTTAATTTCTCAAAAATATTCATACCAAGTTAAAGCATAACAAAACAGAAAACAGACACAAACATGTTTTAAAAGCCCAAGTATTTAGTAATATGTACAAACCTATAAAGTGGAGAGGAGATAGAATTCTTTCCAGTTGTACGAAATGGAATTTAATAAAGAGTGCATTAAGTTCATTGTATTTGGTCCAATGAAAACAGAAAAGTCGTACAAACATGAAAAAGACCACACAGCATGGAAGAGGGAAAAGTCTGAATAATAATCACTCCAGTTTGGCATTGCAACTCGTCTTTGTTCTACTCGGACACAAAGGCCAAGGGCTCTAAGGAAAAGTGGACTTTTCCTAATGTGCTCGAGTGGAAAACTACTGCCCATGAATACAGGTAGCCAACAGGCCCTGGTCAATGGAGGACTTCCTGACGAAGGCAGACCAGGGAGAGAAGAAAGGCCGTAATTCATTAAACGCTCTACCACAAAGATCATTAAAACTAGAACTTCAAAGGGGCTAATCTTCCCTGAATGCAGATTAGAAAACTGAGGCCCACAAAGAAGTGACCAGCATTGCTTAACCAGCATGTGGAAGCAAAGAACTGGAACCTGGTCTTCTGACCCCCTGGACCAAGGAATATGAGCTCTCTTGACACACAATAAGGGACTTTGGCATCTGAGCCCTGCCCACCTTCCAATGCCAATCTCCTACCATGATCCCATGTTCTAGTTTGGGTCCCCTACCAGAGCGACAATCTCTCATTTCTCTCTACCTTCGCACAGATGTTTCTAGTCAATGGTCAGTAGAGTTCTTCTCATCCTCCAAACCTGAGCTCCTTCTTCTGATTCCCCCTAACTCCCAACTTAAGCTGGGTTCCCTCCTTTGTACTCCCATAATATCCATTACCTCTCCTTGTCATAACACTTAGCATTTCCTGTGTTCCCTCCCCACCATACTGTGACCTCCCAG
Organism: Herpailurus yagouaroundi; assembly: GCF_014898765.1. Classification (NCBI taxonomy): domain Eukaryota; kingdom Metazoa; phylum Chordata; class Mammalia; order Carnivora; family Felidae; genus Herpailurus; species Herpailurus yagouaroundi. The sequence continues at coordinate 6,065,204 of NW_024412421.1, forward strand.
GAAAGAGAACACATCTCTGTGCCTTGTCAAATTGAGGGATTTATTGCCAAGGTCCTTTTGCACTGTTAAGTCTAGTGACCTTCCTGGAGAGAGACAGCATGAAAGGCATAGCCACAGTGATGATTATGGGCACCACCGACTCTAACACTCTCACTGTGAACTCCACCCTCCTTTCTAGCTCTGATGGAGGTACCTCTTCTGCTTTGAAGTCTTTTCCTCATTACCTCAGTTTGCAACACTTTATTGGACATGTAAACATCCCAACAAGATGGCTGTCACTTCCTTTTGATGTCTCTTCAACTAGACTACTAATTGCTTGAAAGCAGGATCCACAAGTGTCACTTACCTATGCCTCTCAGGTCTTTTATGCAAAAGTATGCAATAAACACTTGTAGGTGATAATTCTGTTACTAAAACGATGTTCCATAGTGGCTCTGTTATTAGTGGTGCCAGGTTAAACAATAACAAGGAATTAAAAGTGTGCTTGTGTCATCAAGCTTAGGAATCAGTTGGTCTAATCAAAGTAAAAGTGAGTCCCTACTAGAAGCCTAATGTGGCACCAGGCTAGATGGCAGTAGAGATGGTTCTAGAGTCCCGGGCAGGGAGTTGGCTAGGGCAGAGGAAGGAGACAAAGCAAGGAAGACGTCTTATTTATTATGAATTTGTAAATATCATTTGTATGATGACTTCTTATGTGCTATAGACCTGTTGCCTTTCCTGTTGGGTCTGGTTGGGTCACTGTTGACAGTAAATCATATAGCTGCCAATCTCCATTGTCTTGCCTCTTTTGACTGGTCAGGAGAGTTCACAGGCTCTTGCTCTCCTGGTGCCCTGTGTAAGCTGTCCTGGTGTCAGAGCCACCATGTTGCCTACTGCCTATCTTTGTCCATGCTCAATAATGTGGACCTTCCTAGAAATATAGGAAGGAAAAGGCATAATCACAGGTGGCATAAAATGATTGCATGGATCAAGTAAGTAGGAGAAAACTGGGACAGTTAAACAAGTCTCCTTCTCAGAGCCTTTAGTGTGCAGATAATGCTTCCAAGGAGGGTCTAAAATTTGTAGACCTTCCCACATTTAGCCGATCCCACAACATTTTTTAATAGATTGTTTTGTAAGAGTAGTGTTCTATGAAACATACTTTGAGGAATGCTGTGTTAAATCAGATAAAAATCTGCTAATATATTACAAGCTTATCAGGTTAAGCAAATTAACAGAACATGGAGGGACAGGAGAGAGAGACGGTCACCCACCATTCAAGTTTGTTGTGGGGTTTTGCTTGCTTTTGTTATTTTTTAACATGTATTGTGTGATCTACCAGCTAGAAAATACTGTTATTGACAAAGAAAACTCTTCCCCCATGAAATAATTTTATGTTCTAACACCTCTGTTGATTTCCTGACTCCAACGTTCCCCCCTTTGAGAGGATCCACATTTATAGTCTGACTAAGTCTAATTTGATTGGTAGCCAGTTTAGCATTCTGGGGCTCTGTGAGAGACTTGGATTCTTGAAAGAAACAAAGCCCTCAGCATGTGTTGTTATCAGTGGCTAAATGATTGCGTGAATGGTGGAAGAGCTTTCCATATGTACACTCTGCTTCGATTTCCATAATAACCCTATTCAGCCCTCCCTCTTCCCCATTTAAAAAAAAAAATCACTGGTGTTTTTAAGGGACTATACTGAGAACAAAACAAAGAGACTCAGAAAACTGAACTTTGATCACTGATTTTGCCCCTGAAAACTAAGCTGTAACTGTCCGAGTAAACTTAATGCTCGGATCTTCAGCCCAAATTTTCCCAAGGTCAGCAGCATCTTTCTGGGATACCCAGAGCTGAGCCTCTCGTATGTGCTGTACACGGAGGTGTGTTAAGCAACATCTGCGGGCAGCAGGTGCTTAGAAATCACCCTGTTCCCCCACCACACCAATGATGTAGAGTAAAAAGAAGCAGTCTGGTTTTTTTTTCTTATTTATAAACTTTTATTAAACTGAGTTCAGTAGAAACATTCTGTTTTGAAATAAATCACAAAGTGCAAGATATTCCTTATTATTAAGTAATATTACCTGAAAATGTAAATAATATGTAGTCTTTGAGCTTGGAGTTTCATATGAACCCGTACTATCTGTTATCTGCTCGGAGTTCGTGTTTACTATGGACAATTGCGTTCACACCTAGCGAGGTTTAGTCCTTTTCTCAGTATTATTTGAATTTTTTTTAACCATACTTACTATGGAAATTTCTAGATAAAGCTTAGAGTGATTTTCTTATCTGATTAAGGAATAATATACAAACACTATAGAGAGGCTGGCTGCAAATCTTGCATAATGGCAAAAACAAACACCGTTCTGAAGGAGTAGAGATAAAGAAAAAATGGAAAACAGACTTCAAAACGTGTCACAGAGAATAAATCCCTCCCAAGAAATATGCTCTCTTCTAAACTTCATATTTATAACTTTGGAAACACATTTTATCTCAAGCAGAAGCAGTACAGCAAATGCATTTTCCAAGGAAACACATAAACTTACACACACTAACTTTTAAACTTTATGGGAGCACTTCTAGAAGCCTGGTATAAAGATCGTAGCTGGCAAAGTAAAGGCTTGGGGAGGTATTAATTGGACCCAATGGGTCTTCCTTTTTTGGGAAAAGAGAAACTCTAAGATAAGAGTCTTCTCCAGGCTCATTATATGATTTCTGATCCTGGGTTTTAGTGGCCAATATCATTCTAACATCTTTATAAAATGTTTAGTAACTTCTTGCTATTATCAATAAGGCCACGTGTATCTGCCTCAGTGTAGCCTTCAAGATCTTCCAGAATTCAATATTACCTCCACAAGCCAATGTCTGCCTCTCATCATCTCCTCCTTCTGCAGTCTCAAACCTTCCCTCCAAAGGATCTACTCATTATTTCCAATCATAGGCCAGCATACGACAATCAGCTCTCTCAGTTAATATGTGTCAGTACAAGGCACAGAAAGCCCACTTCAGAGAGGCATTTAGCATATCATGTAACTAAGAAGTTCAGAGTTGGAGTAGGCTTCAGTATGATCTGGAGATGTCCTCCATTATTTTTCTTGGACTCCCTTGAATATACCCAACACTGTGTTGGCATCATTCTAAAAATGGCTTCTCTCACGCAACTGTTCTGGGCCTCACTTCTGCACACTATACTGATAGGAACACTGAATTAATTAAAGAGACTAAATTAATTGCCAAGGCCTGGGGATGAAGAGTTAGGAGTGATGGAATGATGACCGGCTTAGGCCATGTGATCTGCTCCTAGAAGTAAGAGTGGAGTAAACTTCCCAGAACCTTGCAGATCCATAAACAAAGCCAGGGACTCCTGAGAGGGGCAGAAGAGGAAATGTTCAGAGAGGCCGAGCCCCTACCACTTCTCCCTCCACATGCCCTTTCCCTTCACTCTTCTTGTCAATCAAACTTTGATCATCCATCCTTTGAGGCTCAACTCATATACAACCTCTCCACAAAAGACTTCCCCCAAGCCACTAGGTTTTTCCTCCATCCACCCAGTAACACTTGACAGTCCATTCTGTATCACTCAGAGTACTGATGTATATACATAACTGAGTAGCTGTTATTTATGGATAAAGTATTTTATTCTATTATGTTTTCAGGGCACTTTGAAGTCATGAGCATTGCCTTTTATTCACATCCTCCCCCACATAATTCCTAGTCCAATACTGAGAACAAGGTAGTTCCTTGTATGAGTTAATAAAAAACAGGCCAGGAGGATGAGGAAAAAGAAGATCTCTTTTGCACTGCTGGTGGGAATGCAAACTGGTGCAGCCACTCTGGAAAACAGTGTGGAGTTTCCTCAGAAAATTAAAAATAGAACTACCCAACGACCCAGAAATTGCACTACTAGGTATTTATCCAAGGGGTACAGGTATGCTGTTTCGAAGGGGCACGTGCACCCCAATGTTTATAGCAGCACTATCAACAATGGCCAAAGTATGGAAAGAGTCCAAATGTCCATCGATGGATGAATGGATAAAGAAGATGTGGTATATATATTCAATGGAGTATTACTCAGCAATGAAAAAGAATGAAATCTTGCCATTTGCAACTACGTGGATGGAACTAGAGGGTATTATGCTAAGGGAAATTAGAGAAAGACAAATATCACATGACTTTACTCATATGAGGACTTTAAGAGACAAAACAGATGAACCTAAGGGAAGGGAAACAAAAATAATATAAAAACAGGGAGGAGGACAAACCATAAAAGACTCTTAAATATGGAGAATAGTGGGTTACTGGAGGGGTTGTGGGAGGAGGGATGTGGTAAGGGGCATAAAGAAATGTACTCCTGAAATCATTGTTACACTATATGCTAACTAACTTGGATGTAAATTAAAAAAATAAATTAAAAAAAAAAAAAAAAAAACAGGCCAGTCATAAAGGTCAACTTTGATAACACTGTTATGTTGCTCAAAATTCTATGGCTTCCCATCACCTATATGGTGAATTTGCCACAGCACAGCAAATTTAGCAAGATGGTATTTTTCAATCCGTAACTCCATTTCTTTCCTACCAGCTGGTGGTTTAGGCTCTGCCAATCACCCATTGCCACTCCCTTTAAGTCAGGTAGGTCATTGCCACACATATTGCCTCAGGAAGGGAAGTGAAACCAGGAAGAAAGGGTGGGGGGGGAGGCAGTGTTCCTTTTTTTGTTTCCCAAAGGTGCAAATCCTTAGACATTTCAGAAGGTATCAGATGGCCTGGGAAAATATTTGGGAAAAACACTGTGAGAGAGATCAGGGCCTATTTTGCTACCTCCAATTATAAAAGATTTCCCTGAGTCGAAGAGAGAGCTTAGACACAAGTGGAAAGAAATAAGAGAAGAGAGATCAGACAGGGTCCAGAGAAAAAGGATCAGCACATACAGGCCACAGGAACATAGGTCATTTCAGCAGAGAACCCCACCAGGAACATTCACTGTGGCAGCTGAGTGGGTTGCCCATAGGTTCCCAGTTCCAGCCCACTGAGTGCCCTCCAGAGTCACTGCTTCAGAGACTCTGCCCACCTTGCTTACTTCCGGTTTCTGGATTTCCCTTTGCCAGTAGCTGGTTAGCTCTGCCTGAAAACTGACTAGACCGGATACCCAAGATTTTGCCCAGTCTTTTTCTACATGTACACAATTCTTGCTCTTGTTTCAAGAGGAGATTTCTCTATAATGCTGGACAACTATAGTATCAAGGGTATAGAAGGTGAAGCCTGGACATCTGAGGGGTGTACTGGTGGTAAAGGTAGAGCATCTCCACCATAACCTTTACCTTGGCAAAGATTGGGATAAGTGAGGGGTGGGGTCTGTTTCTCACCAGGACGATGGTCAAGACAAACCAATGAAAGCCAAGGTTGTGTGTTGTTTGTAAGTCCCTTTATGCATTGAACCCTGTTTCATTAACCTCCTCTCCCATCATCCCCTCCCCAGTGGCAAAGCTTGTGTCAAAGAGTTGGAATATGGATGAGTCTTTTCCCTCCCAGGAACCTTTCTCTGTTTATCCAAACTTTTTCTTATTTTGGGTGTATGCACATGTGACTAAGGAAAACGTGGGCCAGACTTACGACTGCAGCAAGAGGCATGTTCGTTCATTCTATTTCATTCAACCAGTATTGGGTTTGCCTCCTACCAAGTACTTGCCTATTATGGAAAGTGCCAGGAATAAAAGCACGAACGAGACCTGATATTTGTCCTCAGGAAATTCACAGACAACACATAAACATAATTACAATGAAGTGTATTAAGTGCTGAAATGAAGCTCCTGACATGGCGTTAAGGCATGCCTCTGTGATAACAGAGGATATCACTGCAGAGGAGATGGTCTTTGTTCCATGGTAAGGGGTATAAGAGATGCAAAGACAAGAGCCATGAATTTCGCCAGCCTATAGAATGGATCCTGTGGTGCCTCATTGAGCCATGGGCCTGGAAGAGACTCAGAGATCACCGCCTGCAACCTTCCAGAGATACGGAACATCTCACTTCGCCATCCAGCAGGTTAAACACTGAGAGCAACTGAACAGTCCAGTCCCTTCTCATTATCCTGGAAAAATGAAAGAACGACAGCAAAGCCATCTCCTATGCACCGATGAAAATCAAACCAAGAAAATGGGAGGTCTTCATGAAATATTTTTATTACACTTAAGAAAAAGACAACAAGTTAACACTGATCCCAAACTTCAACTGTACCTCCCAATGTCCTCAGCAATGAGCTGACAGCTTCGCTTTTTTAAAATCCAAATTGTACTAAAGGTAGGCTCAGCTAACTGCAGAACAGCCAGGTCCCAAGCTGTTCTGACAACAAAGGAAGTGTCACATATACCATTTGTCCACTTGGCATAACGCATATTTAGGATAAACCGATCCAAACACAACTTGGTCTTTCTGCCAGGTTTCAAAATACTCTCCAGGTCACGTGCCCAGTTGAAGGTAATCATAATTGTTTGTAGTAGTTTCCCGTCTTCTATGTAATAAAATTCTGCGGGGGAATGGTTTTTTTTTTTCCCCTTTTTTCAAGAGCAGGATTTCACTATAATGGTTAAAATAATAGTATCGACTGGGTTGAGAAGTCAAGCAAAGCTCTTCTTTAGAAGAGCTGACTTAGGCAGAGCTGAATATGGAAACCCTGGACAAGGGAAAGTGCGAAGACCGAGGGGAAGAGGGGCACAAGGAGAAGGCCAGGGAAGTTACTGGTGCTGTTCCATGGCAAGCAGGCCAGCAGATGAAAAAGGCCGTGTGGAAACTGAGGCTGCGGCATGATGTCGTTTATGCCAGAACCCAGAGCCCGCAAACGGAGGCGCTAATCGCAGAACCCCGGTCTCTCTGCCTCTCTGCCCTACGGCAGCCTTCCTCTGCTCAACCTTATACGACCTTCACGTCTCTGCGCAGAGACCACTTATCTCCCGCGGAAATCGTATCAACAAAAAGCACTTTTTGAAGAAGAATAAAAAGCCACAGTTGTGGGCTGCATTTGTCTGATTCCTTTTAACGCCATCCTTTTTTTTTTTTTTTTTTTTTTTGCATCCCTGTGTTTTGCCCTCTGGTAGGTTGGGGGTTGATAGATCTGTGAGGGAAGATGGCGATGTGCAAACCATCCTACTGGGTGCCTAATAAAATGCAAATCGGGACGTGGGGAGAAGAGAGGTTCTCTGCCCTTCCCTTTACAAATAAAGTGTTCCGTGCCACTTGTGGGGATCAGGAGTGCCATGCTGAGGCTGCATCTGCTCTTTCTGACAGCTCCCCAAAGAACCCTGCTTCTTCTTTTTTGCAAGCCAGCAAGCTGTTCTTGGAGAGTACAAAAAGAAACCTGCTGCAGGGGGAAAAAAAAAAAAAGTTCCTCTGACAAGCAAGAAGAAATTCCAAATCTCCTGAAAAAATCAAAAGCTGAAATCTAGGAGAGCACAACCCAAGCTCGTGCCCCCACAAAGGAAGGTCTTTTCAGTCAGGAGGAGGAAGGGCCGCAGGCTCACCGCCCACAGGAACCCACTGTGTTAAGTGGGAGAGAAAGTGACCAGGCTGACGATGACGGAGACCTGGAGACAGTGTGCCCGTGTCAGGTCGGAAGCCACTGCTCCCTCTAACCGGACAGGTCTGGAGGAAGCACAGTCCCAGTGGGGTGAATACTGCAGTTGTTAAAGAGACACTAGAATCTACTAGATTTCAAGTGGAATCTCCCAATTTTCAAGTTTTCCAAGTTATGATTATTTTGCCCCGAACCGAATGGGGTTCTTGGGGTTCAAAGTTCCCCTTTCAGCTTCCAGCACGGAGGCATGTCGGGACCACCTCAAATATCTAAGCTTGGTCTGCAACAGAAGTCCTTGAGAAGAAAAAGAAAGCCCCGAGGATGGTGCTGTGGAAATGCGGAACCCAGGGCTAGAGAATCCTTGACCATAGGGGGGTAAGTTACAGCAAAGCTAGCTTGTGGTGATTGAAAGTTTACCATGTGCCAGGCCCAGGGCTAAACTCTTCGGAAGCATCATCGCTTCCTGTCCTGACTACCATTTCTGAAGTAGGTATAGCTCTGATCACCAGTTTACAGACGAGAAATCAAGGAGCAAAATGACAGCTAGTAAATGATGAAGAAAGGGCCAGGGCATCCCTCCCAGTGGGATCTAACTGAAACACATCAGAGTCCCCAAAGTGTCAATTCATAAACGATGACTATATAATGGGCAGATCCCTGTCCTGCAGGGAGGGACGAATCTGCTATTTCTTTTTTAATTTTTAATGTTTATTTATTTTTGAGAGAGAGACAGAGAGAGACAGAACATGAGCAGAGGAGGGGCAGAGAGAGGGAGAAACACAGAATCTGAAGCAGGCTCCATATTCTGAGCTGTCAGCACAGAGCCCAACATGGGGCTCAAACTCACGAACTGTGAGATCATGACCTGAGCCGAAGACAGACACTTAATCAACTGAACCACCCAGGCACCCCTGGGACCCGCTATTCTTAAATGCTTGCATGAGATCTCTTGCCCATCTTGTTACGAATATTAATGGTATTAATGATAAAAAACTAATATTTAGATAATGTTAATATCTTTCATCTTTCACGAATTCTGAAGGGCAAGTCTTTGTAAAATCAAAGTTACATTCAATTGTCATTGTGTACTGTACGTGCCTTTGGTTTGCAATTTTATTATCAACAGATAAATCAAATTAAAATTTTACACTGTGACACAATTTACTAAATAATAAGATGCTTTATATCTCCTTTTAAGCACAACTGAGCCTTCTCCTGAGAATTATTTTCTAAACTTCTATAGTATGTCTTCTCTGTGCCACAGACATTAACAGTTAAATTCCTTTCTTCTGTTCCTCTCACTTCTCCCAACTAGACTATAGGCTTTTTGAAAAATAACCAGGAGGCTTTGGAAGAAAGGGCCAGGATAAAGAGGGCTCCAGTCATTCTTTACTTGGTCTGGACTTCAAGAAACAGAGCATGCTTACTAAGGAGTCTTGGTAATGAACGTTTGAGTGTCAGAGGAAAGACACATGTAGATATTTTTAAAAACTTAGGGGTAGTCATCAAATGAGAGATTAGAAAGTTTTACACGACTGGAACGCCCAGTGGCTCAGTCGATTAAGCCTCTCTCTACCTCTTGATTTCTTAATTTTGGCTCAGGTCATGATCTCAGTTTGTGGGATCAAACCGCAAGTTAGGCTCTGCACTGACAGTGTGAAGCATGCTTAGGATTCTCTCTCTCTCTCTCTCTCTCGCTCTCTCTCTCTCTTTCTCTCTCTCTCAAAATAAGTAAACATTAAAAAAAAGGAAGAAAGTTCTACATGACTTATTCGGGTATAGCACTCCTGCCAGTAGGCAAAGTCAATGGGAGACGGTTTCCAGTTCAACACATTACAGACTTAAAAAAAAGCCAAGCTTATTTAAAAATAATAATAAAATAAAAATAAAAAAAGGAACCGGTTTCCACAAGGGTGGGGCTAGACACGATCCCTGTTGCTAGATGCTTCCAACTAAGACCCGGAGTGTCTGTGGAATGGTAGATTCCCCCTCGGTGGGAAGTTAAACAATAAGGCCATGGGCATTTCAAAATTTTTATTATCTATCAGAAAACTGTAACTTTTTTATTATGAAATGCGTGTATAATAATGGTTTTTATTTTTTTTTAAGTTTATTTATTTTTGAGACAGAGAGAGACAGAGCATGAACGGGGGAGGGTCAGAGAGAGAGGGAGACACAGAATCTGAAACAGGCTCCAGGCTCTGAGCTGCCAGCACAGAGCCCGGCGCGGGGCTCGAACTCACAAGCCGCGAGATCGTGACCTGAGCCGAAGTCGGACGCTTAATCGACTGAGCCACCCAGGCGCCCCAATAATGGTTTAAAGAAAGATAATATAGGGATACATATGTATGATTTAAAGAAAGATAATAAAAGAATAATTGAAGTACCAACTATCATGCTAAGAAATAAAATGTTACTAGTCTTAGAAGCCTCCTGTATGTTCCTTTTTATCACACCCTCTTTCTCTCTTCCAAAGGCAAACAATATCCTAAATTTTGCCTTCACCCTTTGCTCATCTTATAGTTTTTCCACATACGTATTTACTTCTAAATACATATTGTTTGATTGTGCCTCATTGGGAACTTTCTATAAATAAGCTTTATGAAAACAGCATGGATTCTTCTGTCTTGCTTTTCTCACCAAACATATGATATTTTAGATATCCACTATGTTGAAGTATGTATCTGTAGTTCATTTTTATTTTCGTTAAAAGGCTAGCAAAATGCGTCCATCCTTTCGACTGTTGACGACCATATGCTTCATTCCTATTTTCTTTTGATACTATGGATTATGTTGCTCTGAATATTCTTGATGTGCATGCATGCAAAAATTTCTCTAGGATTCATTCTTAGGAGGATGTAAATGGCCAGTTTATTGTGAAAATGTAGGTTCAACTTTACTACATGTGGTGGGATGCTTCGAAAAGGTGACCTTGGAACAGGCAATATGTTCTTAGATACAAGACGAAAATCACAAGCTACAAAATAAAAATAGATACATTGGACTTCATCAAAATTAAAAACTTTTGTGTCTCAAAGGACAGCATCAAAAAAGTGAAAAGATGACCCACAAGGTGGGAGGAATACTTGCAAATAATTGACAAGGAATTTATCTGACAAGGAACATATATCCACAATATAGAAAGAACCATTATAACTCAATAATTAAAGGACAAATAATCTGATTTAAAAATGGGCAAAGGACCAAAGCAGATACTTCTCCAAATAAGAGCTACAACAGGAACATGGAAAGATGTTCAACATTGTTAGTCATTAGGGAGATGGAGCTTAAAACCACTGTGAGAGGGGCGCCTGGGTGGCTCAATCAGTTGAGCATCCGACTTCGGCTCAGGTCATGATCTCATGGTCCGTGAGTTCGAGCCCCGCATCAGGCTCTGTGCTGACAGCTCAGAGCCTGGAGCCTGCTTCAGATTCTGTGTCTCCCTCTCACTGCCCCTCCCCTACTCATGCTCTGTCTCTCTCTCCCTGTCAAAAATAAATTAAAAACTTTAAAAAAAAAAAAAAAAGGTTAAAAAAAAGACCACCATGATATACCATTTCATACCCCTAGGATGACTGGAATCAAAAAGGCAACAACATAATAACAGGTAATGATAAGTATTGATAAGGATGTGGAAAAATTGGAATCTTCCTACATTGTTGGTGGGAATGTAAAATGATACATGCTAAGCTCTTATGGAAAACAGTTTTGCGGTTCTTTTAGAAGTTTAACACAGAGTTACTATGTGACCCAGAAATTCCACTCCTAAGTATATACACAAGGAAAATAAAAACCATGCCCACATGAATGCAAACTGGTGCAGCCACTCTGGAAAACAGCATGGAGGTTCCTCAAAAATTTAAAAATAGGGGCACCTGAGTGGCTCAGTCACTAAGCAATCAACTTCGGCTGAGGTCATAATCTCACAGCTCATGGGTTCGAGCCCCATATCAGGCTCTGGGCTGACAGCTCAGAGCCCGAAGCCTGCTTCAGATTCTGTGTCTCTATCTCTCTGCTCCTTCCCCGCTCACACTCTGACTCTCTCTCTCTCTCGAAAATAAATAAACATTAAAAGAAAAAATTAAAAATAGAACTATCCTATGACCTAGCAATTGCACTACTAGGTATTTATCCAAAGGACACAAAAATACTGATTCAAAGGGGCACATGCACCCCCAACATTTACAGAAGCACTATCAACAATAGCCAAAGTATGAAAACAGCCCAAATGTCCATGGACTGATGAATGGATAAAGAAGTTGTGGTGTGTATATATGTGTGTGTGTGTATATACATATACATATACATATACATATATATATATATACACGAATATACATGATGGAATATTACTTGGCGATCAAAAAGAATGAAATCTTGCCAACTGCAACAACATGGATGGAACTAGAGTGTATTATGCTAAGTAAAATAAGTCAGTCAGGGAAAGATAAATATCATATGATTTCACTCATATGTGGAATTTAAGAAACAAAACAGAAACATAGGGGAAGGGATGGAAAAATAAGATGGAAAGAGAGACAGAGGCAAACCATAAGTGACTCTTAAATACAAAAAACAAAATAAGGGTTGCTGGAGGAGTGTTGGGTGGGGGGATGGGCTAAATGGGTGATGGGCATTAAGGAGGACACTTGTTGGGATGAGCACTGGATGTTACATATGTGATGAATCACTAAATTCTACTCCTAAAATCATTATTACAGTATCTGTTAACTAACTTGAATTTAAATAATAAAAAAATGTCCACGCAAAAACTTTATACACATGTGTCTGACAGTGTTATTCATAATAGTGAAAACCAGGAAGAGTCTAAGTGTCCAACTGATGAATGTATAAACAAACGGGGTATAACCATACAAGGGAATATTATGAAGCAATGAAAGGAATCGAGTACTGATAAATGCTACAACACAGACGAACCTTGAAAATCATCATGCTAAGTGAAATAAGCCAGTGACAAAGACCATGTACTGTGTGACTCCATTGATGGGAAATGTCCAGAACAGGCAAATCCATAGAAACAGTAAGTGTTACCAGGGTGGTTGCCTGGGGCTGGGGGTGCTGAAGGGCAACAATGGGGGTGACTGCCAATGAGAACGGGATTCCTTTTATTTTTTAAGACTTTATTTTCTTAGAGTAATTTTGGGTTCACGGCCAAATTAAGAAGGTAGAGATTTCCCATATATCCCATGCCCCCACCCATGCATAGCCCCCCTCATTATAAATATGCCCCTCCAGGGTGGGATATTCATTACGACTGATGAGGCACAGCACTGACACCTAGAATCCATAGTTTACATTAGGTTTCACTCTTGGTGTTGGACATTCGATGGGTTTATACAAATGTATAGTGACGTGCATCCATCATTCACTGACCTAAAAACACTATGCTTGTCTATTCATCTGCCCCTATCTTCCACCCGCTCAACCTATAGAAAACACTGATCTTTTTACTGCCTCCCTAGTTTTGGCTTTTCCAGAATGTCAGATAGTGGAAATCATACACTCTGTAGCCTTTTAAGATTGGCTTACTTCACAATATGCACTTAACTTTTCTCCATGTCTTTGTATGATTTGATAGCCCATGACTTTTTAGTGCTGAATAATATTCCATTATCTGGGTGCACCACAGTTTGCATAATCTTTCACCTACTGAAAGACAATTTTGTTGCTCCCAAGTTTGGGCAATTAAATGAATAAAGCTGCTATAAACATCCACGTGCTGGGGCGCCTGGGTGGCGCAGTCGGTTAAGCGTCCGACTTCAGCCAGGTCACGATCTCCCGGTCCGTGAGTTCGAGCCCCACGTCGGGCTCTGGGCTGATGGCTCAGAGCCTGGAGCCTGTTTCCGATTCTGTGTCTTCTTCTCTCTCTGCCCCTCCCCTGTTCATGCTCTGTCTCTCTCTGTCCCAAAAATAAATAAACGTTAAAAAAAAAAAAATATCCACGTGCAAATCTGTGTATGGATGTGTTTTCAACTCCTTTGGGGAAATGCCAAGGGGGAGAAAACTCACTGGCTCATGTGGTAAAAATATATTTAGTATTGTAAGAAATCACCAAACTGTCTCCCAAAGTGGCTGTACCATTTTGTATCCCCACCCGCAATGAATGAGACTTCTTGCTGGTTCGTATCCTCACCAGCATCTGGTGTTGTCAGTGTTCTGGATTTGGGGCATTGTAATGGGTATGGTGTTCCCTCATTGTTGCTTTAATTTGTATCTCTCTGATGACATAGGATATAGAACGTCTTTTCAGAGATGAGGTATCTGTTAAGGTCTTTGGCCTATTTTTAAGTCAAGTTGTTTGTTTTCTTATTGCTGAATTTTAAGAGTTCATTTTAAATTGTGGATAACGACTCTTCATCAGGTTTTTTTTTTTTTTCAAACATTTTCTACCAGAATGTGGTTTGTCTTCTCATTCTTTTGGCATCATCTTTCATAGAGAAGTTTCAAATTTTAATGAAGTCCCGCTTATCAACCGTGTCCTTCATGGATCATGTCTTTGATGTTATCTAGAGCCATCACCATACCCAAGGTCATCTAGATTTTCTCCTATGTTGTCTTCTAGTAGTTCTGGTTTTGCATTTTACATACAGCTCTATGATCTATTTTGAGTTAATTTTTGTGAAGGGTGTAAAGCCTGTGCCTGCATTTATGTATGTATGTATGTATGTATGTATGTATGTATGTATTGCATGTGGATGTCCATATGTTCCAAAAACATTGGTTGAAAAGACTAATCTTTGCCCCATTGTACTACCTTTGCTCTTTTGTCAAAGATCAGTTGCCTGTATTTGTGATGGGATTCCTTTTTAAGGTAATGAAAATGTTTCAAATTAGATGATAGTGTTGGTTGCACAAATGTGTAAATATAAAAACCAGTGAACTGATACTTTGAATAGAAGAATTTTACAGTATATAAATTAGAACTCAATAAAGTGGTTTAAAAAACAACAACTGCTGTGTCTTCTGTCTCAGGTCCCCTTCTCACTGTCTCTCACTTGCTCACTCTGATAAAACCAGCTGTCATGCGAGCCACACCTCCCCACCCCACTCCCCACCTCGGTTATGGAGAGACCCACGTGGCAAGGAGCTCGTAGAGGTCCCAGGCTAGAGGGCAGCAAAGAGCTAAGGCCCACCAGCACCACAATACACAGGGAACTGAATCTTGCAAACAACCACGTGGATAAGCTTGGAAGTGGATCCTTCCCTAGTCAAACCTTGTGATCAGACCAGAAGCCAACACCTTGATAACAGCTTTATGTGAGACCAGGAGATAAAAGACCCAGCAAGGTCCTGCCAGGGTTTCTGACCCAGAGAAACGAGGAATAATAAATGTGATTTTTAAGCCACTGAGTTTTACAGTAACGGGTTACACAACAGTAGAGAATAAACACCCTAGGCAAGAGCAAACCCACGGCAGTGGTAATAATTTCTACCTCAACCAGCAGTGAGTGAAAGTTCCCAAACCCCCATGTCGTCACCGTCACTTAGCAGTCTGACTTTTAAATGTTTACGGGTTGGACAACTGTGAAATAACTCAGTGATATTTTACTTTG
This sequence comes from Herpailurus yagouaroundi, assembly GCF_014898765.1. Taxonomy (NCBI): domain Eukaryota; kingdom Metazoa; phylum Chordata; class Mammalia; order Carnivora; family Felidae; genus Herpailurus; species Herpailurus yagouaroundi. The sequence goes on from NW_024412421.1 coordinate 6,080,322, forward strand.
CATTTCCTAGCTTACTAATGAGATTGAGCATCTTTTCATATGTTTATAGGCTATTCAAATACATCTTCTATGAAACATCTGTTTTTATCTTTTGTGCATTATTCCACCTTATCTTAGCTTCTTTTTATGATCAGAGCAGTTTTCAAATATATCATAGGTACTAATCCTTTGTCAGTTATATGTGATGCAAATTCTCCCAATCCGTGACTTGCTTTTCATTCCTTATGGTGTCTTTCAGTGAGAAGAACTGTCAACAAATTTAATATCCTCAAATTCATGTATCCTTTCCTTTATGTTTAGCATTTTTGAGTCTTAAGAAATCCTCTCCTGCCTTGAAATCATAAGAATATCCTCCTAGATTGTCTCCTAGATATTTCATAATTTGGCTTTACATATTCTAATTCATTTCATCTTTAAGAACGTTATGGCTTCTATCACTGGTGTAGAAGTTTCACTAAAGGCTTTTCCCTCAAATTTTCCATTTCCTAGAAGAGCCACCATCACCAGTGTTCCTAGCTCTCTCTCACTTCTCCCCTCCATCTTTCTAAACCCTCCCAGTAAATAGCCCAATAGCCCATATATAAGAGGTTGAATAAATAAGTTTGGGTACATCTCCACAATGGGGATGCTGCGGCTTTTAAAGAATGAAATAGAACTCTATCCTGAGATGGAAGAACGTGTTGTGATAAAAGCAAGTTGCAGAACAGTCCAGCTGCCGAGTGTGACAGTGGCAGGCACATGAACAATTGTGGGGTAAAGGTCAAATTTAGCAGTGACCATCTCAAAGAGAGCACATAAAGGAGATTATAGGCTTTTCCTGTCTAAATCTGTAATGCTTGGTGGTCTAGCAATGAGTATCTATCACTCTTAGAATATGGAGGAAACGAACGTAATAAAATATGAGGCACAAGAAAGCCTCCTACCCATCATGTATTTGATATATATCTGTTAATGTAGGGACCACATCAGGCACTGGGGGGACACAACAAAGGCAAGGAGGTCCCAAGCTTTGCAGAAATCACTTTACTATACTCGCTTCCAATTCCACAGCCCTTCTGTTGTGCCTGTCCTAACCATCCCACTGAGTTTGCCCTTCTCTGCACTCCTAAACTACTTACACTCTTGCCCACTCGCTTTAGCCCACAATGACAGATTACCGGATGTTAGTCACTGTTTCTTCCCATACAAACTTCATTGCCCTGAACAAATGAAGTAAGGCTTCCTAAGGACAAATACCATTTTTCACACGCCAAGCTCTCCCCCAGCAACCATCAAAGAGTAGAGAAAAAGAAAATGGGTACTCAATGGACATTTGCTGATCGGCTTGGATGAGGTGACATGTGGAAGAGGCCTTCTGGGAAAAACTGAATTTCATACTTTCATTTTTTAAAAAATGGTGATCATCTTGACTCATACTGCGCTCTGAGGGAAAAAAAAATCAATATCCTGCACCAGCAAAATAGGCAATTGTCATTACATAACTATTAGAATACTGTGGAGGTATCAATCGATCGTTGGCATGCTTGTTATCCACTTTGTGGATTATCTACGGCCCCAGCGATAGCCTCGACCAGTTGCCCCCCGCCTCGTGCCTACAGTCTTCTTGGTTGCAACACTGGTGGATGCCCAGGGAGCACTGACGAATTTAAACATCAGCTTGGAGCAAAATGTAATTAGAAAGCTAAATCTGCTGCAAAGCAACCACACAATGTCTATTCAAACCAAGAGATAATAGCATTATCATGTATTGTTTAGGTGATCCATGATTTTGCAAATAACCACAAGAACCATGAAGAGTCATCATTTTCATATAGGAAATGTATTTTTCATACAAACTTAAACACACCAGAACCTAAACATACCAGACGACCCAACAACCTCATTGCCACATCACTCTGGTATTTACCCAAGTGAAACAAAAACTTATGTTCACACAAAGACCCATACACAAAGGTTTACAACGGCTTTATCCATAACTGCCCAAAACTAAAACCAAATGGCCAAGTGGCCAAGAGAGAAACAAACTGTGGTGCAGCTATACAATCAGCAATAGAAGAGACAAGCTACTGATACCCGCTTCAACATAGATAAAATCCAAACGCATCCTGCCAGGGGAAAGAGGCCAGACACAAACATCCATATACTCTGTGATCTCATCTACGGGACACTCTGGGAAAGGCAAAATTAGAGAGGCAAAAAAATGGATACGTGGGGAGCCCAGGGTCTGGGGTGCGGGAAGGGTTAAGCACAAAGGAGCAAGAGGGAGTATTTGGGGGTGATGGGGCTGTTCTAGTTCTTGAATGCGGTGGTGATTACACAACTGTGCTTCTCCAAACTCGAAGAACCGTACCCTGAAAAGGATTGACTTTTGCTATACATAAACCAAACCAATATGCCTGCCTCAAAACAAGTTTAGCGTTTCCTTTCCCAGAGCCCTCGTGTAACAGCCCAGGGTGAGGCGTCCTCCTCATAGCTGTATTTGACAAAGCCTCTGGAGAGTCACGGAGGAGCTCTGTACCTCCGTTTCCCAATGACGTTACTATGGTTTTCAAGCCACTCGCCAAGCCGCCTCATCTAGCATCTCGAGGATTCATCTCGCTAGAGCTTCATTTTCCATGCGCTTTTATTTTAGTGACTTGAAAAAAAAAAATTTTGTCATTCAGGGGTTTTCATTCGCATCAGGCATTGAGTCAGATAAAGTAGCTTAACTTAGCAGAAGAATCACACACCTGCGCCAAATTTTTGTATCAACGACCTGGAAGGCTCTGAGGCAGGCAAGAATTCACATCCAAAAAAGGATCCCTCATCTCATCGTGCACGTTGGCATGAAGGAAATAAACCATGTTAAAGGAAACATACAAACACACATACATAAATAAATAAATAAAACGGCGGCATTGCTGTTTCCCCACCTACATCTGATTATGCAGTAACTTTCAGAAGAGACAACGGACGTCAACTTAGTGATGGATATGTACCAAAGCCAGTCCTAACTGTTCTCTGTTCTTTCTAGCCAATGAGAGGATAGGTCGTTTCAGGCATTCAGTAATGTGCCCCACGCTCTGTGCATCAGGACATTTTGTGGATGGAATTTCCCCAACAAACAGTTGTGAGCACCCGCAGGGGCCAGGACCTGTGTTAGAAAAAATGTGATACATAAAAATGAAGAAAGCTGTAGACCCTAGCCTTAATGAAACTGAAACTCAATAGAAGAAACGGGCGTGTGTCACGTCTCTCCCAATCAGATGCGGGTCCCCAAATGCGGGGCAATGACCTGGTGGAAGCCGGCGGTGCAGGTGGTGAAAGGACTTACTCAAGGCAGAGCAAAGGAGATCGAAGTTTATTGAATACACCACAAGGGAGTGGCAGACGGGACAGCAAAGGAGAGACTGCAACCAAGCAGTGGGCGGGGCCATATTTAAAACAGGAAGGTGAGGAGGCATTGAGACACATAGAATTTTCCCTTTTTTGGTAACTGCCTGGTTGTAAGTAGCCCACTGGTCAGTGGATATTTTAAGGGGGGGGCGTCCCTGATGGTCCTGTCTGTATTGAGCTAAGGGGTTCGGGTCACTATGGGCCTTTCGGCCTTGATCACGCTTCCATTGCTCAACCCTACTGTCTAAAAGTGGCCACTACAGCACGGACACAACGTGTGTAACACACAGCAAGGTGCAATCAATGTTATAATAATATGAGGTCACAAAAAGAGAGATGAACTTTGATGGAGAAACCAGGAAGTGAAGGAGGTGGTATTTAGTCCAGGCAGGATTTCAACAGACGGTGGTGGAGTCAAGCACTGCTCTGTGAATGGGGAACAATGTGCACAGGAAGGGGTAACTGGAGAAGGAATGAGTTGGGTGTAGCTAAAGCTGAAAAGTGGAAGTTGGTGAAATATAATGCAGAGACAGTAGAGGACATGAGTTCTGGGAGGATGGTATGGACCCAGAAACAGCAGCCTCAGAGACAGCTTTATGGGTTGGGCATTAGCAGTACTTCCCAGGAGGCAGAAAAAAGGAGTGACTAAAAGCCAGTGCTTAAGCCCAGGCCTGCTGTCTCAGAGGTCAGACTTGTCTTGTGCGCAATAGGTGTCTATACAACGGCCATCTTTACCTTCTCTTTGCTAACGCATCTCTGATTTTGTTTGCTTAGCTTCTTGCCAAACTTTAGGAGATGAATTATTAATGGTCTTAGTAGTTTTCAAAGTGCGGTCCACAGACTCTTGGGAGTCCCTGAGACCCTTTCAGGGAGTCTTCAAGAAATAAACTAGTTTCATAAAAATACTAAGGCATTATTTACATTTGTGTAAAAGAACCCTAGAATGAGTCAAGGCAGGGGCACCAAATGGTATCAGCAGTCACAGGCTGCCAAAAATAAAGCCAGTTTCACTTAAAAGTATCCCTGGTAAAGCAATGAAAAAAAAATTTTTTTAAGTTTATTTATTTATTTTGAGAGAGAGAGAGAGAGAAGGGGAGGGGCAGGGAGAGAGGGAGACAGAGAATCCCTCTGTCATTGTCAGTGTAGAGCCCGATGCGGGGCTCGAACTCATGAACCATGAGATCATGACCTGAGCCAAAATCAGATGCTTAACCGACTGAGCCACCCAGGCGCCCCGAACAATGAAAATTATTAACAAATTATTAATTCTATTCAATCTTTGAATACACATCTAAACACACTGTGTGACGGAATGAGGGGTGCACAGGAAGCATTTCTGGGCATCCTGAAGGACTACGTCTCAAGGAAAAGGCAGCTGGTGCAACTGCTTGAGTTACAGGCTGAACTAGCCACTTTTTGTCACAGAATGTCATTTCTACTAAAAGAACAAATGAAAAATCAGAGTTGTTCACACCTAGGTGTATTTGGCAGACAAGATGAACCTTACACTTCAAGTAAAACAATTGACAATAGTTGCCACCAATGATAAAATACGAGCTCTCAAGTGAAACTCAGAATTTTGGAAAACTCGTATCTGCCATTGAGAACTTGACAATGTCCCAATACATAAAGACTTTCGCGAGGAGATCAGTGGTGATACTCATGAGCGTGAGTTTTTGCAATGTATAATGAATTATGGAAGATCTGCACGTAATTCATGGAGTCAGTACTTTCCAAATGACCAGTACATGATGTTACAAAGTCACATATGGGTAAAATTTCCCTTCAAATTGTAAAAGGGACCAATGGATTTTAATGAAACAGAGTACAAAACATTTACTGAGATTGCTTCAGATTTCACAACAAAATGAACCTTAAGATATTATCACTTGGTGAGTCTGAGTAGTGTCAAAAAAAATATCCATGATTATCTAGAAAGGCATTTCAAATATCTTAATTTTTCCATCTGTATATCTGTGTGAGGCTGGATTTTCTTCACATACTATAATCAAAACAACGTATCACAACAGATTGAATAGGAGGAGCTTCTGTCAAGCCAGACATTAAAAAGAATTACAAAAGCATAAAACAGTATCACTCTTCTTGTTAATTTTTTTTTGTTTTGAAAAAGTTATTTTTCAGTAAAAAAGTATTTTAATACTGATATGTATTATGTGTCTTGTTATTTTTAAAAAATTAATTAAAATTTTTAAAACTCATCAGTTTTAATTTCTAATATGGTAAACATTAACAGAGAGAACAAAGCTCTGTGGGGTCCTCAATAGGTTTTAAAGAGTGAAAATAGGTCCTTAGGCCCAAAAAGTTTGAGACCCACTCTTCTGAGCCAATCAAGGCAACCCTATTTTCCTTTGCCACATACTCACTCTCCCCGTTTCTCTGGAAGGTGAGGACGATGGTATGGCCTAGTTCTAACTAATGAGTTGAAAAGAAAGTCTGCTGGCGTTGTCTAGAAAAGATTTTCCTTCCTGAAAATAAAAGAACAGTGGAGAGAAAAGGCCCTTTGCTATTCCTCTTTTGTTTCCTGCTTTGGGTGTTTTTCTATGAAGACGTGATGTTGGAGCTGTTGCAGCCACCTTTCAATTCATTTGATGACTCAGTGAAGTTGGCAGAGAGAAAATATCAAAGAAGACGAGTCCTTTGGGACATCACTGAGCACTGGTAAGGGCTGCTTTGAGATTTCTTATAAAGCAAACAATAAGGACTTTCACCTGTTTAAGCCACCTTTAGCCATGTGTAGAAAGTATTCCTAATCTTTCCTTCTGGAAATATAGTGATAATTAAATGAGATCATACAAGTAAGATTCCAGAAACAATGCATGACTTATAGTGAGCACTCAGTAAATGTTAATGATTATTATAGGCTTGTGGTGAACAAGCAATGTAGGTAAAGTATTTAGCCAAGTTCTCACTTGCATAAAAAACTGTGAGAAATATTTCTCAATGACACATGTGTGCACCTGAGCTCATATTGTCCTATTATTATTCTTTTCCTGGTCGAGACACGTTGGATAACTACATAGTTTAACCACTATTATCTTAAGCAAGAAAGAAATCAATGTTTCCGGATGGCAAAATAGAACCTGTAAGGAATTCACATTAAATTTCATTTGTTGTTGTCATATTCCAAAAGGCAAGAAGTTTCCAGACCCTGAAATTGTCTACAATTGCAGTGAACATGCAATTGTTTTATATCTGCAATACCGTTATTTTGAGGTGTCACTAGGCACTAAGCTTATGGACAGAGATAACCACAGGAAAATCTAGAATACAAACTAACATCCAGAAATCTGAAATAATTATAAGAGTATTTTCTGGCACCCACAAATAATAGAGGGGGAGGAAAATACAAATGGAAGAAGCCCAAATTAATACTGGTTCAAGGCGGGCGGGGGGAATGGGTGTTAACTGATCTCAGACTCTAGAATCAAGAGTAATGTGGCTGCCTTCTCAAAGCCATGACTATTATCTTAAGACTATGTTGGTAAACAAACAGCATCTAGAAGAACAGATTTAGAAGTCTTAGTTTACATTCCTAAAATGATGTCTAAAATGCTACATTCCAGGAATCAATCTCTTCTTACAAAAAAATTTTACTAACTCAAGGATATTTAGGCCCATAATACTTGCCCTTTTCCAGGTTATCTGTTCACCCCTTTGGTAATCCATTGAGCCCTTGCCATAGGAGAGTTTTCACCAGGGCCAGTGTGGTAAGGGTACAACTATGCCTAACTTGGATTAAGGCTGACATGGGTTTGAAAGCCGGCTCTGCCATTTACTGACAGCATGACTATGACCTGCTCCTTAATCAACACTCGATTTTGTGTTTCACTTTAGGAGGTTCATTTACACCTTCCTTCTGCTCCAAGACCATCCAAAGACCCTCTAACTCTAAAAGCTTGTCCATTTATGCTCCCCATTAGGGTAACCAACCAACCTGCTTCCCCAGGGCTGAGGAGATCCTGGAATAAGAGTCTCAGTGCTAAAACTGGAAGACTCCCAGGCAAACTGGGATGAGCTGATTAGCATACTCCCAGAGGAAAGACAAAAAAAAAAACTACACTTTTAAAGGTATTTTTGCATTGCTTTGATTTTCCATCGGTACCTCTGCAGAAATGAAAAAGAAAAGGAAGAGGGGCTAGGAGACTAGAATCCATTCTACAGCCAGTTTGATACAAGCTCCTATAAAATAAAAAGAGTGAATATGAGTAATTATCCAGATGAGACGTCTGGGGATTGGGACCAACCATCAAGAAGGAAAAGGAAATCGCAGGGTGGCTACCCAGGCCTAAAACTAACAATGGGTTCTGGAGCTCAGAAACAGAAAGGCCTTAGAAGGGTTGCCACCAGAAGCATTACAGGAGGAGCAAAGGCTTTGGAGTTACAAAGGTTCAGGTTTGGGGGCGCCTGAGTGGCTCAGTCAGTTAAGCATCCGACTCTTGATTTCAGCTCAGGTCATGATCTCAAAGTCATGAGACAGAGGCCTGCATCAGGCTCCGCGCTGGGGCTGGAGGCTGCTGAAGATTCTCTCGGCCTTTCTCCCTCAGCCCCTCCCCCGTTCTTTCTCAAAAAAAAAAAAAAATCAGGTTTGAAATTCAGCTATTTACAAGGCCTGAGCATGGTAACCTAGCTGGTTTGAGCTTCAGTTGTTCTACCTCTAAATTGGAAACAATATTAAGGCTTCCCATAAGGACTCAGTGGATTCACACTTATATAAACGCTTGGCACACTGCCCTGGAAGTTAGTTGGCGGGGCTGAAGGATCATTACAGTTGTCTTTAAATACACGCAGGACTCCACACAGAAGCACCATTCACCTTGCAGATAATAATTATGAAAAGAAAAACATTCAGTACCCACAGAAGGCTCTCCAGTTCCTAATGTGCTGTCATATATACTAGTTCTAGGGACAAAGCTACGAGCAGTGGCTATCAGCTACAAGAAGGGAGATTCTTAGATAATAAAGGAAAATGATTTTTGAGACTCAGAGACTTTCACATTCTGGTGTGCTGAAGCGGAGGCTGGCCTGCATCTGGAATATGAGAGGTTAGACTAGGCTACAAAACCAACTGATACTATTTAACAGGCAGTTTAGAGTAACGGTCAAGAGCGGAGGCAGCCTGCCGTGATTCAAACCCTGGTCCCATCACTGAGTAGCTGCGTAACCCTGAGTAAAACACCAAACCTCTCTGAGCCCCAAATATCAAGTCATTAAATTGAAGGCAACCCTTGCACCTACCTCAGAGAAAAATAGAGAACAATCAGTGAGATAATGCACTGAAAGCAGTTAATTGGGTGGCTAGCATATACACTGGGCACTCAGTGAATATTAGCTATTTTTAGCTAAAAATGGCAAAAATTTGAAATATTTCAAAAGTGTGAACATTTCATTTTTCTTTAATCTCTGAAAACTGCCAGAATATTCACAAATATATTACTAAATATCAGTTGGCCAAATATTTAACTGCATGGTCCATTCTATTTCCTGATCATTCTTGGTTCTAAAAAATGAGGAGCAGTAAAGTATACTAAATGGCTTCAATCCACAAAGTATTGTCTGTCTTATGCACTATGTCACTGCTTCCTCAAAGATAGTCACCTATGATGTATAGTAACACACAGTACTTAATGGATCAAGAGATTTGATATGGGCTTTTAGTAATAAATCCATGGTCCAAGAAGGGGGAATTTTCTTACAACCTTTTCTCCCCAAAGAGCTATTAATAAAAAATAACTCAGAGGATATATTTCTACTAAACCAAGATTCCTGGGACGTAAACCCTTACTGGAGTCATGCTGAGCCCTTTATCCCCACTGAAAAAAGTCTGGAATGATTGATGACTCCTGCCAGGAGACTGTCACACATTTTGCCTTGCACCATTATGTACATTTCACCCGTAGTAAACTTTAATGCGGATATCTTTCAAGCTCTACCTGGAAATGGGGAGTGTAAAGGAGGCCTTTCAGTTTAATAGCCTTGCAATTTGAGTCCCCATTCCATATGAACCCTTGAGGTCACTTAGTAGGAATGGTGAGAGCCCTCCACCTCTCATCACATCTGATCCACCCACCCACACCAAAGCCAAAGCAGACCTGCAAACTTGGGTGGAAAGTCTAGAAAGCTGGAGTCAAATGAAACTTCCCCTGATGGATGGTTAATTTGGAAGCAGAACCCTTCATAACGAAGAGGGCAGTCAAAGGAAAAGTTAAGCTCCCCTGAACCAAAGTTACAGCAAGTAATTATCTCACAGCTTACAATAAATATAATTGGGTGAGTGAGGTTTAATGGATCAAATGGCTGGCAATTCCAATAGTAATGGCATCTCATTCTGTACCTGGAGAGGGAACTTTGGAGCTCATGTCAAGTGACTTATCCAGATGAAAGAACTGGGAGGAAAAAAGGGAAAAGAAAAAAGGATACGACAGATAGTGTGCATTCGGAGCTCTCAGATCTCAATCAACCCAGATCAGTGGCTTTCTGGTATTCTGAACAATTTTTCTTAAAAAGAGAAAATCTCTTCTTTTTCTCTTTAGAAGGATATTCTCACACACACACACACACACACACACACACACACACACACGCAATTTAAAGTTTATTCAAATTATCTATAAAACTAAAAGCATGTTGTGGCAGTTACTGACAACTGGATATCTTAGCAGAAACCAGAAAGGAAATTTCCCCACTCCCTTTTCCTAGTTCACCTAGCCACATTTTTAAGAAGTAGCTAACACTGCCCCTACTATGCACATGGCCAATCTTGTTTGGGATACTGGAACAGGTAATGGAGTTCACCTTGAGTAATTCACTTGCTTCCCGATTTGGGGAGGGTCTAAGGAGAGGGGTAGATTTACGTTTCCTCTAGGCAGGCCACTGAGATGCAGTCCCAGCCCCAAAAGAGGATACTAATAATCTGTGTGTCCAGAACCAAAAGGCAGCTGGCCAGAGGTAGTCTCTCTTTTTCCTGGATCTGAATGTACAATTTTCTCCTAGGCCAAAAGAAATTGCTCCCCAGCCAGGCAGGACACCCTGGAGAATCCCAGCAGAAATTATTTTTGCTCTTTCAGAATCCACACATTACCAAGGGAAAGACTCCCTTCACAAGGCCTAGACTGAGGATGATTGGGAAAAGGGTGTGTGTTATATTTTGCCACTTAAAAAAAAATAAATAAATAATCGCTCAATAAGCCAACTCAGGAAACTTGCCCAGGGTTAAAATTATCCTTCTCATGTGTTTAAACTGCTCTCTTCACACTTATTACTTAACCAAGGGAAACTCACCTTTTCTTCTTCCTATGGAAAACAATCCTTAAAAGCAGTAAAAGCCTGCCCTCCATGAATTCAGAAGAGGTGGGAGCCTTTGGGGAGGAGAGAAGCAGCTGTGGAAGTCAGAAATGTCATCTGGAGAACATGTCATTCGTTCTGCCCGGCTCAGTAATCTCGACAGTTAAAGGGGCAAGGCATGCTTTGCCCCATGATAAAACGTGAAATGAATTCGTACATTTATAAATAAATGATCTGACTCTAATTGGCATTTCTAAGCCCTCTCTTGGTAGTAGCTTTCTTGTTAACAAGCTACTGTGTTTGACACCAGTGATATAGGAGCCTCGGAAGAGAAATTGCAAGTCTATTTCTGAACTCTTTGTTTAGTAATAGAACCTGAAAACTTTCTTCTAATACCCGCACCTCTGGACTGACATACACAGAACTTAACAATGAAAGTTTCTGAGTTCAGCTAAAGCTGAAAGGAAGAATCAAAACATTCTCAAGGAAGGAAAAAAAAAAGTCAATTTTGAAAGGATACACATCTTTGGCTAAGTAACTGATTCTAGGATTGGAGTAGCAAATATACAGGCTGAGCCTGGAGCATTTCGTAACAGCAGAAAGTAAGGAAGTGCTAAGAAACAAAAGAAAACAAAACAAAAACACATTGATGTGGGCACGTCAAAGGCACATAGGAGCCAACTCTAAGAGCTCCCAATGGCCAATACTAGAACAACGTGAGCACAATATAAATAAAATAGTATTGTGTTATATCTCACAGGATAAAATAAATACGCCTGTGTCCACTCAGATATAAATGGCTAAGGAAATAAATAAGAGAGAAGAGACAAATTCCTTTTTCAAAAGAATTGCAAATAATTTATATAATTACTCTTCCCTCAAGGAGGTGAAACAGAACTCCCCAGGCCTTAAGTGTGGGCAGTGCACAGTAGCTTCCTTCCAAAAAGTGCATTAAAGAAAGGAGGAGAGAAAGACTAACTTAACAGTGGAGGTACCTCACAAACACCATCTCAGCCAGGGGATCAGGTCAACACCAACAGCGATAAGTCATGTTTAAGGTGTGTGCCCTGGAAGCTAAGTGGTGAAAATGGCACTTACCTCTAAGGTCTTCCCCCAAAGCTGTAACTCTGGTCTAATCATGAGAAAAACATCACACAAATTCTAATAGCGGGGCATTCTACAAAATGTCTGACCAGTACTCCCCAAAACTGTCCAGGTCGTTACGTAAAACAAGAAAAGTTGGAGAGTGCGATGGCCATGAGGAACCTAATGAGCCATGAAAACTAAATGTAATGTGTATCTTAGATGAAATGCTGGGACACAGAAAGGGCATTAGTTAAAACCAAGGAAATCTGAATGAATTATGGACTTTAGATAATAATAATGTGTCAATATTGGCATATTAATTGTAATAAATGTACCACATTAATGTAAGATGTAAATGGCAGCGGAAACTGAGTGCAGGTATATGGAACTCTGTACCATCTTCTCAATTTTTCTGTAAATGTACCACTGTTCTAAAAAAGGACACCCTTTTTTAAAAAGGATGCATAGATAGAGATACAAAGAGTAGGACTTGTTTAGGTGAGCAACCACAAAACGGAGAGTAGAGCCGATTCAGTATATACCGTCTTTTTAATGTCTGAAATACACTCCTGAAAGTCAATCCATTTGCCATCCAATCATTTTAGAAACTAGCCCTAGTTCGTAATGGTCTATCACATAGACCCACCTCCATCTCAGTCCTTGGGCATGAAGACAACTAAAACTTGAGGACACTCTACCAAAAATGTCTTTCCTCTTCACGGACAGTAACTGGATGGACCTGCATCTCACACTACAAATTTCTACTACTAAGCAAACCTCTTTCCTATTCAGCCCCTCAACGTGTACATTCATTCAACAAATACTGACACCTTTGCGGTGCAGGAACACAAAGGTAGCAGAGATACAGCTAACAGGCCAATCTCTTGTGGATCTCGCATTCAAGGTTGGGGGGTTGGGGAGGAAGCAACAAGCAAATCAATTAATTTCCAGCCACTCCCACCAGTCAACGGCCACCAAACTTTTTAAGAGGCACTCTCCACCAACTTCCAAGATTTCTTGATTTCCCCTTCCTCTTCATCCCTAGGCAACTTTGTGTGTTCTATGATTCTGTTTCTCGGCTGTAACGTAGGAGATCTTTAGCTCTCTCTGTAGGCAACACAAGGAGAGAAAACTTCTTCTCCCGGCAGGCTTGAGACAAGAAGGGACTGTTGAAGTCATAATTCAACTTCCTTATTTCTACAGATGAAGAAAGTGAAGGTTGGTGGAGTTAGATGACCAACGGAGTCAGGAAATGGGACCCCAAAACTGTCTGCAATTCGGAATTCCTTCTGTAATCCCCATGGCACCCACTACAATTTAAACTCTCTAGATGCCTGCACAAGCTCCCGTGCTCTGAGATTCCATATAAATATCCCTTTAGATATTCCATCTCTAAAGACCTCCAGGAAAACATATCCGCTTCTACTCTACCTAGGCCCTCACGTGCCGCTCAGTTGAAACCCCGGAGAACTCTGACTCCTTTCTGCCTGTTAGCAAAGAAGCAGCAAGAAGTCAGAGAGTGAACAAAGGGTAAAGAAGAAGACAGAACACTTGCAAGCTGGGGAAGAAGTATCTTGAATTTCTTCCCTTAAAATATTATGACTTCATATCCATGGCAGACATTATTTTCCTTCTGGTCACCGGTAATCCAATTATTTCAGCATGTTTTACAGCAGAAAGCAAATTTAGCACCTGATGAGAAGAAATGCTGTGACACACTTAGAAAAATATTACCCGGTGATGCTTTAATCAATTACAGCATTGATGGCGGGTAGAACTGCCAGGGCCCGGGCCCTTCTGACCTCCTGGTCCCTGTTAATACCTGACGCTATTTTATCTGAGAATCTAATTTGGGTTTGCCAGTAATTAAAATTCATGAAACTCCATCCACTATTAACCCTGGTTCTCCCCTACTGGATCCCGAATCTCCCGTGGAAAGCTCTCCACCTCAACAAAATGTGGATGGCTGCGGTGGATACGTCCACGTGTATAGATTCAGGAACAGAAAGAAAAGGTCTAATACTTCAGAATCCCATTTTAGAGATGGGGGATGCAGAAGAGGCCAGTAAGCCAATAGCCAGCCACTTGATAAGCACTCACAGAACCATCATTACCCTTTCCCCAAAACACGGACATTGCGAGGGAAATGAATTAAGTTAAGCCATACCTAAAAAATAGGTTTTGTAGGCATGAGAGTGGCATTTGTGAAGATGCGAAGTGAAATGGAGGGTACAAATTATACACAGGATAATCAAGCATGTTAAATAGAATAGGGGCGCCTGGGGGGCTCAGTCGGTTAAGCATCCGACTTCGGCTCAGGTCATGATCTCACATTTGTGGGTTCGAGGCCCACGTCGGGCTCTGTGCTGACAGCTCAGAGCCTGGAGCCCCTTCAGATTCCGTGTCTCCCTCTCTCTCTGTCCCTCCCCTGTCACACTGTCTCTCTCCCCTTCAAAAATAAATAAACATTAAAAAAAATTTTTTTTAAAGAAGAAGAAGAAAAGAAGACTGGAAGGAAATCCATTAACAACAGTGGCTACGTCGGGGTGTTAGGATTTTTTTCTGTTTTTAAAACTATTTTCTTTTTTTTTTTCTAATTTTTTTAAATGTTTTATTTTTATTTTTTGAGAGACAGAGCACCAGCAGGGGAGGGGCAAAGGGAGGGAGACACAGAATCGGAAGCAGGCTCCAGGCTCTGAGCTGTCAGCATGGAGCCCGACGCCGGGCTCGAACCCACAAGCACGAGATCATGACCTGGGCCGAAATCGGACGCTCAACCGACTGAGCCACCCAGGAGCCCCTAAACTATTTTCTAATTGTCAACTTTTCCACATAAAAAAGAAAAACCAAAACAAAATCCCAAGAGATGATCCCAGCCTCCTGTGTGTGGGTGTTTTGTTGTTGTCCTTGTTGTTTTTTCCTCCCTCAATGCACCAGAAGAATCTGGTCTCTCTGCCATCTCCCCTCCTTCACTCTGTTGGTTGAGAGAAGAACCTGTCACACATCCAGTAACACTTGAGATGATCTACATGTATTCCGCGCATTCCACCCGGGGCCTTACATTGAAAGTAAAGCTGTTGCCTCGCTTCCTGTTCACCATCAGCTTGCTGAGTGGCTTTGCTTAGCACTCTTTTCCCGAGGCACTTACTGCATGAGTGATACCCACGATGGAGCCTATAAATTTATACAACAAATTGAGGAAATGTTTCCTCACAAAGCTTTAAGAGGCAATATTAATTAAATACGTCTTTTCACATGGGATCATATAATATCTATTGCGGAAGCAATTAAGAATGAAGACATAAACTCATTAGATGTGTACTGTAAAGATGAAATGCTCAGAAATTATCAACTGTCCATATATTACCACCTCCAGCCATTTAGAGAAAATGCAATCGGCTAAGATGTAACGTGGCAGGGGTTGAGTGAGAATAAAATTAGTCTATATCCCTTTATGCCATGTGGAAGTTCATTAACTAGCCAGCTCAGGAACTCCTCTGATTTAAGAAAGTCATTTAATTTTTAAATTAAGTGAAGATGTCTGATGTTTCTACTTCCCATTTAGTTTCCACAAATCTTAAAGCCCACTTTTTTTTTATTTTTTATTTTTTTTTATTTTTAAAATTTTTATTTTTATTTTTTTTAACGTTTATTATTTTGGGGACAGAGAGAGACAGAGCATGAACGGGGGAGGGGCAGAGAGAGAGGAAGACACAGAATCGGAAACAGGCTCCAGGCTCCGAGCCATCAGCCCAGAGCCCGACGCGGGGCTCGAACTCACGGACCGCGAGATCGTGACCTGGCTGAAGTCGGACGCTTAACCGACTGCACCACCCAGGCGCCCCATCATATAATTTTTAACATGTATTTACTTTAGAGAGAGAGCATGTGCACCCCAGTGGGGGAGGGGCAGAGAGAGGGAGAGAGACGATATGAAGCAGGCTCCCCACTGTGAGCACAGAGCCCAATGTGGGGCTTGAACTCATGAACCATGAGATCATGACCTGAGCTGAAGTCAGATGCTTAACCAACTGAGCCACCCAGGTGCCCCAAAACTATAAACCATAAAAATCAAACCAAGAAAGGAAATAAAAGGAAATAAACAAAAGCCTACCAATCTATAAGAAGTATGAAAAGAAAAAAAAGCTAAGAAAAAGAACGGAAACTGAAAACCAAAGACAGATAGTAGAAATAAGTAAAAAAAAAAAAAAAAAAAAAAAAAAAAAAAAAAAGGGATACATAATAATGCCAAGAAATATCATATTGGACAAACAAAACCCAAGTGTTTCTGCATAGAGAGAACTCAGGGAAAAGGATATAGAAAAATTGAGAATAAGATGTTAAAAAGAAAAGCCATTATAAACATTAAAAGCTGGTACGGTGACATTATTATCATAGTAAAAGAGCAGTTAAAGCAAGATATACTAATATAAATAAATAAAAATATTGGATAACAAAATAACCATAAAGAAATATCCATTGCATAAAGAGAACCACCAAAAAGATACTAAAATTACATGCATATAACATATGCATCTTAAAACTATAAAGCAAAAATGTTTTAATTTCATAGGAGATTTTAAAACACTTCCTTTAGAAACTAATAGATCAAAATGACCAAAAACAAGGATACAAGAGATAGGAATAACATAATAAAATTTATTTTTAGTGACATAGTTCCCACTTGAAGTGACTCTCTTTGGAAGGTCACCTCAGTTGAAGTATTTATAGATAGATCCATCTATACATCTGGAGAAGAAAAACAAAAACTCTTCAAGTAAATTTCAAACAAGAAATACATATACTCTATAGTCATAATACAATGTCTCTAATCCATGGTTTACTTCAGATGGCATTTTAATCGGATGTATGTATGATATATATTATGCATGTTATATATATAAAATATATGCATGTTATGTATGCATGTGTATCTATTATGCATGTAATTACATGTATGTAATTCTAAAATATTCAGAACAAATTACAATTATAAATATTATATACTTTAAAACTTATGGGATGTATAATACATATAGCCAGGAATGGACTTAAAAAGGATATACAGTATGTATAAAGAGCTACAAATTAAAAAGAAAAAGAAAGACAATGAAAAAAAAAAAGAGCAAAACACCTGAATAGGCACTTCACAAATCTACAATATCTAAATGGTCATCACACCTATGAAAAGATGTTCTCTTTTATTAGTCATCAGAGAAATGCAAATTAAAATCACAATACGTAACACCACATATTCTATATTCATATTCTTATATTCCTATAAGGAAACAGACAAAATAAGAACTGTTGGAGAATTGACTTGAACTCTTTTACTGCTGGTGAGAAGTTAATTGATGTTTGGAAAACTATATGACTGCACTGAATAAAGCTGAACATTTGTATACGCTATGACCAAATAATTCTCTTCCCAGGTAATATGAAACAGAAATGCATACGCACGTTCACTAAAAGACATGCAGAGAATATGCATAGCAATTATAAATCAAAAACTGACAATTAACCAAAGGCCTGTCAACAGGAGAATGGATAAACCATGGAATCCTAGACAACAACAAGAATGAATAATTTACAACACCATGCTACAACAGGGATGATTCTCAAAAGAAGCCAGTTTCATAAGACTACATGATCTATGATCCCATTTATCTAAAATTAAATAATAGGCCAAACTAATCAATGCTTTTAGAAATCAAGATACTCATTATTCTTCGGTGGGTAGTGACTAAAAGAGTGTTCACAGGAGCTTCTAGAGTGTAAGAAATACTGTGTAATCTGTGTAGTTGTTACACAGGAATGGTGAACTGATGAAAATTCATGGAGCATTATATTTATTACTTCTAGACTTTTCTCTTTATCCACATTATACATTTATAAAAGTTTATTTTACAAATCGTGAAATGCAGCTAAAACACTACGTAGAGACAACAGTATGGCCTATAAATGCTTGTATTAAAAAATGAGAGAAATAAAAGTAAGTAACTGAATTATATCTCCAAAGAGAAGCCCTAATTCCTGTACCTGTGGTTGTGGCCTTAGTTGGAAATAGGGTCTTTGCAGATGTAACCAAGTTAAGATGAGGTCTTAATGGAGCAGGGTAGGCCCTAAATCCATCATGACTGATGTCCTTACAAGAAAATAAGAGACAGAGACATGGGAAGAAGGCCACGTGATGGCAGAGGCAGAGACTGGAGTTATGCCATCACAAACCAAAGAACAGCTGGGGATGCAAGAAGCAAAAAGGGATCTTTTTCTAGAATTTTCAGAGAGCATATGGTCCTTGATCTTGGATGTCTGGCCTCCAGACCTGGCAGAGAATAAAGCTCTGTTTTTTTTTTAAAGCCACCCAGCTGACGGTACTTTATTATGGTGACCCCTACAAAGCTCATGCAGTAATGAATTCACTAAATGAAACTAGAAAAGCAACCAAACAACACATACTCAAAGGCAGAAGTCAGAAACAATGAAATAATAAAATTAAGCTAATCCATAATGCATAATAATAAAGTTAATAACAAGCAATCAATAAGAACTGTAATTAGTGAGGAAAGAACAATGAAGCAAAAGTAAAAGAAATAATAACAAAAATAAGAGCTGAATGGATTGGGGAGGAGACATAAATTACAAAATAACTTATAAACTGTCACTATGTTGTACACTTGAAACTGTAACATTGTGGGTCAACCATACTTGAAAAAATAGTAACACCCAAAAAGGGGCACCTGGGTGGCTCAGTTGGTTAAGCAACCAGCTCTTGATTTTGACTCCGGTCATGATGTCACCATTCATGGGATGGAGCCCTGTGTCAGGCTCCGCACTGAGCATGGAACCTGCTTCAGATTCTCTCTCTCCTCTCTGCCCTTCCCCCGCTTGTGCTCACTCTCGCTCTCAAAATAAATAAGCATTTAAAATAATTAGTAACAATAATAATAGTAACACAAAAAAATTGAAAGGAGACGGAGAAAGAAAATACAACTTCATATGGTCACTTTTCAAAAAAACAAAAACAAACTTATAAACTGATTAAGAGAAGACCCACTCATGGCACTATTAGGAACAGAAAACCACCAAACAACGGGTATTACAGATTTTAAAATATTTTAAAACCTTTTGACTGTTAGTATTATAACAATTTCAGAATTTTTTTAAATTGAAAAACTACTCAGGGTTCTGATATAACTTTCACTCATTTCCTTAAACGTTAACACCCTGTCCAATATTAGCATAGTTGTAATGATCAAAAACAGAAAGCTAACCTCGATACAATATTGTTAATTATTACAAGGATCTAATTTGAATTTCACCAATTGTCCAACGAATATCCTTTATCTGGACTGAGATTTAATCCAAATTCATAACATTGCATTTCATTGTCATATCCCCCATTTTCAGACAGTTCCACGGTCCCTTCTCCTCTATCACTATACTTTAAAGAGTACTGGTAGGTTATTTTGTAGAGTGTTCCTTAACTGAGGTTTACCTTGTGTTTTCTCATGATTAAACTCAGGTTATGCATTTTGGGCACCAATACCACAAAAGTGATATGGAGTCCTCACCAGTGCAAAATATAAGGAACTAACCATGATCACTTGGTTAAGATGGTTAAGATGATTTCTCCACCATAGAGTTACCCTTTTCCCTTTGAAATTAATGAACATCTTGTGGGGAGACACAAGGAGGCAATACAAATACTCTGTTTAGCATTGTCATTTCTCCCAATTGTAAAATGCATCAATGACATTTGTCTGCTACAACTGTAACCATGGTGTTTGTCAAATGTGATTTTCTATTTCACCGTTCATGAAACTTCTATTAATTGAAATCCTCCTTAAGGAAAAGCTGCCCCTTCTCCTTCCTTCATTTATTTCATCAATTATTCAATTATCTGTTCCTATCAGTATGGACTCATAGACATTTGTTTTATTCTGTGGATGATCATCCAATAGTATCTATCATTATTTATTTTATTGCTCTAAGTATCCAAGAAATGGCCATTCAAAGCTCCTGGATGAGTTTCTGTGCCTTTTATTTTTTTTTTTATTTTTTTTCAACGTTTATTTATTTTTGGGACAGAGAGAGACAGAGCATGAACGGGCGAGGGGCAGAGAGAGAGGGAGACACAGAATCGGAAACAGGCTCCAGGCTCTGAGCCATCAGCCCAGAGCCGGACGCGGGGCTCGAACTCACGGACCGCGAGATCATGACCTGGCCGAAGTCGGACGCTTAACCGACTGCGCCACCCAGGCGCCCCTCTGTGCCTTTTAAACATGATACACTTTTTTTTACTTTCAAACATCACAAAATATTTTGGGTTTGCCTTAAACTTTGCTGACCTCAACTTGGCCGTTTCTCCAAGAAGGACCAACTACTTTCATTCATTTGTTGGAGGCTATTCTTTCCCCATTGGGATGGTTTGATAACCATCAATAGAGAAAAAGATCTTAAAATAAAGAAATACCATAAAAGTACCAATAAAAATCAAACCAATAACCTCCCCAAATCTTAAAATAAAGAAATACCATAATCTAATTTCTATCAATATTTTTTAACTTGGATGAAACTGATAATATTCTAGGGGGGAAAGTAATCTAAATTAACGCATGAATATATTGAAACTAATGATCGTTAAGCAAGTTTAATCTAATGGAAAAAAAGAATCTCTCCCTTACACCAGACCCACACGTTCTACACTAATTTTTCTATGAACAAAAAGCTAATTCCTGAATTCGATAGTTTTCAGTTTCAGAAACTAGCAATAAGGATAGATAAAGCTTCTCTAATTGTTTTTATTTCTTTTCATGCATCCATTAATAGTTTTTATTAAGGTATAATTCATGCCCCATATAATTACTCAATTAAAGCAAATAATTCTGTATCATGTAATGTATTCGCAATTGTACAGCCATACCATAATCAACTTTAGGAGATTTTCACCACCCCAAAAGGAACTCTATACTGTTTCCCAGTCCCTCCCCATCCTCTTCATCCCACTTAGCACTAGGCAACCATTCAACTGCTAACCTACTTTCTGTCTCTGTGGATTTGTCTGCTCCAGACATTTCATATAAATGGAATCCTACAATATGTGGTCCTGTGTAACTGGCCTCTTTCACTTAGCATAATGTTTTCAAGATTCATCCATGTTGTAGCATGCATAAGTAGTTTGTTCCCTTTTATTGTTCAATAATATTGCATTTTGTGGATATACCATATTTATTCATCCATTCATTAGTTGGTAGACATTTGAGCTGTTTCCACTGGGGGGGGGGCAGCTATTATGAGTAACGCTACCATTTGTGTACAAGTTTTTGTGTGGACATATCCTTTCATTATCTTGGGTAAAAACCTAGGTGTGTAATCGCTGGGTCACATGGTACTATTAAGGAACTGCCAGACAGTTTCCAGTGTGGCTGACCATTGTACATTCCCACCAACAAGGTATGAGGGTTCCAATTTCTCCACATCTTCCCCCCAAATTGTTATCATTTGTCTTCTCTATTATGCCCATCCTAGTATGTGTGAAGTGGTAACTCACTGTGGTTTTGATTTGCATTTCCTGACAGCTAATAGTGTGAAAGCTTCTTTTCATGTGCTTATTGGCAATTTTTATAAACTTTATTGGAAAATGTGTGTTCAGATCCTTTGTCCACTTATCACTTGGGTTACGTATCTTTTTATTATTGAGTTACAGGAGTCTGTGTATATTCTAGATACAAGTCCCTTATCATATATGAGATTTGCAAATGTTTTCTCCCATTTTGTGGGTGGTCTTTTCACTTTCTTGATAGTGTTCTTTGAAGCAAAATTTTGATGAAGGCCAATTTATCTATTTTTTCTTTTGTTGCTTGTGCTATTAGTGCATATCTAAAACACCATTACCTAATTCATGGTCAGGACAATCTACCCCCCCCCCCATGTTTCCTTCTAAGTGTTATATTTTATTTTTTTAATATATAATTTATTGTCAGATTGGTTTCCAGACAACACCCAGTGCTCATTCCAACAGGTGCCCTCCTCAATGCCCATCACCCACTTTCCCCTCTCCCCCACCCCCCATCAACCCTCAGTTTGTTCTGTATTTAAGGGTCTCTTATGGTTTGCCTCCTTCCCTCTCTAACTTTTTCCCCCCTTCCCCTCCCCCCTGGTCTTCTGTTAAGTTTCTCAGGATCCACATATGAGTGAAAACATATGGTATCTGTCTTTCTCTGCCTGACTTATTTCACTTAGCATAACACTCTCCGGTTCCATCCACGTTGCTATAAAAGGCCATATTTCATTCCTTCTCATTGGCAAGTAGTATTTCATTGTATATATAAACCACATCTTCTTTCTCCCTTTGTCAGCTGATGGACATTTAGGCTCTTTCCATAATTTGGCTATTGTTGAAAGTGCTGCTATAAACATTGGGGTACAGCTAATCTTTGACAAAGCAGGAAAGAATATCCAATGGAAAAAAGACAGTCTCCTTAACAAACGGTGCTGGGAGACCTGGACAGCAACATGCAGAAGAATGAAACTAGACCACTTTCTTACACCATTCACAAAAAATAAACTCAAAGTGGATGAAGGACCTGAATGTTAGATAGGAAACCATCATGAAAACCCTAGAGGAGAAAGCAGGAAAAAAATTCTCTGACCTCAGCCGCAGCAATTTCTTACTCGACACATCTCCAAAGGCAAGGGAATTAAAAGCAAAAATGAACTATTGGGACCTCATCAAGATAAAAAGCTTCTGCACTGCACAGGAAACAATCAACAAAACTAAAAGGCAACTGATGGAATGGGAAAAGATATTTACAAATGACATGTCAGATAAAGGGCTAGTATCCAAAATCTATAAAGAACTCACCAAACTCCACACCTGAAAAACAAATAATCCAGTGAAGAAATGGGCAGAAGACATGAATAGACACTTTTCTAAAGAAGACATCCAGATGGCCAACAGGCACATGAAAAGAGGCTCAATGTCACTCCTCATCAGGGAAATACAAATCAAAACCACAATGAGATACCACCTCACACCAGTCAGAGTGGCTGAAATGAACAAATCAGGAGACTATAAATGCTGGAGAGGATGTGGAGAAACAGGGACTCTCTTGCACTGTTGATGGGAATGCAAACTAGTGCAGCCGCTCTGAAAAACAGGGTGGAGGTTCCTCAAAAAATTAAAAATAGATCCACCCTATGACCCAGCAATAGCACTGATAGGAATTTACCCAAGGGATACAGGAGTCTTCTAAGTGTTTTAAAGTTTTAGCTCATACTTTTAGGTCTTCGATGCATTTTGAGTAAATTTTTGTGTATGGTATGACGTAAGGGTCCAAACTTATTTTTTGCATGCGGATATCCAGCTGTCCCTGCATCATTTATTAGAGATCATTTTTTCCTCCATCAGGATGGTTTGATATCCTTGGGAAAGTCAATTGACAATAAATGTGAAGATTTATTTGTGGACTCTTGATTCTATCCCATCGAGCAACATGTCTGTCTTCAAGTACCACAGTGTCTTGATTACTGTAATTCTGCAGTACGTTATAAAATCAGAAAGTTTAAATCCCACAACATTATTCTTTGCCAAGATTGTTTTGGCTATTCTCAGTCTCTTTCATTTTTATAATAATTTTAGGATAAGATTGTCAATTTCTGCAAAGAATCCATCTGGGATTTTGATAGGGATTGCACTGAATCTGTTAACAAATTTGGGGGACTACTGACATCTTAACAATATTTTCTGATGCATTACCATTTGATGTCTTTCCATTTATTTATATCTTCTTTAGTTTCTTTACAAAATGTTTTATAGTTTTCAGAGTATAAGTTTAATACTTCCTTTTGTTCAGTTTATTCTTTGTTTTTCCCTTCCAAGGTTTTACTTAAATTCAAATTAGCTAACACACAGTGTTACCACTGGTTTCAAAAGTAGACTGTGGTGATTCATCTCCTACACACAACACTCAGCATCCATCACAAGTGCCCTCTCCAATGCCAATCACCCACCCAGACCATTCCCCTACCCTTCCCCCCTCCATAACCCCCCAGTCTGGTCTCTACAGTCAACAGTCTCTTATGGTTTGCCTCCCCACTTTTATCTTATTTATTGTTTCTCTTCCTTCCTCTATATTCATCTGTTTTGTTCCTAAAACTCCACATATGAATGAAATCGTATGATATTTGTCTTTCTCCGACTGACTTATTTGGCTTAGTATAATACCCTCTAGTTCCCATCCACATCATTGCACATGGCAAGATTTCATTCTTTCATTCATTCACATCATCTTTATCCATTCATCAGTAGATGGACATTTAGGCTCTTCCCATAATTTGGCTATTGTTGATAGTCCTGCTATACACATTGGGGTGCATGTGCCCCTTTGATTCATTATTTTTGTATCCTTTGGATAAATACCTAGTAGTGCAATGGTTGGGTTGTACAGTAGTTCTATTTTTAACTTTTTGAGGAACCTCTATACTGTTTTCTAGAGTGGCTGCACTAGTTTGCATTCTCACCCTTTCTCTGCATCCTTGGCAACATCTGTTGTCTCCTGGGTTGTTAATTTTAGCCATTCAGACAGGTGTGAGGTGGTATCTCATCATGGTTTTGATTTGTATTTCCCTGATGATGAGTGACGTTGAGAATGTTTTCATGTGTCTGTTAGCCATCTGGATATCTTCTTTGGAGAAATAACTGTTCATGTCTCCTGCCCATTTCTTAACTGGATTATTTCTTTTTTGGGTGTTGACTTTGGTAAGTTATTTATAGATTTTGGACACTAACCCTTTATCTGATATGCCATTTGCAAATATCTTCCCCCATTCTGTAGGTTGCGTTTTAGTTTTGTTGATTATTTCCCTCACTGTGCAGAAGCTTTTTATCATGATGAAGTCCCAGGACCAGGACCATACTATCTTGATGATTACCACTTTGTAATACATCTTGAAGTCTGGAATTGTGATGCCTCCCACTTTGCTTTTCTTTTTCAACATGACTTTGACTATTCGGGGTCTTTTCTGGTTCCACACAAATTTTAGAATTGTTTGTTCTAGCTCTGTGAAAAAAAAGCCGGTGTTATTTTGACAGGGATTGCACTGAATGTGTAGATTGCTTTGGGCAGTATAGACTTTCTAACAATATTTGTTTTTCCAATCCATGAGCATGGAATCTTTCTCCATTTCTTTGTGTCTTCTTCAATTTTTTTCATAAGTACTCTATAGGTTTCAGAGTACAGATCTTTTATCTCTTTGGTTAGATTTATTCCTGGGTATCTTACGGTTTTTCGTGCAATTGAAAACAGAACTGATTCTTTGATTTCTCTTTCTGCTGCTTCATTATTGGTGTACAGAAATGCAACAGATTTCTGTACATTGATTTTCTATCCTGTGATTTTGCTGAATTCATTTAACAGTTCTAGCAATTTTTTGGTGGAGTCTTTCGGGTTTTCTACATATAATATCATGTCATAATACGAAGAGTGAAAGTTTGACTTCTTCCCTGCTGATTTACATCTTTTATATTATGCTTTTAATTTCCTTTTGTCTAACTGCTAGACTAGGACTTCCAGTACTATGTTGAACAACAGTGGTGTGAGTGGACATCCCTGTCATGTTCCTGACCATAGGGGAAAAGCTCTCAGTTTTTTCCCCATTGAGGATGATATGAGTTATGGGTCTTTCATATATGGCCTATATGATGTTGAGGTATGTTCCCTCTATCCCTACTTTCTTGAGGGGTTTTATCAAGATAGGATGCTGTGTTTTGTCAAATGCTTTTTCTGCATCTATTGAGAGGATCATAGGGTTCTTATCCTTTCTTTTATTAATGTGGTGTATCACATTGATTGATTTGCAGATATTGAACCACCCCAGCAGCTCAGGAATAAATCCCACTTCATCATGGTGAATAATTCTTTTAATCTACGGTTAGATTCAATTTGCTAGTATCTTGTTGAGAATTTTTGCATCCATGTTGATGAGGGATATTGGTCTATAATTCCCCTTTTTAATGGGGTCTTTGGTTTTGAAATCAAGGTAATGCTGGCCTCACAGAATGAGTTTGGAAGTTTTCCTTACACATTTCTATTTTTTGGAACAGTTTCAGAAGAATATTAACTCTTTTTTAAGTGTTTGGTAGAATTCTTCCATCAAGCTGTCTGGCCCTGGACTTTCGTTTGTTGAGTTCTTTTTTTTTTTTTTTTTTTTTTTTTTAATTACTGATTCCATTTCTTTTCTGGTTATGAGTCTGTTCAAATTTTCTACTTCTTCCGGTTTCAGTTTTGGTAGTTTCTGTTTCTAGAGATTTTGTTCAGTTTATTCTCAACTATTTTATTCTTTGTAATGCGAGTATAAATGGTATCATTTTCTTAATTTAAGTTTTGCACCATTCTTTATAAATGTATAGAAACAGAATCTGTTAAAACTTACCTAACTCATTCACTCATTCTAATAGTTTCTTAGCGAATTCCTTTTTCTTTTTTTTTTTTCTGTATGCAAGATCATGTCATCTGCAAACAGACATAATTTTACTTCTTCCTCCCCAATGTGAATGCCTTTTGTCATGGACTGGTGGCTGTGCCTCCTCCCATTCATATGGTGAAGTCATAATCCCCATTGTGGCTGTATTTGTTGTAAAGAAGTAATTAAGATGATATGAGGTCATAAAGGTGGGACCTTGATACAAAAGTATTAGTGCACTTATAAAGAGAGACAGAAGGGAGAGATTGCATTCTCCCTCTCCCCCCAGTTTCTCTCCCTCTCCCTACCATTGACAACACAGTGAGAAGGTAGCCATCTGCACCCTAGAAAGACAGTCCTCACCAGAAACTGGCCCTACCAGACCTTGATCTGGGACTTCTAGCCTCCAAATGTATGAGGAAATAAATTTCTGTTGCTTAAGCCATCTAGCCCATGATTTTTTTACAGCAGCCTGAGCAAAATGATACACCTTTTGTTTCCTTCTATGACCTAACTGCCCTGGCTAGAACCTCCAGAACAATGTTTAATAAAAGTGGTGAGACTGGGGGCGTCTGGGTGGCTCAGTAGGTTGTGTCCAACTTTTGATTTCAGCTCAGATCATGACCCCAGGGTCAGGGGATCGAGCCCCTCATGAAGCTCCATTCTGAGCTTGGAGCCTGCTTGAGATTCTCTCTCTCCCCCAACCTGACCCTCTCCCCTACTCATACTCTCTCTCTTAAAATAAAAAAATATATATATTTTTGATTTTTTTAAAAAGTGGTGAGAGTGGACATCACCATGTTCTAGATCTTAATAGGGCAACTTTCAGTCTTTTACCATTAAGTATGATGTTAGTTGCTTTTTATAGGTATTTATTACCACATTGAGGAAGTTCCCTTGTATTCCTACTTTGTTGAGTACTTTTATTGTAAAAGGTTCTTAGGTTTTTGTCAAATGCTTTTTCTGCATGTAATGGGATTATCATGTGGTTTTTGTCATTTATTCCACTAATATAACATTACATTAATTGATTTTCAGATCATAAACCAACCTTGCACTCCTGGCTAATTCCCACTTGGTGGGATATGGTAAATAATCTTTTCTTGTATGTTGCTGGATTTAGTTTGCTAGTATTTTGATAAGAATTTTTACATCTATATTCATAAGTGATATTAGTCTGTAGTGTTCTTTTCCTATGATTTATCTGGTTTTGGTATCAGGGTTAATACTGGCCTCATAGAATGAATTGGAATGTGTTCTCTCCGATTCTATTTTTTGGAAGATTTTGTGCAAACATGTTTTTAATTCTTGTGTAAATGTTTGATAGAATTCACCAATGAAGCTATCTGGATCTGGGTGTTTCTTTGTGGACATTTTTAAAATTGTAATTCAATCTTTTTACTTGTTATATAGGCTATTCTATTCTGTTCACATTTTATATTTCTTCTTGAGCCAATTTGATAGTTTATGCTCTCTTAGAATTGTCCATTTCATCTAATTTATCTAATTTATTGGCATACTATTATTGATAGTATTCCCTTATAATATTCTTTTTTAAATTTCTGTAAGGTTGTTAGTAATTTCCCCCTTTCCTTCCCAATTTTAGTAATCTGAGTGTTCTCTTTTCATTTTTGGTCAGTCCAGCCAAAGGTCTAAGGAACCATGTTTGGTTTCATTGTTTATCAACTATTTTCTATTCTCTAATTCTAATAACATAATCAACATTATATTAATTTCTGACCTATTTTGTATTAATTTCATCCTTTGGTTTGTTCTTTTTTCAGTTTCTTAAGGTAGATAGTTAGGTTACTGGTTTAAGGTCTTTCCTCTTTTTGAATACACACATGTTACAGCTATAAATTCTAAGTACTGTTTTACTTCCACCCCATAAGTTTTACATTGTATCTTCAATTTCAATAATCTCAAAGTATTTTCTAATTTCCCCTGTGGTTCCTTATTTAACCACTTGGTTATTTAGAAATGTGCTGCTTAATTTCTACATATTTGCGAATTTCCCAAATTTATTTCTGTTATTGATTTATAACTTCATTCCACTATAGTTAAGAGAACATACTTTATATGATTTAAATAATTTTAAATTTATTGAACTTTGGTTTATAGACTAGCATATGGTCTACCTGGAGAATGTTCCATGTGCATTTCAGAAGAATGTATCTTCTGTTGGTTTTGGATGTAGCATTCTGCAGATGTCTGTTAGGATGGGTTGCATAACTGGGCTGTTCAAGTCTTCTAGGTCCTTGTTAATCTTCTGCATATTTATTTAAGTCCATTATTTAAGGAGGGATGTGGGTGCTTTCAAGTATTATTGTTGAAATGTCTATTTCTACATTTCATTCTGTCAGTTTTTTCCTTTATGTATTTGGCGCTCTGTTTTTAGGTGCATGTATGGTTTATAATTGTTATATATTCCTAAGAGATTGACTCTTTCCTATCATTATTAGATGTCCCTCTTTTTCTCTAGTAACAATGTTTAAAAACCACTTTATTTAATAGTATTGTTAAGTAGTCACTCCAGCTTTCTTATGGATGCTGTTTGCATGATATATTTTCTTCATCCTTTTTCTTTTAATGTATTTGTAACACTGAATCAAAAGTGTGTCTCCATTAGCATATAATTGGATCTTATTTTTCTTCCTCCAGTCTTACAATCTCTGAGTCTTGATTGGATTGCTTAATCCATTCTCATTTAATGCAATTATTTATATATTCTGCCATTTTACTTTTTGGTTTATATGTCTCATGACACTCTCTCCTCTCTATTTCTGTTTCACTGCATTAAGTGAATTTTTTCTACTGTAGCAACTTAATCCCTTTAATAATTTTTCTCTTTTTTTGAGATATTTTCTTAGCCATTTCTTTAGGGGTGAATATCATATAAATATTAATTTGTGGAACCTATTTCATATTTATACTAACTTAATTCCAGTGAGATAAAAAATTATAGAAAGTATATGGATGTAGCTCTATTCCCACTGCCCTTTTGTGTTATTTTTTTATACATATTACATCTATAAATGTTATAAACTCAAGGACACACTGTTAAAGCTATTACTTTAGATAATTTTATCTTTTAAAAAAGCTGAGAAAATACGGACAGCAAGTGTGTTATGTTAAACTTATTTATAATTTCTGGTTCTTTTCATCTGTTCCTATAGATTCAAGTTACCATCTGGTGTCATTTACTTTACTGTCATTACTGTACCTCAGTACAGCTTTGTTCCCACCCACCTCTTCTGTGCTGTTTGCAAAATTATGTTACATATTTATATATTGCAGGCCAACATATTAGTGTGTGTATGTGTATGTATGTGTGTGCACATACATGTGACTTTGTATGATTGCCTTTTGAATCAGCTTAAAAAGGTGAAGAAATATGCATTTACACTGCCTTTTATAATACCTAATCACTTGACCCGTGCTCTTTGTTTGTTCTCATGAATTGGAATTACTGCTTGGGGTCATCTGCTCTCATTCTAAACAATTAGCATCTCCTGTACGGGGATGAATTCTGTCAGTTTTGGGTTACTACTATAGGGTAAGATAGGAAATTGACTTTCTTCCTTTTTTTTTTATGTTTATTTATTTTTGAGAGAGACAGAGACAGAATGTGAGTGGGTTAGGGGCAGAGAGAGAGGGAGACACAGAATCCAAAGCAGGCTCCAGGCTCTGAGCTGTCAGCACAGAACCCGACGCGGGGCTCAAACTCACTAGCTGTGAGATCGTGACCTGAGCCGAAGTCGGTCACTCAACCGACTGAGCCACCCAAGGCACCCCTGACTTTATTTCTTCGTAACAGTCTAATAATAAATAAAGACAGTATGTCTCTACTTGACCTTAATTTTCACCTTTACTTTTGAAAGACAATTTTGCTGGACATAAAATGCTTCGTGAATAGTTTTCTCCCCCTTTCGGCACTTTGGATACATCATCCCTCAGACTTCTGGCCTTCATTCTTTCTGATGAAGAGTCAGCTTTAACCTAATTGGAGTCCCTTGTTTATGAGTAGTCATTTTTCTCTTGCTGCTTTCAAGATTATCTCTTGATTTTTGACCTTCAGCATTTATACTATGACCTGCCTGTGTGTACGTCTCTTTTCATTTATCCCACTTGAAGTTTCTTAAGTTTCTTGGGTGTGTATGTGGTTTTTCACCAAACTGAGAACATTTCCAGCCATTATTGCTTCAAGTGTTTATTTCTGCCTCTCTCTTTCCCCTCTTCTGGTACTCCTACGTATACATTGGTATACTTAATGGTATCCCACAATTGACACGCTGCTCATTTTTCTTCATTTCTTTCTCCCTCTGGGTTCTTTAGATTCCAATTGGAATCTACTGGTCTATCTTTAAGTTCACTGATTCTTTCTTCTAACAGTTCAAATATATGGTTGGGCTCATTGGTGAATTTTTTTATTGTAGTTACTATACTTTTTAACAACAATTTCCACTTGGTTCCTTTTTATAATTTCTATCTCGTTATCAACAGTGTCTATTTTATATCACATTGTCATCATGCTTTCCTTTATTTCTTCAATCATGGTTTCCTTTAGTTCTCTGAATGTATTTAGAATGACTACTTTGAAGGGTGTCTATCAAATCTGACAACCGATTCTTTTCACAGGCAATTTCTGTTGTCTGATTTTTTTCCCTCACTTTGGCATCATAGTTGCCTGTGTTTCTGCGCTCATCATTTTGCACTGTGGGAAGATGGGACATTTCAGAGACATATTGTAGCAACCCTGGGTATTGGTGGTCCACCTCTGAGAATTCCTGTTGTTTTGGGATCGTATTACTAGTGAATGGCTACGCTGTGTCCCTGAAGTCTCTTCCTTACCACTGCCTGTAAGGTGTGTAGCCTTTCGTATTGTTTCTCTGGGGGCACAATCTGGGGTGTGTCCACAGTCACACTGGGATGACAGTGGTTTTGGGAGGACTCCCTTTAACTGTGTCTTTCCAAGATCACACCTAACTGCTAGGTTCACTAATTGCCAAATGATTACTCTATTGTTTTTAACAATGGCCTGGAGCATAAATGGTTCCATAGGCTGATCCAATGTAATTTGCATTCTTTTCTATAGGTAATTTTTTAAGTCAGTGCTACAGTTTTGTTCTGACCATAGGAAGGCTCTTTTTAGGTGTCTCTTTCCCTGATTCTCCCTAGTAAAATAACTGGCTTAGTATTTAACTTCTGCCTTCACCTCCAAAACTCCACTATCTTTGAGAGAACTTTTTAAGGCCTGAACTTCTGCCCCCCTGTTTCAAATAAAGTCATTTCCTTTGGGGAGAGCTCTGACGTTCTCTGGTACTAAGGCCTGCCTCTCCCCCTGCATAAAATCTCTGAGCCAGGGGCACCTGGGTGGCTCAGTCGGTTAAGTGTCTGACTCTTAGGTCATGATCTCACAGTTCACGAGTTTGAGCCCCACACTGGCTTTGTGCTGACAGTGCAGAGCCTGCTTGGGATTCTCTCTCTCCCTCTCACTCTGCCCCTCCCCTGTTCGCGCTCATGTTCTCACTCACTCTCTCTCTCTCAAAAATAAATAAATAAGCTTAAAAAAATTTTTTTTAAATCTCTGAGCCATGACCTCTAAGGCTATAAACAAGGACAGAGGCCTATTTCTCTTTAAATAACACCCTTGCCTTAAGAGCAGGATGCTAGCAGGAATGGTACCCTATAGTCTCTAATGGTCTTTCCTGGCAAGGAACCTGCATCCCATGAATGAGCTGGAGTGGGGATGACGGTACCCCAGTATTTTCAGCATGTCATGACTAAAGTAGAGCCTCCAACCTATGAGTGGTGGCTGGGTGGAAGATGGGGCTTCCAAACATCAGCCATATTCACCTGAAGTCTACCCTCTGCAACCTGTAGCCAGGAAAGATAAGAAACGCTGGTGGTCTGCCCTTCCCAGGAAGAGAACTTAGCTCTCAACTTGTAGCGTCTGTGATAAGGAGTCCTGTGTTCTTGCCCGCATCTGCCTTGAGGGGGATTTCAGTCATAATGAACTAAGAAGAGGGAAGGAGGGAAAAGGTCTCGTTTCAAATGCCAAAAATTCTCAGTGGTCTTAACAAGTTTTAGATTTTCTTGAATCAATGTTTGCTATATACCCTTAAGAAAATTTCCAGAAACGTTAAATGGCTGTTTTCTTAAAATAATTTTCAACAGGAATGCTTGTCTTGCTCAAGAGCAGGTTCATGGAACTAATCATGTTGCCATTCCAGAGGCGGACTCCACTAATTCATGTTTGTAAGCTTGTTAAACAGTAATCCATAAGGAAGCAAGTTCAGGCAGGAACAGTAAATTAAAGACCAATCTTAAGTAAAACTCACAATAAAATGTTAATAAAATGAATTTGACAGTTTATTTTTAAAAATAATCAACCCAACCTAGACATGATACATCAGGAATTCAAGGATGGCCCAACGTCGTATCTATTCACCTTGAAAGATAAAAGCGCCTGCAGAAACGTACATATCATATGGTACCACTGATACACGTTTAAAAAGTACAAAAATTCTATGTGTTTTTATGAATGTGGTATGTATGTAGTGAACACAGAAGTAGAAAAATGGACTATACATGGAAAATTCCATAATAATGTTTATCTCTGAGAGGGAAGGAAGGAGAATGAGATACAAGTAGACATAGGAGCTTTCAACTTGATCTGATAGATGTTCGTTAAAGTATAATATTTATCTCTAATTTTTTTTTTTAATTTTAGAGAGACAGAGAGCACATGATCAGAGGAGAGAGGGGCAGAGAGAGAGAGAGAGAGAGAGAGAGAGAGAGACAGAATCTTAAGCAGGTTCCATGCTCAGCACGGAGCCCAATACAGGTCTTAATCCCACGACCCTGGGATCATGACCTGAGCTGAAATCAAGAGTCTGTCGCTCAACCAACTGAGCCACCCAAGTGCCCCTCTCTATTTTTGCATGTTAAAATAATGTATGGGCTATTTTATAGAGTTATGGGCTAAATTGTGCCCCATCCCCCAAATTTATATGTTGAAGCCCTAACATCTGGTGCCTCAGAATGTTACTACATTTGGAGACAGGGCCTTTAAAGAGGTAAGATTATAGGGATGCCTGGGTAGCTCAGTCCATTAAGCATCTGACTCTTGACTTTGGCTCAGGTCCTGATCTCACGGGTTCATGGGTTCAAGACCCACGTTGGGCTCATGTGTGGACAGCACAGAGCCTACTTGGGATTCTCTCTCTCTCTACCCCTTCCCCGCACACATGCTCACCCTCTTTTTTTTTCTCTCTCTCTCTCAAAAATAAACATTTTTTAAAAAATAAGGCTATCATGGTGGGCCCTACATCAGTCTGATTAGTGTTCTTATGCAGAAAGAAAATCTGAATATAGAACGAGACACTGGGGAAGCAGGCACACAGCTGAAAGACCATGGGAGGACACACTGACAAGGCAGACATCTGCAAACCTAGAAGAAAGGCCTCAAAAGAAACCACACCCACCAACGCTTTGATCTTGGACCCGTAGCCTCCAGAACTGTGAGAAATATTTTTTCCATTGTTTTAGCCACCCAGTCTGTGACACTTTGCTAAGACATCCCTAACAAACTAAGAAGATAGATAAGATAGAGGGATAGGTAGGTAGGTAGGTAGGTAGGTAGATAGACAGATAGAGATAGATAGATAGATAGATAGATAGATAGATAGATAGATAGATAGAATAACTAACCCAAGATGAATGCAAGCAACTCAACATGCTTCTATATTTGCAGAATCTAACTATAGTATTCAAATATGAGGCTTACATGCTGAAAAATCCAGTAAGGTTTATTTGCCTTTCATATTTTACAAACTTTTAAGACAAACTGGAGTTTAAATCCTTGTTCTCTCTGCATACTAGCCATATGACTTGGAGCAAGCCTTTTTTCTTTCTGAAACTCAATTCCCACATATGTAAAATAGGGACAAGAAAACATACCTCCCAAGTTTTTGTGATAATTAAAGGATTTACAATACATAAAGTGCTTCATTCAACTTCCCAATCTATAACAGGTATTCGTCAAAACCAAACCTTGCCTTTGGGCCCTTTCCCTGAACATCTATCTCCAGAAAACACTACTGATGAGTCAACGTGAGGGAGCAAAGTTAGAGACAAAAAGTCCAATTCACAGGTATAAGAGTATCACCTCTGGCATTTCAGATGCTCCCTTGGATCTTTTTCTCCTTGAATCATTTGCTTCCTCAGGGGGAGGCAGATTTGAAGCCAGAGTCCCAAGTTAAATCCCCAGCTCTGCCACTTTTTACCTATGTGACCTTGAGCAAACCACGTAACTGCTCTGTGCCTCAGTCTCCTAATCTGTAAAATGAGGCTAATAATCCCTATCTTTATGAATCACTGTGAGGACTGCAGATCACATATGCAAGTACCTGGCACACAGGAGACATTCAACACATCAGAATCGCTATTGTTGTCATCATGGTTTTTGTTCTATTATTATTATCACGATTACAAAAGCAGCTTCGTTGTACATATTAAAAACTCAATACAGATGTATATATTCTATCCAGCACTATATCATCTCCATTAAAAGGCCATTTATAACATGTGGCCGCAACACTGGCTACCATCACAAAGGCACAGACCGAGTTTGCAAATGGGACAAGCAACATTAATCTCTCCTTAATGGATATTTCCTCCTCCCACCTCAGGTTCCACTCTAGAATAGTGAGGACTTTAATGTCTCATGGTCGGGGGATCCTAATAAACACATAGCTCTTACTGAGTCCACCTGTCTAAACTCAACTCCAAAGGTGGAAAGTTACCTAAGTCAGAGTTATCGACTTAAGAGAGATTTATTTCAGGCTCTCACAAAACAGCAACATGCTTTGTCTCTAAACCTGTCTCAACTTTGCTCCAATTGCCCTCTGAATTATTGACAGACCTAATTAACCCAGCAATTGCTTAGTGATAATTACCAGCTTTTCTGAGGCAACAGTTCTGATCCCCAGGTCCAGATTTGCTAAGAAACCTGAAGAGATAGCAAAATAATCACAATCGAAGCCACAAGCGCCTATCTGCGGCACACGTCCTGTCAATTAAATTCTTTTATCCCTCAGAAGGAACACGTGTCAATTTTAAACCAGAATTAACCTTTTAATTCCAATTTTCCTTCTGAAGCTTAAGGTTAGATACGGACCAGAAACTGATAAATGAGACACTCGGGAACCGTTGCTCTTGGGTCACAGAAAACGTCAACCTCCCCCCTCCCCCCCCAGAGATGCACAGATAAATCTTTTGACAAAATACTTCCAACTCTTCAGAGACATTTTTAGCAAACACAAATGTTTATCCCAAAGTGCTTCAGCGCTGTCAGCACAAGCTTGGCATGTTTATCATGCGGTTTGCATCAAGCTCAAGTCCAAATTCTGGGCAGTTTTCAGAGAAGGTGCCCAGAAACCGTATTGTCTGCATTATTCACAATGCTGGAAGCTAGATCCATAGCTGCAGTTCACCAATGATGCTCCAAAGCCCAGCAAGGAGTCGTTTTTGACACAGTGAATTTAGCGAGAATGATGCGCTCCTCTGCAGGACCCAAAGGGCGGTATTCTCAGGTTAACAAAGACGATAATGAAGCAGCAGCCTTCAGGCCAGAGAATACCACCTGGGAACCATTCTTCCTGGGAAGGAGCTACGTGCAAATACAGAATTCACGAGGAGAAAAATCACGGTGGAGTTACTGCATGTACCAGGGTGGCAGTGGAGAAAGAGTTCACGGCAGAGCATCAAGCCTCAGGAGGGGTCCGTCCACCCCTTCCCATTCCCATCTGCGAGCCCATCTGGAGACCACAGGTCTTACACAAACTGAAGTCCTGGGGCCTCTGGTTCAGGAAGACATGGCCCGTAGGGTTTGTCTTGGGAAAAAAATAAAAATAAAAAACAAGTAGGGGCCATGATGGACTTATCAGACACAGTCAAGTGGATTGTGGATGAAGAGTCGCTTGTTAACCACTGGGTATGTATACAGGTGGCCTGGAAAAGTAAACAAGGCCAGTCGCTGAGAATAACATAGTTATGACCGGAGGATGAGTTAAATCCCTCTGAGAGGGGATGGCACAAATTTAACAACACTTGGAAATGACTCTTTAAGTAGAAGAATAACCTAACCGATGTTATGGGTAAGCGAGCGAATGATTAACCAAACATCTCACTCAACCACAGACATAACACTACTATCAGTAACCACCGTTTCCTGATTGTCTACTACATACTAGACATCGTATTGCTTTTATTTCACTGATCCTCCAATGGGCTATGAAAGATGGGTAATACATATACCCATTTGACTGATGAGAACTTAAGCCCTTCGAGCATGAGCAGCAGTGGCAGCGCTTGGGAACTTGTCAGAAATGCAGATTTTCAGGCTCAACCCCAGACCAACTTGATCAGAAACTTGGGGCTGGGATCCAGAAATTTATGTTTTAGCAAGCCCTCCAGATTTATTCTGATGGGTGCTAAAGTTTGAGAGCTGCGACCCTGGGGCAATGGCTCTCCGTCTTGGCTGCACACTGAAATTACCTGGACAGTTTCAAAAACTACCGATGCATGGGTTCCATCCCTAAGATATTCCGATTTAACTGATCTGGGGTGCAGCCTGAGCACAGGATGTTTAAATGTGTCCCAGGTGACTGTAATGTGCAGCCAAGGACGAGAGCCACGGACCGGAAACTAATTTTCCCACAGTCCCCTGAGACAACGAAAACAACAGGGCCAAGATTCAAACTCAAGTATGAGACAAATGTGTGCTCCATCCATATATCTTTGGTGCTCAGAGCCTGGTCCAGAACCAGCAGCACCTGCAGCACCTGGAATCTTGCTAGGAATGTGCAATCTCAACTCACAACTCAGACCTATGGTATCAGATTCTACGTGTTAACAAGATCTCTAGATAATAAGCAGATACAATAAAGTTGGAGAGGTAGGACATTACTCAATGCTAATTATAACATGCAGTCATCAGTGCTGATTTGTTTAACTGTCCTTATCAGGAATACTGACTGAGATATCTGTTCCGATCAATCCCCTCTTCCCTCTTCCCTCTTCCTTATATCCATTACTTTTCTGATTCCATTTAGAAATAGCTGGTAAGTGGGAGGAGGAAGGGGCTTACACAGCCTGAAACAAAGAGATGAACTAAATTTCTGAACACACGTTTTAAATGCATACTAGAGGAAGAAGGAAGGAAAGGGAAAAAAAAGAAAGAAGGAAGAGAGGGAAGAAGGAAGGAAGAAGAGGGAGAAAGAAAGGAGAAAAGGAGAGGAAGGAGAGGAAGGAAGGGAGGAAGGGAGGAAGACCTTGCTATAAAAACTGAAACTTCTCTCAAATGGTAGGAATTGCTTGATGTGGCTGAGAGCTCCATATCTCTAGAAGAATTCAAATAAGTACTGAAAAAAGAAAACCTCACTGGTTGTAAAATTGTTCTAATACCTTGCTATTAGAAGGATGATGCCTGGACCAGCAGCATCACTGGGGCCCTTACTAGAAATAGAGAATCTTAGGATACCTGGGTGGCTCAGGTGGTTAAGCGTCAAACTCTTGATCTCAGCTCAAGGTCATGGGTTCAAGTCCTGTGATGGGCATGGAGACTCCTCAAAAGAAGAAAAGATACGTGGAATACTGGGAACCCGTGTTTTATCAAGATCCACCAGGAAAGAAGCAATAATCTAGATCAAGGTTTTGAATCGTCAGCTTATAGGTTCTTGTGCTCCATCCCAATTGTGTTAAATCAGAATCTCTAAACTTTTTGTAAAAAAATCTATTTTTCACAAATGCTCTCAAGTGCTTTGGATAAGCAGTCAGATTTGGAAGTCAGTGGTCAGGTGACCTATAAAAGGACCCTCCATCGCTGAGACTGTGATTCTGGGTCACCCCTTTTCATTTTCCAGGTGGGGGGGGCAAGTTTTAGCGGGCAGGGGAGCAATTTTCCAGTCGTCTACTGCTGACACAAGCATTACGCACTGAGGAAGCCCTGACAAGGTCTGCTTCTGCCGTCACTTGCAAGGCCTGATTCATGAAGCCAAGGCCTTTACTTTACCAAACACAACCGACAAGGAATATGCATACGTATGATGCTCTCTCTTCAAGGCAGGGAAATGGAGCCCTGATACTTCACCTAGGCTCAGGAGCTGCCTCTTCCACCTGTTCCCTGAGCTGGAGAGATGCTACCCACAAGCCCAGGCACACACAGACCTGCCGACTCACCTTCAGAATGCTTACTGCATTAGGATGAAGAGAAGGGGCCGGCTGCCTTTGACCTACCTCATTCCCAGACTAGAGAGTCAATCCACACCTCTTACTCCAGGTCAGATTAGATCTTTGCTCTGGAAAGTCCACCCTGCTTTCAAGAAACAAAAAGTAAGTCTGAAAGGTTCTGGTCCCATACCTTTTCCTTTCTTTTTTAAAATAAGTAAAATTTTGAAATTCACCCAGGATTGTCTGTTATTAGTATCTAGCCCTATTTTCCTTAGTATCAAGCCCTCTTGAATAGAAGAAGCATGAATCTCAGAAACCAGACAGTCCCCTTGCCTGCCCCCTCTCTCTGACTCCTGCAACAGCCTCCCTGTCCCTCGCCCTGCCCAGTTCTTGCCCCCTTTTCATGCATTCTCCATGAATCTGTTCACATCCTTCCACTGCTTCAAGCAGTAAATAGTAAGTGCGGTGGGATTAAATGCAATTAGAAATTACAAGCAGTCGGTTTATCCTCTGCGCACATGTTCCTCTGGTCCCCCTGCTAGCCTACATGCTCACGGGCAGCCCTGTGGCCATCCTGTCCATCGCTGTAGTCCAGGATCTAGCACAGAGTCTAAACACACTGGATGCCAAGTAAATATTGTTTGAATGGGTGAATGTATGAATAATTGAATAAGTAAATGAATGAATAACCAAAAGGATTAGGAAGAGAACCACCAAATATTTTCAAGAGCCAGGCAGGAACATTAGAAACACAATAGGCCCAGATTCTGAAACCGGACTTCCTGGGTCTAAATCTGGGCTCTTCCCCCTTACCAGCCGGGTGATTAGGGGCAAGTTTCTTACATTCATTTTGCCTTGGTTTCTTTCCTCTTGTAAAAAAGTGACAATAATAGCACTTTCCTCGGGGGCGGCTATGACAATTAAATGAGTTTATATATGTGAGAACTTAGGGCCTTGCACATGGTTAGTATTATGTACATATTTACTGTGTTCTTTTATTATCTCTGCATATATTCTGCTCTAATTGGTGGAGACAATGAACAGTGAGCCCCTAAGAAACTCTCCCAGATCAGCACTGCATTTGAGGGATCATAGTTAGAGCAGGTCTACCATCAAACTCAACCTGGTCTCAAGGACAGAGCAGCAACTTGGCAAATGTACACACAGTGCTGGTGTTTGGGGCAGTTGGGAAAAAGAAACGTTGGGAGAGAAAAGCAAGCCACATTATGATTATATGAAATCATATATGTGGATGGAAAGGAAATCTGCTCACAGGCAATGAATGACAAGACTAACAACCAAAAAGTGGCATAATTTTTGTTTTGTTTTCAGCTTTGTTAATGTTATTTTAAGGCAGTCCTGAGCTCTCCAAGATTCCCAGAATCTGGCACAGTCCTGAGTCAGGCCTCCTGAGGTGGTGGGCGGGGGGGGGGCGGCGCGGTCGGGGGGTGATTCTGGCGCTGGAGGTCATGACTGCCTGTTCACCGATGCCACTCCTTCATCTCTACAGAAAAGGTTGGGCAACTGGGCCTCACATCACTCAGTCATGCCTTCTCCTTTACAGATTTCAGTTTCTGCTTAATGTGTGTGTCTGAGCCTCGATTCCATGATAAATGTGAAGAAAGAGTGAGTGAGAAAGAGGTATTTATCAAGAAAACCTAACTAGAGAATAAGCAGCTGTCAAGGGTCAGCTATCCCCTAGCTACAATGAACTAGAATCAATTCTCTAACCAGACTCAAATAAATTAGCAAAAATATCTCCACAGACACAGTGTCTCCCATCAGGAAATCATCTTAAGCAAGGAAAAAAAGATTAATTTTATTATCAAGGGAAATATCCTCAAATTCCAGCATGACGACTATATTTTCACCAGGGGACACATATTTTTTTCCTATTAGCTGAAGCTCTTCCAATATAATATTCTACTGTTGCCTTTGAAGGGAAATGAATATATTCTCATTAAAGTTCTGTTTATTTGGAATGTAAGATGTGGGCAGAGAGAAAGAACTTTCAGGCAGGTGTGCACCATAAGAAAATCTCACTCTTATTCCCTAGTGGCTATTCCAAGCTCCCGTGGCCAATAACGCCTTTAGTTGAATTAATCACCATTCTTAGAAAATGGCTATTGAAACACATTAGTCGAGTAAGTGGCTGGCTGCCTTGCCACCATTTTGAAGGAACTGTATGGAACCATGCATTCCTCCCTAAACTGCTCCTACCTTCTGTTATTCGTGCAATGATATCTGGTGAGTTTTCAAACAGTAAAAGGCTTTATCTGTAAAGTTGGCTCTATACTAGAAGATGGAAAAGTCTTAGTGCCACGTTTGGATCAGGGCACCCTGCTAGGGCTATTTTTGTGTGTTTTGTTCCTGTTACAGTCATGTGAGGCTATTTTCCCTGATAGGGGCACCACAGCCAGCCTTCACCCCTCCCACAGAGAACCAGAGCAGGGCCATATCCAAACAGAAGAACAT
This sequence comes from Herpailurus yagouaroundi, assembly GCF_014898765.1. Lineage (NCBI taxonomy): Eukaryota > Metazoa > Chordata > Mammalia > Carnivora > Felidae > Herpailurus > Herpailurus yagouaroundi. The sequence continues at coordinate 6,121,260 of NW_024412421.1, forward strand.
AAGAGAATTCAACTGATTCTGAAGTGGTTGAAGGGAATTTGACCAGTAGAAGCTCCCCATTACTGATAGGAGGGAAACCACCCAAGAGAATCCTCCCTGTGGAAAGTGGAAATGCAAAGCAAACAAAGAAAATCAGAGCGTATTCAGCTTGAGTTCCCACTCTTAAAGAAGATAAAGACTTTTGGGTGGTGTTTCTAAAGGCCTCCATGAGAGGGGAGACACCGTCTAGAATGTTAGTGTTGCTGTGGGACAGATTCTAGGTCTGTTTAGTATCTTCACAGATCCTTGCAATAAACTTCCACCACGCCCAAAACTTGACCCAGTTTTGGTCCTTACACCCAAGGAACCTGCTTGGCTGACATTATACAGCTACCACTAAGAGGCTGATAAGACCTCAAACCCAAGAAAACCCCAGCCAATGTATGTGGCAGGTACTGAGTCTATGCTTTACATGCATTATCTCACAAGATCCGCAGAATAATTCTAGAAGACAGGTGGCAATATCCTCATTTTTGAAGTGAGAAGACTGAGGCCATGAGAGGTTAAGTACTTGGCCTAAGGTCACCCGAAAGGGAAGTGACAAAGCTGGGGCACAAACCAAGACTGTCTGATTCAAGAGCTCATGCATGCTCTTAACATCACGATCTAATACACCTATCATCTTCTTTAATCCCACAACAACCCCATGAGGTAGATATGATTACCTCTCCTTTAGATATGACGAGAAGTTGATAAACTTGGCTTAGAGGCATTGCTGAGGTGTGAACCCCAGGTTCACCTATCTTGGGAGCCCAAACATTGAACCACTATGCTTAAAGAAGGGAGGACAGGCTCTCCTAAACAGCATACAGCTCCGTTCTGTTACGTCTTTACCAAGAGTATTGGTGGTGGAGGGCGGCTGCTCGCACCTTTTATTTTAGGCAGCACAGATGAGCACAGATGAGACGAAACATCATCAGTCAATGTTTTCCACAGGATCCTACTGACCCTTGTCTTCTGGAGCCATTCCACACAAAACATATCCAGCAGGGTCGGAGAGGGGTGGGGAAGACACAAAGGGCAGAAGCTTGACCCTTCTGATATTCTAAGGTTTGCTTCTATTTTTAAATTATTATTTTAACCAATATTTTTCCTTGGCTACTCCTCACTAAACAGTGTGGTTCAGCTGATGGAGAAAGGCACTTAGGAGAAGGGATGACCAGGCTGGTGAGCAGACCATTGTATCTGAAATAAAAATCAATTGCCCATCATTCAGATTACAGAAGAAGCTGCAAATAAAATTACTGTAAATTTAATTAAAACATTCCAGCCAAGTCCATACATTTGGTATTGATTACCTGGCCTGCAATTTCAGGGAGTTAATTAACACAGCCTGCGCCTGGACAGCAAGCGAACGCCAAAGCAGGCATCGGTTGTCCTAGTAACAGGTAGGCGAAAGCAGCTCACAGATTCAATTGAAGGAAATACAGAATCTTATTGAATTAGACTTAAATGCAATGATTTAAAAATATGAAGAGGCAACTTAAAGTTCAAAACACACTTTGTGAACATGAGTCATTGTGTGTTTCTAATTGGGCCAGAATAGAGTGTCTGTGCTGAAGGAAGGGGAGACAGTGGGAAGGTTGGGGAGGGGGTCAGTTTAGATAATCCATTAGAGTGAGAGCGCTTCCTCAGCCCCCGCTGGCTAAGGGACTGACTCCTGCAAAAATTCACGTGGAAAAAGGAAAAAAGAAAAAGGCCGTTAGGAATAATCTTCTAGATCCATAAGAACAATGAGCCCATTTTTATTCTCCCTTCCCCAGAATGGAGTCATCGAATGGGAAGAAAGCACATTCTGGGGGACTGGCAAATAGGCTGACCACCGTAGAAACTGCTTGCATATCCTGTGCTAATACACACGCCCTGGGCCATTACCTAAGTGCACACCAACGCTCTCTCCTTGGCTTCTCCTGTGAGATTTTATCATCAGACAGGAAGTAGAGTTCTGAATTCGGTGGCTACAGCAGAGGTTAACTGATGACTATGGTCCCTAACCTAAAAAATTAAGCACGCACTTACAAAGAGGAGACATGATTTACACATACCAGGAAATGAACCCCACCTCCACCACCAACCTCTTCCATCCCCCCTTCCCCACACACACACACCCTGTTTTTTGATACCTTGTTGAGAACACTATTCTAGCTGAGAGTTCTGCACCTTCTTGAAACACAAATAATCTCAGGAGGGGTGACATGATGATGATGATGATGATGAAGATGATGAAGATGATGAAAAATAAAATTCCTAATTATCTAGTGTCTACTTATGCCAAGAACAATGCCACATGCTTTCCTGATGTTTTCTCATTTAATATTCACAATAAACTCTAGGAAATAGGGAATGTTTAACACTGGGGACACTGAGGTGCACAAAGGTCAGTTAACTTACCCCAAATCACACTTCAGGTGTATAACAAAGCTCGGATTTAAAGTCAGACCTGGTCTTCTTGGGAATCTCCCCCCTTTCCACCATGCCAGCAATTTTCCCAGCTTTTGCTAAGGAACCCCACACCCCTATTTTTTAAAACTAAAATGGAGTCCTATGTGGCGCTTTGATTTATCAACTATGTGACTGCAGAGAGGGCATGGGGACAGCACCCACCCACTCAGCAGCCAGCACACACGGAGGCCTCTCAGACACCCCTGAGACTCCCCTGCAGCAGCCTGGGGCACTGAGGACACCGTGGGGATGGTCCTGGCCACCATCCTGAACTTTCTGCTCAGAACCAAAAGCAGCCCTGATGGGTGAATACATGGCTTACCTCTCCCTCCCCTTGCGCCACTGCTGTGGAATCCCAGCTGGTACCGTTGGTCTTGGCTTTTTGTGTTTCTCACGGGGGATCACTCACACACAAATACATAATCAAAAGAAAAAGAGATTTTACTCCAAAATGTATTTTAGCTGACCGCAGAGAACATTTTGGAGAGGTTTGGTTGACTTTCGTAACCACATTTGACTTAAGGTCCAGGGTCGACAGTAACCACGCTGATGAGCAGAGGATGCTGGGAAAGGAGCCCCAGGCCCAGTACGACCCCTAGCTCCACACGGATCAGCTGCATGTGTCCCTGGACAAATCATTTCCCCCTCTGGGTCCCAATTACGTCCTCTGTAAAACCGAGTTAAGGTATTTCACACGGCCGTATGTCATCGTGGCACTGCTTGCCTGTAGCTCCTATGCTATTGTTTTTGTCAACAGACACATTTAAAAGGAAACTTTATATCCTTGCCACAAATTTTAAAAACCCAAAGTTCTTTTCTAATGTGCTATAGTGAAAAATAGAGTATTTGTCCATTAGCACTTAAACAAGTTTCAAGTGCCACCAGTGGCTTGTGTACCGGGCTTTGAGAAATGCCGGCGACATTGGAAATGTTTCCCTCTGGACTATCTCAAGAGCCTCTTCCAGTTCTGCCTTCCTGGATCTAAACTTCTACTACAGGGTGGTAAGGGAGATGGCTGGGTGGCATGCAAGGGGACAGAGGGACACCCCAGGCAGATGAAGGGCTACACACGGTAGAGATGGCCGGAGGCATAAAGTCGGCGAGGTGGTAACGCACCCACTCAAGTTCTCCAACTACACATCCACCACCCGCTGTTCTCCACTGCCCTTGAGATTTCTTCCACCCTAGGGAGCTCAATGGCAAGCAAACACAGGGATCATGAGACCCATCCCTACCCTTGGTCTCCCAGCTTAGACACAGGATCCATACCACATTCCAAACAGGTCCTCCCCTGCTCCAGTGCCCACGGACAACTTCTGCATGAGGCCATTCTCCCAGTGGACACTTCCACCTTCAAATCCAGTCTTGCTTCCTCCAAGCCACAGAGGCTCCACGTGAATCACACTACATGCAATGCAAATTTCTGACCACAGAACTCAACAAAATGTATATGTAGTGCATAAAGTTTCTCTAGGAGCTTGACCAAGATACAGGAACCATTCCAATCCAGGGCAACTGGGGACAGGGATGCACACAATATGCAATTCCTCTGGTTGCTGAAGGCGGCTTTGAGAAGTATGGCCAGTGAACCACACTTTGAACACAACTGTTCTCCAAGGTCCTGGAATAAAGAGAGAGCTTGGAGTTCTTGGAGTCAAGGCACCAGATCTTACACTTTCCTCTCTCAACCAGTCTCTTCCTCTGCAACATCGTGACAAGGTCTAAAAGCGTCTTCCAGCCTCTGCATTCCAGAACTCTGCAGACCCGCCTTCACCTGGAGTGCACTATCAAGCACCCTAACTGGCATCGAACAAATGCCTTCTCTCTTTTCACTTCACGGGCAAATAGAGTGTGGATGTTTAGTTGGCGGGGGGGGGGGGGGGGGAGCAGAGGGTGTGGGAGAAGGTGCTCTCGAACCAAAATGCCTTCACTCGGATATGGATCTGACTTTTATTAACTGTCAGTTTGGGAAAGTTACATAACACAAACTTTTCTGAATCTGTTTCTTCAGTTGCAAGTAGGAAAAGTAACACTCAAATGACTGAAGGCTAAACGAACTATTAACTATAACGGACCTAATATAATGCCTGGCACGTAGGGTACGCTCAAAACAATATTACCTATTAAGAGGATAACCAGTATTGCCCATGCTCTCTGCTCCAACCCAGCAAATGCTCTCTGCAGTTTAGGAAAGAAGCAAAAACCAGGCAGAACAGCCTCAGAGCTAGAGGAATAGGCCATATGTTTAGACAACCCGCCTCCACACACACACACACACACACACACACACACACACACACAGGTGTTCAGTTCCATCTTTCCTAATAAGACAGCGTTAGAATTGAGCTCATGTGGAGCCGTACTTCAGGAGACAGAGAGAGAGGAGGAGTCCACGGACCCTCAGCTCTAATTCCCCAGCCCAAGGTCACTGTTCAGTCACGACTGGACCCTCCCTACCTGTGTGTTTCATCAGCCTATAAAATGGCATGAAGTTTCTTGGGCTGCAATTAGGAGAGTCCATACAGACCTATGTCTCTGTGTGGAACCTCATTAAAGTGAGTGATAAAGTGAAGGTCAGCTATCTTTATATAAGGACAAGGAGTGAAACACCAAATACCTCGAAAACCAGAAGGCTGATGAGAAATACAAAGCACTTCCAGTGCTAGGGATGAAGAGAGGGAATTTATTTGGGAACAGAACCTTGCCAGCAGCCCCCCGAAACTCACTATAAAATCTTCGTAAAATACAAACACTTATAAAAATCGTAAGTTCAGAGGCTCCCAGAGAAAATGGAGTACAACTAAACTTTATATAACATTAAACTAAAACACAGACCCTAGCTCCCATTATGCAAATCTTTGCTGAGCATCTACTACATCTGAAGACCTTGGTAAGAGGGGAGAGAGAGATTCTTGAATCACAACTAATCCCACATCCAGGCATTGTTCATTATTCTCTCCTCCTCATTCCATTATCCAGCGGCATTCACTGAATGTCCCAACCTTCTCAATGCTCCCAGAAGATACAGAACTGAAGGGGATGTTGTTTGAGTGCCCACTGCGTATTTCCCTCCTGGTAATAAAGCATGTCCCCATGGCCATGGGTCTGGCCAGTGAGTCATCCCAGGGTATCCCTCCCCCTGCCCATGGGACTGGTCTGTGATGGGCACATGAACATAGCCTGATCAGCAGCCTGATGAGCCTACTTTGAGGTTTTTACACTGGAGATGATGACCAGATTCCCTTTATTCTGTGGCCAGGGCAATGTAGGACCGTGACTATATGGTTGTCACAGGACCACATCCCCCAGCAGGTAGAGGAGAATGACTATAGGAAGGGGAAATAAAGTTACACACAAAGAAAAGTGAGTGCATGAGTGTGTATGCGTGCGTATGCACACATGTGCTCATATGTATACGCACACAGTAGTTATGCGTGTATGAGAGAGAAAGAGCCACAGAGATGCAGATAGAGTGCCTTCAGATTTTCTGGTTCCTGGGATCTATAACACCAAAAGCTAACTTCATTTTTGCTCTTTCCTTGTTCAGTTAAAAAAGCCAAAAAATTGGGGCACCTAGGTGGCTCAGTCAGTTAAGTGTCCGACTTCGGCTCAGGTCATGATCTCTCGGTCTGTGGGTTCGAGCCCTGTGTCAGGCTCTGTGCTGACGGCTCAGAGGCTGGAGCTGCTCTGGATTCTGTGTCTCCTTCTCCTGTTAAGTGAGTGCACAATGCTGCCGTGAAAACTGGGTCTACTGTCAAATACATTTGAGAAATGTTACATGTTTTATCCTCTTAATTCGGATCCCCAGCACAGATAAGCAAAAATAAAGGCCCTGAGAGGGTCTGCAGGAAACATGTTTTACTTTGTTTAGTGCACGGTTCCTCCAAACCTTTTATCACTAAGGAACCCATTTTGCCACATAACAGCAATCAGCAGCCCCACTTCCTGGATCTAATGCGTGGACCACGTGTGGGAACACTGAACAAGTGTCACTGGTCAACAAGCAAACCTTTCACACAGCCCTGCCTAGGCACAGCTAGAAAGTGCTCATCAGTAAGCCTAGGGTTTCCCAGAGGCCCCTGTTCCATAACACTCCCTTTTCTTTTTTTTTTTTAAAGTTTATTTATTTTGAGAGAGAGAGAGAAAAAGACCACGAGCAGGAGAGGGGCACAGAGAGAGAGATGGAGAGAGGGAATCCCAACAGGCTCTGCGCTGTCAGTGCAGAACCCAAAGCAGGGCTCGAATTCACAAACCGTGAGATCATGACCTGAGCTGAAGTCAAGAATAGAAAAATCAGCTGACTGAGCCACCCGGGCACCCCCATAACACCCCCTTTTCATTTCAACATGTCCTCTCTCCAAAGGGGTAGGAGCAAGGGGTATAGAATCTTAACCTAGCTGGAAGACTACCCCTCACCACCACATACACATTGACACCAGCTCCAACACAGACACGTGGAAGGTGATCTTAGCCAGAGATCATTTAAACATCAATGCAAGGAAAAATTCCTTGAGTTCAAATATAACAGGCTGGCACAAATTAGGAAAGATTAATAGAGTCAGATACACACTCTTTGAGTCATTTTTAGATAATCAGCAGGTTCTCACTGGAATTATCCTAATCCAGCACCACAGTGGAAGAAAATTCACTCAATGGCTCTCATGGTCAACTCCACAGGAACCAAATAAGCTATATTAATGTGCAGAAAAGATCAGGGCCAGGGCAAAAGGGGAAGACAGCTAATTCTAGGTATGAAATGTTGCCAGAACTCAGCAGCTCTGCTTCTTTAGGAAAGGCTGACATTCTCCATAAGAAAATTAAATAGTTACAATGATTAATTACATCCATTTGAGTTAGTCTTTACAAAGAAGACCCTAAGAGCTGTGCTAGAGAGTGAATTCTTGGGAGTTCTTAGCCCAAAAGGTAACAGGCTGAGTGGCAAAACGGGGAGCCAATATAGCTCTGACCTTTTCAGCAGCAGCTTTTTTTTTTTTTAATGTGGAAAATTGGAACTGGAGATACAGCCATTCCTTTAAAGAATGGAGAGGGGTGGGGGTGATCACGCAATTACCAATTTAGGTAGGCCTCTTTAGCCAATCACTTAAGACTTTTGTTATAATCAGCTTTGCAAAATGTTCCCTGTCTTTAATGGTCATCTCAGGAGTTGATCTGTCTTTTCTTCTTTCTTCTGGAAAGAAAGCCTCCACTTCACCTAAAAATTTACTCAGCCTGTACTCCGTGTGGTTCCCATGAAGCAGTCCGTCACCATGGCCTGCCCTCACCCCAAGTGTTGATGTATGCCCCAGGATTAACCAATCATACTATGTGATTCCTTTAGTCCCAGTGATTGGTCCTGGGATAAGCATGGGACCCAAACCAGCCAATAAGAAGACTCCTCATAACTGTCCTATGAATTCTGACAAGAAGAAATCATTTTTCCCACAGGATGAGTTGGATTTATTTTTTTCTAGAGTTGCTGGCAGCCATCTTCCCATGTGAAATCAGAGAGAAGATCAACTCGGAATCAGGAAAAACAGATGAAATCGGTGAGGCAGAAACAATAGCTAGAGTGAGAGACAGATTTGATCGCATTGTTTGAGCTCCTCATTTTAAGCACATCTTAAGCCACTAAGTTCTTTTCTTTCTAACTCTAATTTGTGCTGGGTTTTCTGTCACAGCCGAAATAATTCTGGCCTGTACAGTGACTGCCCCCCAAACTGGATTAGTTTATCTTCTCTGAAATCGGCACTGGTTGCAACTGCTTCTTACTTGTCCATCTCCATGAGCAGACTCTGAGCTCAGGGAAGTCTTCCAGGGCTGGAGAACCATTACTCTATGCCCAGTTCCTCAACCTATAAATGACAATGGGTTGGTGTATTAGTTTGTATTAGTTTATATTGCTGCTGTAACAAATTACCACAGATTTAGTGCTTACAACAAAACAAGTTCATTATCTTACAGTTCTGGAAGTCAGAAGTCCAAAAGAAGTCATGATGGGCAAAGGTCAGGGTGTTGGCAGGGCTGGTTCCTTTGGGGGATTCTGAGAGGAGATTCTGTTTCCTTGCCTTTTTCAGCTCTTAAGGCCACCTGCCTTCTTTGGCTCATGGCTGCTTCCACAAAGCACTCCAAAATTTTGCTCTTGTGGTTGTCACATCTCCTACTGCTAATATGGCTCCTCCTGTCTTTCTTTTCTAAGGATTCCTGTGATTTCCTTGGGCCCATCTGGGTAATCCAAGATAATCTTCTCATCTCACGATCTTCAGCTTAATCACATCTGCATTTACCACATCCCCTTCACCATTGGATGGTGACATATTCACAGGTTCCAGGGATTAGGAGGTGGACATCTTTAAGGGGCTATTATTAAGTCCAGCATAGTTTGTGTGCAAAAAGTGTTTACAGAAAGAAAGTTTGAGAGGCATTTGCAGTCTTTCCAAAGACGAATGTTATAAGCGTCTTCAATTTCAAGGAAGGCAGAGGACAAAGAAGAATACAGTCACCAGGTACCCCCTGGGGGCTTAAAGGTCCTCATTGTCATTTTGCCAATCTGCACTCCTATTAGGTTAAGCATTGCCTTTGTCCAATGTACATTATTTATAGTTCCCAACAGAAATATGAACTTCGAGGGGCGCCTGGGTGGCTCAGTCAGTTGAGCGTCCGGCTTCGGCTCAGGTCATGATCTCACAGTTTGTGGGTACGAGCCCCGCATCCCGCTCTGTGCTGACAGCTTAGAGCCTGGAGCCTGCTTCTGACTCTGTGTCTCCCTCTCTCTGCTCCTCCCCCGCTCATGCTCTGTCTCTCTCTCTCCTTCAAAAATAAATTAAAACATTAAAAAAGAAAGAAAGAAAGAAAGACAGAAAGATGAACTTTGAGCATGTGACAAAAATATCGGGGGACTGAAAGGGACTGCCCCTTAAATCATGTTCTTTACTTGAATCTAAGCATAGATCTGGGCTTGCCCCAGAGGAAGAGCATCACAGATTCTGCTTACAAGTTGGAAAGATCCATGCTCTGGGAGACCCAAAGCAGCTGGTTTTTGAGATGTTGTGTGGGGCTCAAAAGATCGCTCTTGAATGTCTGACATAAGCTGCTGCTGATTCATCCATCAAATTTCATGACTTAAGAAGAAACACACTGTGATATATGTCAATCAGCTCAGCTCCCATTTCTTCCCCTAGATGATCTCCAATTGTCTGTCAGGTTAAGAAAACCAAGATAGGATGCGCCAATTATTAATAATAATAGTGTTATCTAACATCTGTGTGACACGAACATCTATCTAACATGATGCTTCCTATGTGCCAAAGTATCGTTATGCACATAGTAGCTAGTGTCATGCTAGCGGCTGTAACAGATAAACTCCCACTTTTCAGCGGCTTAACATAATAAAAGCTTATTTCTGTTCACAAAATATACAGTCATCAGTGGCAGGTAGAGAGTTTGGTTATGCTCCATGCACCCAAAGAAAGAAATAAACTGCTTCCATCTTGTGGATTCCCCATTCCCCAGAGCCTCAGAGACCTCATGAACAGCTAGGAGTCAGAGAAAGACCAGGGAGGGTCATCGCTAGGGGGCTTTTATGGAACTGGCTCATATCACTAACACTTACGTTCTACTGTATTCCAGCCATTTGACCTCACCCAACAGCAGGATAGGTTGGTAAGCGTAGAACGGCTTTGTGTCCAGGAAGATGGACAAGGTTTTAGCGAACACAAAGCCATCTCCACCATCACCCATTTCTCATGTGATTAGCTAATCCTGCCGATGACTGTAGGAGGGGGACACCACTTCATTTCCATTGCACAACTGTACAGCTGAGTCTAAAGAAAGTCAGACACCTCTCCAAGTTCATGTACCCCAAACCGTGCCCAAAATGCAAGTTGCTGCCACTTAAATCTACTCTCTTTTTTTATATCATTTTTTTTATTTATATATGAAATTTATTGTCAAATTGGTTTACATACAACACCCAGTGCTCATCCCAAAAGGTGCCCTCCTCAATACCCATCACCCACCCTCTCCTCCCTCCCACCCCCATCAACCCTCAGTTTGTTCTCAGTTCTCAACAGTCTCTTATGCTTTGGCTCTCTCCCACTCTAACCTCTTTTTTTTTTTCCTTCCCCTCCCCCATGGGTTCCTGTTAAGTTTCCCAGGATCCACATAAGAGTGAAACCATATGGTATCTGTCTTTCTCTGTATGGCTTATTTCACTTAGCATCACACTCTCCAGTTCCATCCACGTTGCTACAAAAGGCCATATTTCATTTTTTATCATTGCCACATAGTATTCCATTGTGTATATAAACCACAATTTCTTTATCCATTCATCAGTTGATGGACATTTAGGCTCTTTCCATAATTTGGCTATTGTTGAGAGTGCTGCTATGAACATTGGGGTACAAGTGCCCCTATGCATCAGTACTCCTGTGTCCCTTGGATAAATTCCTAGCAGTGCTATTGCTGGGTCATAGGGTAGGTCTATTTTTAATTTTCTGAGGAACCTCCACACTGCTTTCCAGAGCGGCTGCACCAATTTGCATTCCCACCAACAGTGCAAGAGGGTTCCCGTTTCTCCACATCCTCTCCAGCATCTATAGTCTCCTCATTTGTTCATTTTGGCCACTCTGACTGGCGTGAGGTGATACCTGAGTGTGGTTTTGATTTGTATTTCCCTGATAAGGAGCGACGCTGAACATCTTTTCATGTGCCTGTTGGCCATCCGGATGTCTTCTTTAGAGAAGTGTCTATTCATGTTTTCTGCCCATTTCTTCACTGGGTTATTTGCTTTTCGGGTGTGGAGTTTGGTGAGCTCTTTATAGATTTTGGATACTAGCCCTTTGTCCGATATGTCATTTGCAAATATCTTTTCCCATTCCGTTGGTTGCCTTTTCGTTTTGTTGGTTGTTTCCTTTGCTGTGCAGAAGCTTTTTATCTTCATAAGGTCCCAGTAATTCACTTTTGCTTTTAATTCCCTTGCCTTTGGGGATGTGTCGAGTAAGAGATTGCTACGGCTGAGGTCAGAGAGGTCTTTTCCTGCTTTCTCCTCTAGGGTTTTGATGGTTTCCTGTCTCACATTCAGGTCCTTGATCCATTTTGAGTTTATTTTTGTGAATGGTATGAGAAAGTGGTCTAGTTTCAACCTTCTGCATGTTGCTGTCCAGTTCTCCCAGCACCATTTGTTAAAGAGACTGTCTTTTTTCCATTGGATGTTCTTTCCTGCTTTGTCAAAGATGAGTTGGCCATACGTTTGTGGGTCTAGTTCTGGGGTTTCTATTCTATTCCATTGGTCTATGTGTCTGTTTTTGTGCCAATACCATGCTGTCTTGATGATGACAGCTTTGTAGTAGAGGCTAAAGTCTGGGATTGTGATGCCTCCTGCTTTGGTCTTCTTCTTCAAAATTGCTTTGGCTATTCGGGGCCTTTTGTGGTTCCATATGAATTTTAGGATTGCTTGTTCTAGTTTCGAGAAGAATACTGGTGCAATTTTGATTGGGATTGCATTGAATGTGTAGATAGCTTTGGGTAGTATTGACATTTTGACAATATTTATTCTTCCAATCCATGAGCAGGGAATGTCTTTCCATTTCTTTAAATCTTCTTCAATTACCTTCATAAGCTTTCTATAGTTTTCAGCATACAGATCCTTTACATCTTTGGTTAGATTTATTCCTAGGTATTTTATGCTTCTTGGTGCAATTGTGAATGGGATCAGACAAATAGTCTTTCTGTTGCCTCATTGTTAGTGTATAAGAATGCAACTGATTTCTGTACATTGATTTTGTATCCTGCAACTTTGCTGAATTCATGTATCAGTTCTAGCAGACTTTTGGTGGAGTCTATCGGATTTTCCATGTATAATATCATGTCATCTGCAAAAAGTTAAATCTACTCTCTTAACCAGTGGTTCCCAAGCAGGGACAACTGTGCCTGCCCCGCACCCCCACCCCCACCCCACCCCGCCGCACGGATATTTGGGAATGTCTCTAGACAATTTGGTTGTCACAGCTTGGCAGGAAGGTGGCAAGCTAGCCTTGGCTGCTACTAGCCAAGGATGCTACTACACATCCTACAATGCACAGAAAAGCCCCCATAACAAAAGCCATCTAGCCCATATGCCAACAATGCCCCAATGGACAAACTCTGCTCTTAACATTATACGTTTCTACCATTCTAAGGATAAGGGGACCATCTCCAGAGGTTATTCCGTGGAAAATGCTCCTAAGACTGACATGAAACAGTGAAATTTAAGTAACACAGGGCTTTTTTCCTTTAATACAACAGGCAAAATGCCCAATTATTTAACTCATGATGGAAGTTATTGCTCCAATGAAAATACATGATGGAGCTAGAATGGCTCTTCACAATTCTGAACCTATTTGTGACAACACAGGCAAAAAATGAGATGCTTCTTACATTAAGAAAAGTGTTTTTCTCTGCCAAGCCCCAAAGCTTTCCCTCCAAATATAGGGGAAAGACAGAGGGTCACTGCACCCAAGTGAAATTTTCCATAGCTTTGGATCAGGAAACCTGGCTTAAACCTTGGCTCCCCGTTTCCTGGCTGTGTGACCTTGGGAAAATCAGAGTCATTTTTCCCACCTGTGAAATGGGAATAATAACTATATCCTTCACAGAGTAGTGACAATTAAATGAGAGAACCATGTGACGTGATTAGCTCAGAGCCTGGAACACAGTTAGCCTTGAATGCCAGCCGTCAGCGACATCATCGTTATTACTAGGAGCACTGCAGGGAGGGGGAATGGTAGTAACAGGCTAAGCTCTGGAGGCAGAATATTCCCATGAAAAGACCTAACCCTGGCTCTAAGCACCCATGACAGAGCTTCAGCTTTGCTCCTTGCTATTGCTGTGAGTCTAACCGCATCAACTAAGATCTGAGCCTCAATTTATCCAACACTGAAATAAAACTAAAAGGCTGTGCTGACACCCTCTCTCAAGGTAGCCACGAGGAAGCGAAGTGTGGCAGGGCGACAGAGAACATAGGCTCCAGGGCCAGACTGCCAAGGTTCAAACACAGACCATGCCAGTCACTGCCCAAATAACCCTGGGTAAGTGACCCAGCTGGTCTGTGTTTCAAGTCCTTCCCCACCCTCTGTCAGATGGGAATAATAATAGTGACCACTAGGATATGAGAAACACAAGCGATCCTTGCGTGCTTTGTTTATAGCTGTACCCCCAGCATCCAGAACTGGGTCTGCTACGTCATGAGCATTCTATAAGGGTCTGTTGAATGAATGAGCAACGGTCCCTGTCCACAGTGTTGCAGTGTGGTTTAAATGAAATTATACCTGTGAAGGCCATAGAATGGTGTCGGTCCATGGTATTCATATAAGAAACACACCGTCAACAAGCATTGTCCCAATAATCTAAACTAAGTCTAAATACACAGCAACAGCCTCAGGTTTGGTTCACCACCTGAACAGCCATGGGTGTAGAGTCAAGGCAATCATGAGGAGCACTTCTTCCTCCATAACCTGCTTTGTACTCTGTTTGCTGCTGGCCAGGCATTACACGAACTTGCTGTTCCCGCCATGCTTCCATCGCTAGATTTCTTCTCCCAGCTAGGTGTGCACACGAGAGCCCTTGTTTGTTGGGCATCCACGGTGTTCATGAGTGACTTTCTGTAATGCAGTGTGTCTGTCCCTCCAGGAGTTTCTGCAGCTTTGTCTCGCCAGGATGAGCCCATCTTGGGGAAGATTTCAACATGGAGACTGCCCACGAGGGGCCTTGTGTCCCGTTGGAATCTTAATTGCATGAGGCTTCGTAGCTGACCCTCCATACTGTGATTGGGAGATGACCACTCAACTTCCATTCTACCCTCTCTCTAGTGGCTACAGATGCCGTAAAGCTGAATACTCTATTTCTCAGACTCCCCGGCGTTTGAGATGTCCTGTAGATTTGGCCGCTCTCAGATGCACAAGGTTTGGAAGATGGCAATGAGGCAGAGGCCATGTTTCTGCTGCTTCTTCTAGCTGAAGTTACCATAGCAATATCTGATTTTTCTGTGGCAGGGTTAGCAGAACTCAGGGAAGGGACTCACTAGCTTTGTGGGTATCAAGAACCAGGATGCAGGGCACTGTTTGGCTGCGTGGATCCAGAAGTGGCACATCTCCGGAGCCAATGGCCAGTGGTGATGATGGCAGCTTCCTGATCCCTGGATCACACAAAGGTGGTGTGACAAGGACCCGGCACTAACTAGTGCAGCTTCTCAACTCTCTACTTCCTGGGCATAACAGGGGCCATCCCCCATGTGGCTGAATTCTGTCTTATACTCTCCAGTCTTTCTGGAGCCTGAGCCTAGCTCCTCCAACCATTTTCTAAGTACTGAATACTCTGAAAATTGCTTTTTGCTTAGGACAGCAATTTGTGTGTCCTACCACTAAGTCATGACTAACTGACCTTCTTCTTTGGCTATCTGCCCCAAATTTTCAGTTGAAGCCTCATCCTGTCCCACCTCCGTCCTCCTAGGCCCTTGTGGGTGGAATATACAGCCCAGGCCTAAGCCAATGACAGGCATATAGTCTATGCTTTAGGGGTGCGTATGTGACTCAAGTCCCCCCCGGGTCAGAGTGAATCTCAGGGAAGTTTTCTGGGAATGCTAGGAATAAAGACTCTAACGCTTTTCCATCAGACTTGAGGCTAGTGGGATATGACTGAGAACTGGAAGCAGGCACCTTACATCCACGATGGAGAAGAAATCCATACGAGGATAAGTCCTCCAAAGAGAAAGTCAAGGCAAGAAAAGGACAGTAAGAAATCCTACCTGGTGGCTTGAGCTCTTGTATCCAGCTGCACCCAAAGTAAAATTAACCCTTAGATGGTTGAGGTATACAAGGCAAGAGATTCATTTCTTTCTTTCTTTTCTTTCTGTCAGTCAGTTTAGGTTGCGTTATCAAACATTTGTAATCAAAAAGTCCTGATCGTCATACTGCCCATACGATAGTTTATGTCGCAGGCCTGTCTTTGCTTCTAGAAGTCAAAATGAGCACAAATGTTTCCTGGGAAAGAACCAATTACGTGCAGAGAATGTGCAGAACCCACAGCCAGAGGCTACCACTCTGCTCTTCTCTCTACTCCTGAGCTGCTCAGGGCCCCTTTCCTCCTAATGCCAGTGAGCGTGTCTGAGGATGATTCCCCAGAAACCACCAGTCCAGAAAGTTGTCATCTGTATAACTCACCCCACTAGCTTGGGCTTTTGAGAAAAAGGAGAGTCTGTTTGTTTGTCACTTATTATAATTGATTTGTTTCTCCCTAACTGTGCACTCAATCTCGATTCCCTTGGCTGTAGACAGCAAATCTGGGGCCGAGAGCTCTAGAAAGTCTATTATTATCTGCACATCATTTGTCATGTGAAGGAGCATGGATTTTGGTGGCCACAGAGATGATGAATGGTTTGGGAAGAGTGAGTGCAGGAACTGAGGTACTTCTGCCTGGAGAGGAGAAGTGTGAAGGGGTCGTTAAGGGGCAAAGAAAGAATATAAAAGAATATACAGAACTCAGTGGACCTTCTACAATGCTGGACAGAGGGTCTCACTGGCGAAATTCATAACCACTCAGATGGCATTTTTGTAGCGACCACTTTTTCTAGGCAGAGTTGGGTCTCAGACAGAAGATGACTCTTTCTTTGTACACGGCTAGATGAAAACAAAACTGTGGAAGAGATCACAGTAGGCCTTGATGTGGCCTCCTACTTCCCCCAGACACCAAAGAGTCTTCTATTCCAACTATCCTTATGCTCTCTGCCACCTTCTCTTTAAAGGCAGATTCTGGGTTCTAGGTCTCAACTGTTCCTGCATCAGACCAATCCATCTCTGCTTCTAGTGATGTTCATACAAGAAAGCGATGTGGTATACACAAACACATCAACCTTTGCCAATGCGCTTTACACGTGGCCTCTTGTCCTCTGCATGCCAGACTCCAAAGACCACCCAAGAGGGGGTTTTCAGGCTCTATGGCAGGTCAACACAGGAGAGACTTGAGGTGAATTCGCAAATTACATCACCGCTCTGCCACTGGCTTCTAGTGGCTCCTCCAAGATAGCTAAAATGAAAGAAGCACTTCTGAAACAACATCCACTGAAGCCTTATATTTATCTAGCAATGGATAATCTCCTCAAACTCATTTCCTTTGATCTTCTCACAAGACCAGAAAGTCTGGAAGCCAAGTAGTTACAAAAGTTCTGCTCGGCAGACGTCCAGGGACAGAGACGTCCAGTGACTTGCTCAAGGTCAAATCTCAAGGTCAAATAGCTATTGTGAGGTTGAGCCAGAACTCAAACTCAGATTGTCCAATATTTAACCTAATACACACTTCATTGTTGTCCGCAATACAAGATAAGCTCAATCCTTTACAAGATATGTTGGCATCTGACAATTTGCCCTAGGGGTATCCACCACAATTTGTGTTGGTGGCATCGATTTATGACTCTCTTGTTTTGAAGCACCTAAGAAAAACTTAGCAATTTAACATGTCAGAGACTATCAGAAAATTCGGTCTTCTTGTCATATCATCACCAAGAATTCAGGAATAAGCTGGGGAGAAAAGAGCCATCTCAAGCTTGAGATCACCCACCATAATTTCTTGAGCAGAAACAGCCAGATGCTCTTGTAGCATCTCTGGAAGACAGCAGTGACTATCCCTTACTTTAATGGCATGATAGCTGAAGTAAAGACGTCCTGGAATCTGAAGTCACTGTAATGTACATGCCATCCTGCTAATTAGGGAAATGAAGGGAAACTGTAAATGGTGATGCTTTCATAAAAGCCACCGAGACCAGCCACAGCGAGAAGTCTCGGAGCTAAGGACAGAGAGGCTGTGATTAGCAGATAAGAAACAAAACTGGCAAATGTGGACAGCACTGTGTAATTTCACCCACTGCAATATCCTTCACCCTCACTGTGACTTGCATCACCCAGAGAAGACTTCAGATAAGCTGGATTTATTTAAAACGCACAGAGACATCCAATAGCTGTGCTAAATGAGCAGGCTCGACACCACTTTTACTTTCCCTCCTCACTTGCTTTCAAAATCAAGATTGAGGGATTGACTGTTAGGTATTCTTCCCCGCAGGACGGAGTGGAATATTACGAAATGCATTTGCAAGCGGGCTAAATCATGATTGACAAAAAAAAAAAATTTGTTAATACAATGGTTTGAGGCACTTGACAGAAATTTTTGTCAACAGTATAGATTAAGGGATTCAAAAAAAATGAAATTTGCAGATGAAATGGCTTTGATGTTTCTCATGAAAAGCATTTTGTTGACAGACTGGATCAGAGTGGAAAAAAACGTGCATTTTCTCAATGCATGGGCTTTAAGTCTTTGACAAAACATGTATTAGTCCTGCCGTTTTTGCTCGTTTGTCATATACTCCATCGGCCTTGCCTTTAGCCATACGAGGGGTTCAGGCATGCGCAGAAACAGTGGAAAACTACCTAAAGAAAGTGTCACATTGGTCCTACGCAGGCACAAAGCATGTCATTTTTCGGGGTCTTATTGACTAGTTCCCAAACTCATTATCTCTTATTCTATTAATTCTTCTAGGAGTAAGATTCTTTCCCATATAGAATCAGTTAAGCCAGTATCAGTCTGGTAGCAGTCAAGACAGTTTGGGTTATAAGCAGCAGCAACCGAGAGGCTTAAAAATCAAAGGTTCTCAATGTACCGTCCCCGGACCGGCAGCAGCAGCATCTCCTGAACAGTTATTCGAAATGCAAGTTTTTGGTCCCCACCCTAGACCTACTTGCAGATGGGCCACAGCAATCTGTATTTTAATAAGCCCCTCAGGCGATTCAACAGACACCAAAGTCTGAGAACCATGGATCTGAGCAAGAGTCAAAAAGAAACAGATTGGTTCATATAACTCAAAAGTTGAGGGATACAGGAAGTCTCAAATGTGGTTGTACTCGGGAGCTCAAACAATGTCATTAGGACCCAAGTCTCAATTTTTCTTCTCTCCTCTAGAGTGGCTACACTCTTAGATAACCCCTCCCTTCGTGGTGGCAGGATGTCAGCAGCTCCAGGCTTACGTCCCAGCGTTTTGACGAACGCACAAGAAAAAGAATGCTTTTCCCCTGACAGCTTCAACAAAAGTCCCAGGACGACTTCTTGTCCTAACTGCCCTGGTTGGTTCCGCCTGGGTCTTGTGCCCTTCCCTGAATTTACCACAGTAGCCTGAGGATGTCAAACACTGAGTGGCCAGTCATAGTTTACAGGCACAGTGGTTTGAACGCTAAAGCCACGAATAAAGAGAATAAGGAAGGATTGTTTCCCACAGAAAATCCAGTGTTGATACAGTAAGACAGGGGAGCGGACACCAGCCAGGCAAAACCACAATATCCACGAGAGGTGCATAGTCCTTGGTCTTCCAACAAATTCCAGATTAAGGTAAGGGTAGCTTCCCTAAATCCATACATCTTGCATTAGCATTACTCTAGATACTGAAGGTGGAACTCAACCCTTTTAAAATCCTACCCTCTTCCTAGAACCCTTTCCGGCCTTTCTGGCTTCTGAGTTAATGCAAAAAGTGGCGGGTTAGTTCATATTAAATGTCATCCAAAAACTGCTAGCAGAGGACCAGGGAGAAAGGATTACTTAGCAAGGCCTACATGTCCCTAAATAAAGTTGCTAAAGATTGAAGATGGGGGGAGTCTAGAAAGGATTCCTTAAGCGGCATCAGACGCAGCTGCGCACACACGTGGGGCACAAGTGGCCATCTACGGCTCTATTGCCATGTAGTATGACTGCCTCCCTCAATGGAGCCTTTTGTTTCCTTGTAGCTCACAGAGGCATTTATTTAGCAAAGGAATAAAGAACTCATGTCCACGGTTTGGCTTTCATCATCAGACCAAGACTGAGACTTTGAGCTGTCATGGTTGTACCATCTCAGCAGTCAAATGCAGTGTTTTACAAAAGACAGAAAGAAAACCTCACCCATTCCTCCCTCTCCTCTCTGATGTACCATCACCTCTCTCCAGAACAGGGAAAGACTTTCCTCCTTTGGAACAAATGTATATGAAAACACTCAGTGAGTAAGCTCACTCCGACTTGAGAATTACTACCAAGAACAAACATCTTTTGTCAAATGCCTCTTGTAACACTGGTCGTAGTCTAACTGGCTGTTTGTGTCCTGCCCTCTGTGCTTCCATCTCCCCAAGCGCAGGGGTCAGGTTTAATTCGTCCGTGTACCTCAAGCTATGGACCAGAAATCTGGCACACCCTTGGTGTTGTATATATATGTGAGATGCACTGAATTAAATGGAGTGTCCTGATTCCCAAGTTTCCTTTCTACTATTAAGTAGCCCCACTGCAGCAAACATGTGGATGTTTTCTAGGCCAGAATATCTGTTCCCTCATCGCTAGGCAGGCTGTTGACGGGATGGGCAGTTTTAAGGACTCCCTAAATCCACTTTTCTTCCTTCTGCGATCTAGTTACACACAAGAATGACCTTGAGACATTTTTTACACCCAACTCCTTCATCTGACCACTAGAGGGAAGCAGAGAACACAATGATGGCACAATGGCCATTTTGTCCAGTCTTTGTCTTCAGCTCTCCAAGTCCCTCAATTTTCCCAGCTTTCATCCTTTTGTTAACTTTAGCTTTATGGGTGCAAGTTTCAGGATGGGACAGCCTGGTTTGTTTTAAAGCAAGGAAAACCATTCTTTCTTTTAATGGGATTCCTTGGAAAAATAATCTTGTTGGCAAGCCAAATTACTCAAAGTTTACAAATGCAGCTTTTTCCTTTTTAAAATATGGCCTCTCCTTTCAAAACAAAACAAAACAAACAAACAACAACAACAACAAAAACCTAAAATCTTATCTACCTACATTAGGCTACAGCCTTCCCTTCTAAACACCTTTTCTGTAAGATCTTTAACTGAGCTGTTCTATCACTCCCTCTGGCCTCTGTTCTCCTGATCCAAAATCCAGTCTGGGAAAAAGCTCTCATTGGAAGGATAATTAAAGTAGATGAACCAGTCCTTCAGTCTCAGTTAATCCCAGTAAGCCTAATTCAGCTTCTATAGATGGAGGGATAAGTATGTTCTCCCATCAGAGTCCTTCATAGCTGGACTGAAGGCTACACCAATAAATCATTCCCCAGATAAACACAAGGTCATGGAGACCAAGTTTCTACATAAGTAAGATTTAATTTGGTCTAGGTATGATCCAATTGCACAGGTCAAGGAATCACTGCCCCCGCTCCTCCAAAATAAATAAATAAATAAATAAATAAAAGCTACTTAGAGCTAAATTTCAGGAAGAATCAACACCTTGAATCCTTGCAAAATTTCTCTCAAGTCCTAGGAAAGTGCTCTTAATTTCACATGCAAACTGGAAGATCCTTTTAAAATAACAATTTAATAATAACTATTAAAATGAACTTCTAGAAATCCACCCTACATTAACATACACACACACGCACACACACACACACACACACACACGCACACACACACATTCATACAAGGATATTCATGGTAGCATTATTTATATTATAGCAGATAACTGGAAACGAAATGTCTACCAACAAGGGATTATTTAGATATATTTTAGTACAGCCATAGTATGAAATATCATATAGCTTAAGAAAAAAAAGAATGAGGTAGGCCCATATTTAATAACAGAAAGAATGGCTGAGAAATATTAATAACAATGTCCCTCCAAAAGTAAAAATATATGGTTTATATATGTTTATATATGCAAATATGTATGCATACACATATACATACATTCATGCGTGTGTGTGTGTGTGTATGAATGCAAAATTCAGAAATGTATTTACAAGGTCTGGAAGGATGTACAACTGATTTGAGGGAGCGATGTAGATCTGAGAGGGGGTGAGAAAATGGAAATTTCACCATATTCTTCTGTTATCACTTGTGTAATTACTTTTTTAACATGTATAAAAAGTTACTTACACTCTTAGGCCCAAATTAGCCAATGTCTTGCCTGGCCACTTGTGTTTCTTTGTTAACTAAAACTGTATTTCAGGCACTATTTAGTACTTGGTCTTCCTATCCCAAGAACAACACAGTTCTAAGCTTTCACTCTTCAAAGATTTTCAGACACTAATTCAACTCTGCTAGCATGAACAAATAGAGCATATAAGAAAATGGAATATGCATTGTTCTCAAACTGGAGGAGAACAAATGTCCTCTTACTATTAGCTTTGCCCAAAGACATACATTGAAAAAGACAGTATGGAAGCTAGAAAGAGCCTTAGAGTTTTGCACAATGCCCCTTCATTCGCAAATGAACAAAGGGAGGCCCAGTGAAGTTATGGGACATCCCCAGCCCAGAAAAGTGCAGTTCAGTTCTCTGGGTTCTCTGGCCATCTCATGAAATGACCATGTTACTTATCATCTAAAAACAAGGATACTTTCGAGGGTGAAAGGTGACACTATTCATAATTACTCTGGGACAACAGTTGTAAATCAGGACTGTCCTGGGCCAAGTGGACCCATAGTCAATCCTCCCTCAACCACACTAAATTTCAAAGAAGCGCGTCTATGAAGTTTGCATTCCCCACCACCACCATCTCCCGATGCAAGACCATGATGAGGACATTCCCTTCCCCTGACCCCTTCCCCTCACAGAAGTGACCTAAAGTGCAGTGGTTCCTTGTTATTCTAGTTGAGTATTCGTTAACAATCGTCTTTCTGGCTTCTTGGGAGAAAGAAACTACCTAGCAAATAATTTAGTCAGTCCTGGGAAAAATAAAACCAAAATAGGACTATTGTTCCTCTCCAGTGTTCTCTCAATTACTCTCAGAGCCCTTGCAAGAGGCTTCCAGTTCTGGCTTTCTAGCCTCTCCTGATAGGACTGCCAGACTTAGTGGGTGAAAACAGAGAACACCCAGTTAAAGTGGACTTTCACATAAGCATGCCATATTTGGGATGCACTTATACTAAAAAATTATTGCATGTTTATCTGAAAGAGAACTCCATAACTCTGTGTCCTTTATTTTATCTAACAACTCTGTGACCGATGTCACTCTACCTCACTTTTCTAAGGATCCAAAACATGACAAAGAGTAGTTGGGCTTTTAGAAATACTGATGGGTACTGGAGGGAGAGATGCCATGATGAAGCATATAGAATAACTATATGAAATGTTTCTTCATACCTACCTTGTGGGAGGTACCTTGAGCCAGTGATCAAACCAAATTTCTCTTCATCCTCTCAATGCTCAGCAGGAAATAGAGGATTTTGCTGGTCAGTCTGTCAGCTAAGGAGGGCATCCTTACAAGTCCTTCACCAGATGACATTTCCACCTCCACCCCTGCCACTGCCCCCTTCCTCCCGAGAGCGCCGCCATGGCCTCCACGGCTCCCTGGACCATACCACCCACCTGTGGCTTTGTTTAGACGGCCTGCCCAGTGCCTTCCTCATCTCAGCTCGACAAAAGCCTACTGATCTTTTTTTTTTTTTTTTAATTTTTTTTCAACGTTTATTTATTTTTGGGATAGAGAGAGACAGAGCATGAACGGGGGAGGGGCAGAGAGAGAGGGAGACACAGAATCGGAAACAGGCTCCAGGCTCTGAGCCATCAGCCCAGAGCCTGACGCGGGGCTCGAACTCACGGACCGCGAGATCGTGACCTGGCTGAAGTCGGACGCTTAACCGACTGCGCCACCCAGGCGCCCCGCCTACTGATCTTTTAAGTCAGCTGGAAGCACCTCATCTTACACAGCCTCTCTCTATCCCTCTCACTCACCTATTGTCTTCACGTCACTGTTACTACCTAATACTGCATATTGGTTTCACTTCTTTGCTTATTTTCTGTCTTCCCCCACCTAAAACAGGAGCTCCCTAAGGTCAAGGAATCTGTTGGCCTTGGTCACCACCATATCTCCAGGACCTAAGAAGAGTGTCCAGTGCCTACACACAACTAAGAATGAAGAGGTAGGAAGTCACCTCCACTGGGAGGCTTGTTCCTGCCACACGCGAAAAATCAATGACTTTCTCCTTTGCAATTCCATAGACCACTGGTCCTCTTCATCTAAGCTTCCATTCAAACAATAGCTATTGAGGGGCACCTGGGTGGCTCAGTCGGTTAAGCGTCCGACTTTGGCTCAGGTCATGATCTCGCGGCTCGTGAGTTCGAGCCCCACGTCGGGCTCTGTGCTGACAGCTCGGAGCCCGGAGCCTGCTTCGGATTCTGTGTCGCCCTCTCTCTCTGCTCCTCCCCTGCTTGTGCCCTGTCTCTCTCTCAAAATTAAATGAACACTTAAAAAAAAATAGCTACTGAGTACCAACCATATGCAAAGAACTGAGCACATTACGTAACATAGTTATATACTTTTCTATCTCCACTTTATAATGAATGAAATACTTGAGGGTAAAAAATGACTTATTCATCTATTTAATGGCCGTAACAATTAGGACAGTGTTAGAGGTGCTTATTAAAAAGGTTCATTTAAATGACTAGACATTTGGGGACATTGTAGTAAAGGAGACATAATTCCTTCCCTTATTTAGAATTGAGATAGCAAGTTTAAAAATTGCTCTTATAATAGAATTTTTTAATTTAAATGTCTATTTTGGGTAAGTAGGAAGATAAAGGTGCAGTTTCCTACTTTGCAGATCAAAGTACACATGGGTGGAATCTTTCCAGAGGCTCTTGTAGAGGGAGTCTGACAGCACAGAGCCCTCTGCCTTCCAATTCCTCCCCTAGGAAACTGTCTGAGAGGAGGAAAGAGTGTAAGACAAGGTTCCTGTCATCAATGTTTAAAACAATTTGCAGGTAGAAAAAACATGATCAGGGGAGCCTGAGTGGCTCAGTTGGTTGAGCATCTGACTTCAGCTCAGGTCATGATCTCGCGGTCTGTGAGTTCGAGCCCCGCGTCGGGCTCTGTGCTGACAGCTCAGAGCCTGGAGCCTGATTCGGATTCTGTGTCTCCCTCTCTCTCTGCCCCTCCCTCGCTCACGCTCTGTCTCTCTCTCTCTGTCAAAAATAAACATTAAAAAAAAAAACATGATCAAGCATTCAATATGCAGTTATAGAGCCACGAAAAACCATTTGTTAGGATATTTAAGAAGGTCAAAAGATTTCTGAGATCTAATATTAGTTGAGCGGAGTGTTAAAAGTGGTATTCCCACTATGACTTTGGTAAAGAAGAGGAACATACACACAGACACACACTCACACATGTGAGTGCACACATGCACAAAGAAATGAGTGGAATATACGGCTAAAATGTTACCAGTAGTTAAATCTGAATATAGGATTATAGGTGCTTTTAATTCTCTTCAGCTTTTCCTTTTTGAGTGTTTCAAAGCTTTCACAATAAACGTATTGCATTCAACACATGTGAACCCTAATGTAAACTGCGGACTCTGGATGATAATGATGTGTTGTGTTGGTATAAATGGTACCTCTGGGGCGCCTGGGTGGCTCAGTCGGTTAAGCGTCTGACTTCGGCTCAGGTCATGATCTCGTAGTTCGTGCGTTCGAGCCCCACGCCAGGCTCTGTACTAACAGCTCGGATTCTGGATTCTGCTTCTGATTCTGTGTCTCCCTGTCTCTCTGCCTCTCCCCTGTTCACGCTCTGTCTCCCTTTCTCTCAAAAATAAATAAGCATTAAAAAATATTTTTAAATTTTTTTTTTAAAAATGGGACTTCTGGTGCCAGGATTATTTCTAATGGAGGAGGCTGTGCTTTGTTGGGAGAATGGAGCTGGAGTTATGTGGGAATTCTCTGTGCTTTCTGCTCATTTTTGCTGTGAACTTAAAACTGCTCTAAAAAAACTCAGTTTTTTTACAGTTTAAAATGTATTACTTTGATAACAAGAAAAAATATATAACCAAAAGGAAAAAAACCTGTCTTGAGAATTAGAGAACGAGGAAAACTAGAATGAGTTACGTTGACATTACATGACATCACATGACATTAGAAAGAAATCAGCCAAGCTGAGAGGAAGTAACCTAACTCCCAGGGCTTTGAAATCCTAGGTGGATCTGCCTGCTTGATCTCCTACCCCAAAAGGAAAGCAGCCTCGCGTGTTCCTGAAAGAAGGGGAAAACCCTGGAGCACGTTCCGTTGCTGCACATGAACCTGCACACATAAAGGCATGTTCTCTTTCCCCCCTCACACACATTACTCACATTCATAAAGGAAAAGCTATCCTTTCTCCAGATTCCCTATTAGGAAATTCAACTCATGGAATAATCCTGTGCCTCCCAGAAGCCTGATCAGAAAAGTACTCTAGGGAATGTCAGGCTCCATTTTTTATGAGTCCATATGACACATCTATTAAGCATTGAGTTGTTTTTTGTGGGTGTGTGTGGTTTTTTTTGTTTTGGTTTTTTTTTTTTTTTTTTGGTTTTGTTTTGTTTAGAGATTTGGGGAGGGTGGTTGTTTTGACTGAATCTGGAAATTATTTTACCTCTGAGAATTTGTTCCCTTGAGAATAACTGAGGAAGTTTTAGTTTCTGATTAAAACAAAGTAGTGATGATCGATTCTGAGAGTACCAGGATCAAGTAGAAGATTTACAAACAACCATCAGCTTTAACTCTTTTAAAAATGCCTTTCTCAGGCTTGCTGGGTGGTTCAGTCGGTTGAGTGTCCAGCTTCAGCTCAGCTCATGATCTCGTGGTTCTTGGGTTTGAGCCCCACGTCAGGCTCTGTGTTGAAAGCTCTGAGCCTGGAGTCTGCTTTGGATTCTGTGTCTCCCTCTCTCTCTCTGTCCCTCCCTGTTTGTGCTCTTCTGTCTCTCCCTCTCTCTTTCAAAAATAAACACTAAAAAAAAAAAAAGAAAAAAAAAAAACTAAAACTAAAAATCCCTTTCCATCCTATTTATGTCTGTGATCTTCTTGCTCCAAACCATGGGCACTGCAAAATATTAGCACCCTCCTAACTCGGGCACTCACACTGTCATCGGGAAATGCGCAGAAACATCATTAAAAGGCGCTTGGTTACAAAAGGACGTACTGCAAGGCCTGGTAATTCTGGGAAGCAGAGAAGACACATCTCAGCAGCATTCGCAGGAGGATGAAAGAAAATGAGGCCTTGGGGCAGTACAAAAGAGGTACCCTAGGCGCACCTGTTGAGTGGTAGTTGTAGACAAAATGGTTATTGATTGTTATATTGTCAACCTCATAAATGGTGATGAAGTCAGCATGAAAGGGACCGAGGATATTTGTGCTGGGTCACTGGCCAGCTGTGTGTCCATGTATGCCTCCTCCGTTCTTCGTGGCTCTGTTTACTGTCTATAAAATCAGGGTGTTGCACTAGAGGCAATCTGTTCCCAAATCCAACTGAGCATCAGGTTTCTAAAAATACAGATTACAGGACCAGACCCCAGCCCTTCTAAATAAGAATTTCTGGGGGTTGGAGTTGTTTTTAAAGAGCCCCGGGTGTTTTGACTTGAACACAGTCAGTCAACCAAAAAGAGTTTGGGCACTGCTGGTTTATATGTAATCACTGGCCTTTTCCACTTCTAACATCTCCTAATTCAAAAGAATCAAAGGGATGCCCAAAGGACCACTGTGTGTAAAGATGTGATCATCCAAACCTTTATGGATTTTAAGTGAGGAAATACTGAATATGGCCTGAGGTGATAGACAAGGGAGATAGTACTAAGTGCACCATTACAAAGCTTAGATCTAGGGTTCACAGAAAATAAATCTGTAGGAGTATAGCTAGACTAGAATGTCACCCTTTCTGTAACATTTACAACACACTGAAGTCTTTCAGTTGGTAAAAAAAAAAATACCTCCTTGCACTGGAACTTTGTTTTGTGCATTTAAAAATACAATCACCAGAATTTCAAAACTATCCAGCTATGTTAATGTCAAATACATGAGAGAAAGGGCTTACTGAAATTAACATAAAAATACAAAACTTCAGTCCATAATCAACACCTCTGAATAAAGTTATTCAGATCAGCTATTTTCATTCAAGATGATTATCGCAAAAGGATTCAGAGAGTGTCTTTGAATGTTAACCTGAATAATTCCATTCAAGGAAGAATTTTGCATTAATATAGAAGTTACCACCACAACTAACTGCAAACTGAAAATTAACTTTACTAGTACTGAACACAGCACAAATCTTCAAGAAAGACTTCACTGGTCCCAAGGGTTACAATGCCACATAGGCTCCGGGCGGGGGGAAAGGAAGGTGATCCTTGCCTGAGGGGCCCTCAGCTTGACAGTGTTTAATCACTGCATATTCCAGCTTATGACCCTTATAACCCTGGTGGCAGACAACTTAACACGCTTCATGCAGTTTGTCCTCAAAAAGGAAACAGAGTTAACTCTCTTTCAGAAGCCACTATAGTAGAGAGGGAATATGGTCTACTAAAAAGAAAACCAGCAAATTGACGTTGCTATAACCAACCACATCCTAAGTGAAGGTATAAGCTGAGTCTGTTTTCATGTTTTCAGGGCTCAGGACATTATTTTGAGTCAATGGGAATGCTCTTCTAGTTGAGTTTCTTTGTGTATGAGTGAGGCTCGCTGATATCATACCTCTACCATGCTGATTGATTCTACTCAGCCGACATGGAATGCTTAAGTGTGTCTATTCTTGCTAGATCTAGGGGATGTCATTCTTGGAATAAAGGAAGAAGCAGACAATTGAATTGTTTTTCGTTTCTAGCTCGGAGACTGCATTCAATCATTGATTAACTAAAAATACTTTTTGGGATGCGTGGGTGGCTCAGTAGGTTAAGTGTCCAGCTCTTAATTGAGGCTCAGGTCATGATCTCACAGTTCATGATATTGATATTGATATTGATATTGATATTGATATTGAGTCCCACATTGGGCTCTGCACTGACAGCACTGAGCCTTCTCAGTGCGATTCACCCTCTCCCCCTCTTTCTCTATCTCTCTCCTGCTCACGTGTGGTCTCTTTCTCTCTCTCTCAAAATAAACATTTAAAAATACTTCTTGATTGCCTCCATATGTTAGGAATTATTCTAGCCTGCAAATATAGAGGAATGAATAAAGATCCTGTTACCATCAACTAGTAAAGCATTCTAATAGAGCATAAGAAAATAAAAGTCTTGTTACCAGCAACTAGTAGAGCATAGGAAAGACAAGTAAACAAGGTAATTTTATTTTTTGATTTTTTTTATTTTATGTTTTAATGTTTATTTATTTTTGAAGGAGAAAGAGCATGCAAGGGGTAGAAGGGCAGAGAGAGGAAGACACAGAATCCGAAGCAGGCTCCAGCCTCTGAGCTGTCAGCACAGAGCCCGACGCGGGGCTTGAACTCACAGACTGCAAGATCATGACCTGAGCCAAAGTCGGACGCTCAACCGACTGAGCCACCCAGGCGCCCCAATAAGGTAATTTTAAATTATTATAAGTTCCTTAAAGGAAATGGAGAGGATGCTGATACACAGGGTGACTTGGGAGAAGGCTACTTGAGATAGATGTTCATAAAATCCCTCTCTGAAAATGCTACAGAATTTCAGTGACTCTGGCCCTTACCTTTCTCATCTAATAAGCACTTATTTGTCGTGGCTAATTCTGGAAATTAATATTTCCCTCAAGATCCAGTATCAAAAAATGCCCAGAATCCACTGATCCCACCTTTATATACAAACCACCAAACAAACAACAAGCAAGCAAACAAACAAACAAAACTATCTGAGTTGGGACTTTGGCAGAAATGTGGAAAGTATTCATTTGGAGACCAGCTCAGGACTAATCAACAATTACGGCCACTGAGTTATCACCAACCAGATACCATATAGAAGAAGAAATGAAAACCAAAAAAATAGAATACTATATAGATTCTGCCTTTGAGGCATATTCCATATCTTAGGAAAGATATAATCTATTGCTTGGAATAATTCTATCTTGAATAGCTATTCAGACAATTAAAGCAGTGTCATAGTTTTTTGGATAGTGCCTTATATTTCACAATGTAATGCTCAGCACAATCCTATGAGGTAGGTGATATATCTCCATTATATATAGAAAAGAAAAGAGGTTTTAGGGGGCTTATGCAACATGGCCAAGGGCACAAGTAGCTACTAAGGAGCAGAATCTAGACTTGAGCTCAAACTTTCTGAGCTGTTATGGTGCTTTGCCCTCCCACAATGTACTCAGGAATAGGAAGAAAGGAAGGTTTATCTCTCGGTCACATTTTGCTTAAGGTATAAAGCATGACAAGAGTATAGAATTAGACCGATTACCTTGGGATAAGTTGCATTAGTCTGGAGAGGGTAATAATCTCAACACTTCACAACTGTGAAGCCCATTATACTGTTGGAAGGATTTCATATGACTTACATCATCTTAGTCACACAATCACCAAGTGAGGTTCCTTAAGAGTCCATGTAAGCCTCTCTTCCAGAACATTCTGAGCTACCACAGCTTCCAGTGACAAACAATGCCCAGTTCTGAACTCAGATTGCTCTACTCCCACCTTGCTTAGTTGACAGAGTTTTGGGTTGTTCTTGGCAATACCTGCCCATCGTACATTTCCCCAACTATATCAAATGCAACATGTGGGCAGAACCATGCCTCCCACCTTGATGCTTGATGCAAAGCAGGTAACAAAATAGAATCTGTTAACAAGGAGAGAAAACCAGTATCATCAGCTTCACTTTATAGAGGAGAAGAACAGAGGCCAACAGACATAGCATGGCTTCCTCAGTGACTCACCTAGTTAGCTACAGGCACAATCACGTCTTAGAAGTGGCATCTCCGGAAAGCCAGCCTAGACTCATTTCTCAAAATGTTCCATCCCCTTAGATCCCATTTCCTCCAACCCACCCCTCAGGCATGCCTGGCATTACCAACCTTGGATGAAGATCTGGCTCTGCAATAAATAATTTAGGGAACTCATTTTGTTCAACTGACCCATCCTTATCCAGTGCCCACTTCATGTGCTCATGAGCACACGTACGCACACACGCACCCACACACACACCCACACACACCCACACACACGTTGATTCAGGCCTTTTAGAAAAATAACTCTAATTATTAAACATGTTCTATGAACCTGGCACCATGCTAAGCAATTTCTATACATATTATTCATCTTCATAAGAAGTAGATTTTATAACCTAATTTAACATAATGAAAATAGAGTGACTTGCCCAAGGTCACACAGGTGGCAACGGGCAGAACCAAGATGGTTTCGTTTCTTCAGTAAGCATTTGCCTCTGTGCCAGGCACGGGCCCGGCCCTGAGAATACAGCAATGAATGAGCCAGGATGTAATCCCTGCTCTCTTGGAGCTCACATTTCAGGGAAGGAAACAGAGAGTAAACCAGGAAACTAATAAATCAGCAAGACAATTGCCATTGGTTCAATCTGTTAAACAATCACATAAAATAGGGCAGTCAGGAACGTGTCTATGTGACCACACAGACATGAGATCTGAATGACAAGGAGACAGTCATGCCAAGATTTGGCAGAAGAACTTTCAGGCAGAAGGGACTGTGAGCATGAAGGCCCTGAAGAGAGAGCAAAGTTGGCAGACTGAAGGGACAGAAAGAAGACGAACATGAACGGAAAGGGTAACTGAGGGGGGATGAAGGAAATGAGGTCAGAGGGGTGGGCTGTGACCAGCTCATGAAGAACACACAACAGGGTAAGAAATCTGGATTTTATTCCAACTGTGACAGGAAGTCACTGTAGGCTTTAGCTTTATACACATAATTTTTCAAGAATGCTACCCTTGCCCTAGTTTTCCTTTGCCAATGAACAAGTTATCCAAATCTAGAGGCAATCTGAATGCCGGGGGGGGGGGGGGGGGGTGTCTCTGGCTGCTTGTGGTGAATGGCTGGCGGGGCCATCGGTGGGCGCAGGACTGTCACTTCTGACTCTTGGGCTCTCTGTCTCAGAATCCAGATGCCCCTTCTCACCACGAAGAGACCTCAGTTCAGCAGAGACCAGACTGGACATGCATGACTACAGGGTGGGAAGTGACAAGGAGTAGAAGGCAGAGGACCCCTTAGCACGTCTGTTTGTCTATCTGTCAAGTTGAGCAATCAGACTTGGTGCCGTCTTACTCTCAACTGCCTCCATTCTATCCCTGCCAGCCATGGGCATGTGGGCTCTCCCTGAGCGCTGTGACCGATCCCACCATTTTATTACATGTTCTATTTTTATATCCTATCACTCCCACCTGTGATGGCCTCCATCCTCACAGGCACATGGCACAAACAGCCTCCCCCGTTCTTCCTCTCTCCTCACGTCCACATGTACCTGGAGAGGTAGACAGTCCTACCTCCCTGCTAGTCACCTGCTCTCAAGAAACCAGGTACACTTGACAAAGCCCCACTCTGGATCCTGGGTAAGCAGGACCTAGCCAGCTGGGCCTCCTAATCCATCCAAAGAGAGAGAGACCTACTGGTGACCCAGACTCTGAGCAAGACTCTGATCTCACTGTGGAAAAGACACTTCCCAGGCACCAATCCAGCGTGGGCACCAACTCAAAGGGGTAAACCCCACAGAGCCCATCTGCCTGCTTGGCCACACAAAGTCAACAGTCTCCCAAGCTTAGAGCGACCAGGGCAAAGGAAAATGAAAACAAAACCAAAACAACAGCAAAATAAAATAAAACAAACGACCAAACACTACTTCCTGTATAGACCCTCAAGAACCCTAGCAGAAGCTCTAGAATTTTCATATCAAAGAATTGCACCCTCTTAGTCTCATTCAGAATAAATCACAGAGGCCAGACAGCTGGTAATGACCCATCAGATTTAAAAGGGGACTAAAAGGACTCCAGATAATTCCCTTCAACTTGACCCAGACACACCTATCCGGCTACAGAAATTACCCCACTGCTGCTTCTCCTCGGCTACCTGAGTACTGCTGTTGCCATGTACAGAAGGATAGGCTGAGGTTGAATCACTTGAGAGGTTACCCCCTTCTCAACCCAAGGTAGCCAGGGGTCATGGAAAGGATCTGGGATTAGAATCATACAGAATTGGATCCAAGTCTTCTTGCTAGTATTTATCAGCCATGTAACCTGACACCTCCATCTTTGCTGGGGATCTTGGATGGTGGACCGTCTGGGATGAGTCAAAGGAAGAGACGAGAGGTCCACAGGGATAACTATACTTAACGGTGCTACATATGCAGAGACCCGAACACTTAGTAAGCACGCCAAAAATATTAGTCTCTATCTTTCCTTGCAGACAGGCCTGACGCAGGGGTCTTATCTTCTGACCCCATGTCCTTCTCTGTAAGATTTAACATGGTATGTCCTGCAGAATTTGCCTGGATTAAAAAGAAAATCTCTTCTCTTTACTTACATCTGTATTAAAGAATATTGCTGTAAAGTGTCATAGAAATAATCTGGTACAATACCTTCATTTCACAGATCAGGAAACTGAAACTAAGAAAAGAAGCAAATTGCCCGATGTCACACAGGAAGTTGGCAGGACAAGGATCCACGTCGGTCCATCCCACACAACAAAGAGTGGCCTATGGACAGGCGAAATGACTGTAAACTGTAATAACACGGCAATCCCTACAATTTGTGTGTCACTTCCTACATTGTCAACATGCATGAATTCATTACATCTTCATAACAGGCTCCTGTGTATCAGCTTCCCCAAGCTGATAACGACAGTGGAGCCAAAATTTAAACCTCAGGGTCCCTTTGCTCCAAAGCCCTGCTCTCACTCACCACCCTCAGCAGCCCCCCACACTTATTTATCAAGCACCAGCTATTAGCTTAACATGGAATGGCCTACAGAGAAGTTGTAAGGCACAACCTTTGCCTTGAGAGACCTAACATTTTATTGGGGAGAAAAAAAATACACACTTAAAATAATTCACAGCAGTCAAAAACAACTGTTCAAAGTGGTGACACGGTGTTATGTGGATGTGAGAGAAGGAAGAAGAACGTGGGTCCAAGACGCGCAGGAGGTCTTTTCGGACAACTTGCAGCGGGAGCAGGCCTGGAAAGCAGGTCTGTCCTGGGAGCCCAAGCCCTGTCTAGGTGGTGTGGTGGTTTTACAATACGTCCCCAGATCCTTTGACGTGCCTCTCTTCAAGAGACAGAGTTTACTTCTCCCCCTCAATATGGGCAGGACTCAATGACTTACTTCTAACAGACAGAATACAGCAGAAGTGACAGGGAGTGACTCTTCAGGCTCTGACATAAAAGGCGCTGTCGCTCCCGTCCCCCAGTCTTGGATCAACTGCTCTTGGAAAAACCAGAGGCCCTGTTGTGGGTTCGCTGAAGCAGTTCTGTGAAGAGACCCACGTGGCAATGAATGGAAGCCTCCTGCCGATAACCTTCGAGGAGTTGACACTCCAGTAGCTCTCCTTTTCGAAGATGACCCTCCATCCCCAGCTGGAAGTCAAGTCTTTAGCCGACCGCAGCCCCGGCTGACATCCTGTCACGTCACGACACCCCAAGCCAGAACCACCCGTCTGAGCTGCTCCCAAGTTCCTGAGCTGCAGAAGTTGTGAGACGATAAACATGTGTTGCTTTAAGCTGCTAAAATTTGGGGGCAGTTGGTTACACAGCAATAGATAACCGATCCAGGTGGTAATGCTTTTACATGTATTGAAGGGATGTGAAAAATAAAGCGGATAAGGATAATAAGGTAAATGGCAGACTTCACAACTTCAAACCCTAGTTCTAATGCTCTGAGATCTAGAAGATGCAGGTTAAGCTGGAGTTAAGTGCAGAAAAGCCATTTCTCCAAGTTAATAGCCAGAAGCCAATTTCCTGAAAGCTCAGTTAGTAAATTTACCAAGCAACTACCCAGGGTCGCTGTGTGCCATCAAGAGTGGTGAATACTAACTAATCTTTCTCCTGAGGGGAGTCAACTGGCCCCAGAATAGAAATATTCCTCTCCACTGTACCCAAGGGCAGTGGAAAAAACCCAGGCTTCTCACGTGCAATCTGACTTTGCAATTACAATTTCAGGTAGCGATCATTAAGCACACGCCCCACCCCTCAATTTACAGATAAGCATCTACCTATATGTGCACACACCAGGCCCCAGAACAGAATTCATTCCCAGTGCTGTGTCCTTCATCCGGGTCACCCATCACAGAAACATCCGCCACACCACGATCTTAAAGAAATGATTATCGTTTGTGGCTCTAAATAGGACCACATTATTTTCCACAAGTGTCAATTTTCCGCTGCAATATTACATTTTCCAACATTTAGTTTTCTAGCATTTTGCCATGACTATCTGTGTAGATTAGAAAGGTTCTTAACTGTTATCTGTAATAGATTTTGCCTGTAGCAAAATTCATGCAGGCATAATAGAAGAACAAAGTGTACTCTGATGAAATTGCAACCATAATTTCCAGATGCCTGACATTTATTGCTTATTGCTATTAGAATTCAAGTGCCTATTTGTTTTGTACTTTGCTTTTACTCTTGCATCACAACATATAATGGAAAAAAGATATTTTAAATGTTGGGTTAAGTATCACAGATCAACACGAGGCACCAACATAATCAATACTACTTAAACATACTCCTAGGCAATTAATTTTTAAAGAATCAAATTGTTGTACCCCATCAAAATTTATAACGATACCAGAAAGGGTGTTACATTCTTTAGTGTTTAATTAAAAGCAACATTTAGCACTCATGCAGCTAACTGTTAAGACATCACAACATAAAAGGTTTTGCTTATCATTAAGATGAGGGAGGTACAATGGACTCTTTACATTTTTGATGATTAAATGTTAATTGTACTTTACTAGCTAGTATGCACTTATAAAATTACCAGGACCAATCATAAGGAGGGCTGTAAGAAGCACAGCTTAAAATTGCCACCCTACAGTGACCAGTGCGCTGCTGAAACTCAATATCCAAATAACCGTCAGCCTTTTAAAAGAAGAACGCAAGTGGGTTTTAGGACTACCGTGTTGATAAAGTTGAATCCAAGGCAAGCCCAAGGAGCAAAATTCGCATAGCTTCAGGAAGAGGCACCGGAAAGATGCATACATAGAACAGAGAAGAGACCTAGGAAGTAAAACAAACAGAAAATTGTACTGACAGGTCCAAGCTGAGAGAGAGAGAGAGAGAGAGAGAGAGAGAAGAAGAAGAAGAAGAAGAAGAAGAAGAAGAAGAAGAAGAAGAAGGGGGAGGAAGAGGAGGAGGAGGAGGAAGAGGAGGAAAAGACAGAGGAAGGGGAGGAGGAAGGGAAGGAGGAGGAGGAGGAGGAGGAGGAGGAGGAGGAAATACAGAAGGAGGAGGAGGGGAAAGCAGAAGGAAGGAAGGAAGGGCACTTTCCAGCCTTTTGGGTTCAGACCGAGGAGTGAAGATTCAAAACAGGTGGGTGATGCTGTCAACCTCAGGTCAGGATGTCCGCTCAAGACAGAGGCACTGCCCAAATGCCGAAAGTGTGTTTAGGCCCTTAAGAGAAAAAATGGCAGGTGAAATGAGAGTATCCTACCCAGCCTATCAAGCTCATGGACCAGTTGTGTTAAAGAATGTCAAGGGGGCTTGGAAAGGACATAGGACCAACTAGACTCCACCATGGACCACTTTCATTTATTTCCCTCTACAAACTCCGCATTTGCCAAAATTTTGTCCAACAAACTGCACTGACTCCATAATAAGCAATGTGGTACCACTGGAGGCAAGTCTATAGCTTCTATTAGGCTTTTGCAACACAGAAAATAGCTTTTGGACCACACCGCTACTGTCCACACCTTAATCGAATCCTTTTTTCAATGGTTAAGAAAATGATGCCTTCCCTAATACTGATGATGACTGAGACTGATCCCAAGAAGCAAAGGGCACTGCCATGGTCTATGAAGGCAGTTCTACAAGTATGTGGTTTCTATAGTGAAAGGAGCACACAGTCTCATAAGCTACCAAGAACTCTGTGCACTGGCCTGGAAACCTGCAAATTTGCACTTCTTCCTTGGGACTGGCTGTATGACTAGATAAGAACCTATCAGAACCCATACGGCGTGGGTTCTAGAACTGGATGCCCTGACAACTATTCTCAGAAGTACATATGGTACTAGGGGATCCCAGAGAAATAAGGTGCAGCCACTCCACTTAAGGAATCTATCAAGAGCAGGCCTGTGTAACAAGATAGAAAAGTTACACGGAACGCTGAAGTTAGGTAAAGAAATTACAACTACTCCATTCTTCATAGCTGACCTCATCTTCTTGATGAAATACTAACCCTACTCCAAAAGGGATTTGGATGTGCCATCCACTGGCATTTCAGTGTCTTCCAATTCAAATTGTCTCTTTGGGTAACTGTTTTTGGTAAATAAATCTTAGGAACATCTTTGTACACTTGTCTGCACATATGTATATATAAATTTGCATGACACCATTTAGATGACCATTAAAAACCGCATGTCACTAAATTCAAGATACCATGAAATTCAGTTCATTAGTGAGGACTGGACCTAATAAGAACAATCTGTGAATGTGAGTGTGTGTTTGAATGCAAGAGAATTCAGGGGGTTTCGAGTTCTGGGTTCAACCAAGAAAGACTTGCTGGATCTAGAATGAGTCTGAATATAAGGCTAAGGAACGTGGACTCAACCTCATAGGCAACCTCTATTGGTGCAGAATCAGAGGCACCAGGAAAGAAATGACACTTTAGGGAAATGATTCCCATAGGTTTGGCAGGGTAGATTACTAGGAAACAGCAAAACTTCCTGCTCTTTAACCCCGGCATGGATTCATAAAGGGCAGGGCAATGGTAGTGGGGCAGAAAGGAAACGGGGGTATAGTGAACACTGATGAGACGGTCATGGTGTAGGAAGGGACAGGGTCAGGGGTGAAAGACAGGGGGGAGAACAAGGTTGGCATTAGAGATGAAAAGCTTGGTTGGTGTGTTTCTTTTAGATACTGCCTTTCAAGAGTCATCAGGATATTCACATAAAGATCTGGGGTTTTGTTCCCTAAATATCTGGATGTTTGTGATACAGACTGCAATTAAAGCAATGAGAATGACACTCATGCTAAACCATTCTACTTGGTGTTCCCTAAAACTTCTGATATACCAAAGGCAAGGGAACAAAGGATAGGAGAGAAAAATTTGTTCATCAATCCCAACTTTCTTTTCCAAATCACTGTATGACTTCACCCAACTGGAAGGTAACATTTTTTCAAGGAAATGTTTCAGATATAGAAAAAAAAAAAAAAGATAACGAGAGTAACATAATCAATCCTTGCACACTCACCAGAGGATCACTTTTGAAATGTATGCTTTGGAGAACAATTAGTTCAGGGGGAACACTGTGCCAGACCACTTAACGTCAAATGTGGCGTTCTTCCTCATTAACCCCTCAGAAATATGTGTGAAGCATTTTCTGTAAATTTTCTCTTTTTTTCCAAATTTCAAAGTGTTTCAGCAGATCCTACAACCACCATAATATTTTACCTAATTTGTGAGAAAGAAATAACACATAAATGTTGTCTAAAAATCCCCAAAGTACAGAAAGGTACAAAATTAAAATGTACAAGTCTCTGCTCTTTCCTAACCCTTTGCATTTCAAAGATTGCTATTGTTAACGGTTTCTCATTTATCCTCCCAAATAAAAAGGATGTTAAATCACATTTATGATTTTGTTTTTTAATTTATACAAATGCAATCCTAGTGATCATTGCTTATTTTGCTTGATTACACATCACAGCAGTATTTCTATGTCTATACATACCACTCTAATACATATCTGTAACAGCTGGATGGATGTGCTGTGTGTTCATAAAGCTAGTCCCCTGCTGGGGCACCTGGGTGGCTCAGTCGGTTGAATGTCCGACTTTGGCTCAGGTCATGATCTCGCGGTCTGTGGGTTTGAGCCCTGCGTTGGGCTCTGTGCTGACAGCTCAGAGCCTGGAGCTGCTTCGGATTCTGTGTCTCCCTCTCTCTCTGCCCGTCCCCTGCTCGTGCTCTCTCTCTCTCTCTCAAAAATAAACATTAAAAAAAAAAAATTTTTTTAAGAAGCTAGTCCCCCGCTAATGAACATGTAGGTTGTTACCAATATTTTGGTATTGCATTCAATACTCAAATAATTTAATGCATCTGTTTTGGTGTAGGTTTATAAGAATATCCATAAAGTAACTTCCTAAATAAGGAATTTTAGGGTCAAAGGAGATTTTATTACTAACATTAGTAAATATTGCCAGATTGCTCTTCAAAATGGTTTTACCAATATACATTTTCACCCAAAGTTGTAAGAGTACATATTCCCTTACCCCCTTACTATGCTGACCTATAAATCTGACTTCTTAATGAATTATTAATGACTACACACCATTGTCAATTTCATTTGCTTCTCGAACTATAGAGTATGATTAAGTATCTTTTTGTAGGGAGATTAGCCTTTTGTGTTTCTTTTTGAATTAACTTGTGAAAACTCAGTAACATGCTACTGCAAAGCATTTTTATCAAACGCCTTCCCTGGTTTTACACTGGGAGTCATTACCTAAGAGATTTCCTACAGCTTATAAATTTCCAAAAGAGTCAAATCTCTGGTTCAACGAGCTCCATCAAGAACTCACATTTCCAACAAATATGGCTAGTGCTCAGGTTGTCTTATAAAAGCAACAAAATAGAACCAATGACATTTACATCACACTCAACTTCTGAAGCACAACAGTAGATGGAATCACCTGAAAAGAGAGATATTTAGTGTCTTGAAGAAGAGGTCTGATCAAAAGAGAGATGATTGATGTTAGCAGTAAGATTAATGTTAGGAAGCGGTCTACAGCGTAACTGAAAGAGAAGTGAATAGCAAGAAAATATTTAACCTGAGTTTTCAGATACTGCCAATTTTTTGAAATAGTTCTTTTTTTTATATTCACAAAGAAGAAGGGAATGACTGAATGTAGTACCAAGATGATACCTACAGCAGGTGTATGAAAACAGATGTGATGAATTCAGGTAATCTCGTCTGTAATTAAAGAAATTCAATCCATTAATGTCTTCAACCCAGACTGCATATTAGAATCATCTGGAAAGCTTTTTAAATCATTCAATGCCTGGGCCCCACCCCAGATCCACAGAGTCTAGAGCCAAGCATAGAATCTTC
This sequence comes from Herpailurus yagouaroundi, assembly GCF_014898765.1. Taxonomy (NCBI): domain Eukaryota; kingdom Metazoa; phylum Chordata; class Mammalia; order Carnivora; family Felidae; genus Herpailurus; species Herpailurus yagouaroundi. The sequence continues at coordinate 6,160,723 of NW_024412421.1, forward strand.
CCCCAGGAGATTCTAATGTGCAGCTATACTTGAGAATCTCTTCATTAAGAGCATCCTATGGGGTTCAGTTATATTCTCAAGCCACTTTAGCTAATCTAAGGACCCCTTTCCTGAAACCTCATACTCATGACCATGCCTTGCTATAACATTCTGAAAATCAGTATCTGGCATAATATCTATTAGAAAGCCATAAATGCAGAAGAGTTAGCCACGGCAGACACAGTGGAATACAGTGAATGGGAAGCTTCCAGGGGTCTTTTGAAGGAATTAATGTAAAAAAAAAAAAAAAAAAAACACAACTGACTTTATTGATGGGAGTATAATCTGGAGATCATTTTAGCAGTTTAAATCAAGTCTTTAAAATGTGCATATCTGGGGCGCCTGGGTGGCTCAGCTGGTTAAGTGTCTGACTGCGGCTCAGGTCATGATCTCGCGGCTCGTGGGTTTGAGCCCCAACCATGAACTCTGTGCTGACAGCTCAGAGCCTGGAGCCTGCTTCAGATTCTGCGTCTCCCTCTCTCTCTGCCCTTCCCCTGCTCACTCTCTCTCTCTCTCTCAAAAATAAACATTAAATTTTTTTAATTAAAAAAATAAAATGTGCCTATCTGTTGACCCTTAAATCACATTTCTAGAAACCATGGATGTGTACAAAGACATAGGCATGGACTAGGATGTTAATTGCTGTGTTGTTTCACAAAATTGGAAACAAGTCATCTAAGGAACATTAAATAAATTCAAGTTCAGCTACACAATGGAGCATTACATAAGCAGATTAGTCATTCAGTCACATGAAAAATGTGCAAAATATATATTAAGTGAAAAAGCAAGCTGCAAAGTTCCACGTGTAGCATGATCGCGTTTCTTTATAAATGATATAATAGCAGCACATTTACTGAGGGCCTTCCTCATTCCAGGCATGGTTCTCAATACTTTACAAATATTAACTCACTCACCCTTACAACTCCAGGGATATTACTACTGTTAGCACATTTTAAAGATGACACCGCTGGTAAATACAGAGCGCACACTGGTTGTTGCCAAAGGGGAGGAGGCTGGAATGACGGGCAACATGACTGAAGGCGAGTGAGAGGTAGAGGCTTCCAGATTTGGAATAAATAAGTCACAAGAATGAAAGGTACAGCATAGGGAACACAGTCGGTGGTAGTGGAAATCGTGTTGTTTGGTGACAGATGGTAGCTACACTTGTCGTGGGCATGGCAGTAGAGACTTGTGGAGTCACCATGGTGTATACCTGAAACTAACGTGACATTGTGTGTCAACTACACTTCAACAAAAAAAGAAAAAAAAAAGAAAAAAACAAAGATGAAACCGCCAGGACACAGAGAAGTTACTAATGGGCCTGAGGTCACACAGCCAGTAAGTGCAGAGCCCGGCTCTTAAATTCACACTCTGGCCCATAGCCCATATGCTCTTCTTAACTGCTTACACCACTACTACTGATGTTTAATGTGCATAAAATGTCTCAAAGGATAAACAAGAAGTTTTATCGTTTACCTTTTGCTAATAAACATCCAGTGTTTTCTATAATGAGCATATGTGACACACAGATTTTAAAAGTTGGTACATTTTGGGGGCGCCTGGGTGGCTCAGTCGGTTGAGCATCTGACTTCGGCTCAGGTCATGATCTCACAGCTTGTGAGTTCGAGCCCCGCGTCGGGCTCTGTGCTGACAGCTCAGAGCCTGGAGCCTGCTTCCGATTCTGTGTCTCCCTCTCTCTCTGCCCCTTCCCTGCTCATGCTCTGTCTCTCTCTGTCTCAAAAATAAATAAACATTAAAAATAAATAAATAAATAAATAAATAAATGTTGGTACATTTTTAAGGAATGGCAAATCCTTTAACAATACCAAATAAAGACGAGAAAGGAAAAGAAAAAGACTTATAGGGGGACAGGGGTGCAATTAAGAGAGGGCAGCTGAGCACCTGCCTGGTAAGGAAAGTTTCAGGAGAGAGTCAGTCTCTGAAGCTCTGCCCCAGGTCCCGCCATTTGAATGGGTACTTCCCTACCTGTTCTGAGATACAGCAAAAGAATGTCAAATTGCAAAAAGAGGAAGATGGCAACAGCCAGAAGGTGAACCTGTAAATTCTGTAGAGCAAGAGTTGTTCAGGGTCGGAGAGAAACTGAGGGGCTGAATAGGGAGAAGTCGTCAGAGAGGAGATATTGAAAATACATGAGCGGGAAGAGCCTGGGCAAGGGGGAGAGTTAGGTGTTCATAAGTGGAAGGAAGGAGAGACAAGACAGCACTTACAGAAGACCTCAAGGAAGGGAGTCTAAGAGCGAGCTTCCCCTTCACACCTCCCCGCTTCTGGACAAAGGCCAAAGTTAGAAGTTGAAAGAGTCTTACTGATGATGAAATCGAGCCATCAGCAACAAAGCAGCGATGTGGAGCTCAGCAGAAGCTAGACACCAAAGGTCTGCGATGGTGCCCTGCAGCCCAGTTCTTCTTCCAGTGACATCGGCAGAATTAAAACACAGAGCTCACACCTCTGGCACTGTGCTGTTCCTCCTGGCCAGAGACCCGGCCTTCTGACTCTCTGCCATCATTAGGGTCTGCCTGCCAACGATGTGACTCCCCACGTCGGCCAAAGCTTCGGTGGGTAGAATTGCTTAGGGAAGTAGGACATTCATTCTGAGCTAGGGAAAAATTCTAGAGTATATTTCAAGAAATGCAGCTGGTTGTGTTACTTTTAGGAACATGTAGACATTCAAACTACGGTAACAAGTTCAAACTACTGCCTAACAAAAATACTTTTGGAATAAGCAACTGATTTATAACTGATATGTAAATCTGGGCTCCTAAAGTACTTGGAGGTGCTGTAAAATAGAAATTAAAACAGATTCTATTCAGTATTTTAAGTACATCGTTACATTTTATTTCCACTTTCAGCTTCTATTTTAAGAAGGACTCTTCCCTTCTTCATAGATTCCCCATCCTTATTATTGACAAGACAAGGTTAAATAAATAAAGTTTCACTCTACGTTTCGCTTCACTTAGCAGATGCACTCAATATTTTCACACGTTCACACTTAGAATTACAGCAAAGACCACATTCAAGCCAAGAAGCGATTGTCTTTCACAATCGTTCTACAACCAGAACTCTCAAATTAATGAGTTTAATAGCAGATTTTTTCCTCCTTTGGACACTAACCTCTTTCTGTCTTTAGATATAACATATGATACCTGGGAACCATATGGAAATTATGCACAGACATGCACCAGGATTGTAAAAGCCTCACTGTAGAAACAGCTATCCCTACAGTAAGTACTCACATAACTTTTTTGCCTCCTTATTATTGCAGTACATAATTCACTCCTCTGCGAGTTCAAATTGCATATTACAGCACATTAATGTTGGTCTTCCTTTATAGCAACCCATCATATGGTTAGCATTCTCATTTATAACCTGAATTACTTTCAGTTCTCCAGCCATCTCGCCTAACTACTTCGAATCAAATGGGAAAATGATCACATACCCCAAGTTGCAGAAATATGCAGTCGTAAGAGCTGGCTGGGGTACAATGTTGACTCCTATCTGTAGGCGCGGGCATGCCCACCTCTGAGGTCAGTTGCCCTTCTGAGTCTACAAAGTGTGTTGGGGCTTCCTGACGCCATTGAGAAGCAGCCTCAGCAGTGGGTAGAACCGAGGACCAGCCCTGCTTTAAATAAAGACTACAGCCAAATTTATTTTTGTTTAAGGGAGGAGAAAAAGGAGTTTGGAACCCTTCAGTGGCTTCCCATTTGCCCTAAGATCAGGATGGAAATACTGGCCCTCCCGTGTATACTGGCCCCTGCCAGCGTCTCTGGTCTCATCATGGATCTCTTTGCTTTGCTCACTGAAAAGCAGCTTCCCTAGTCTCCTTTCGGTTCCTGGAATACAGCATGCTCCCCCTCAACACAGGGCCTTGACCTAGACCGTCGTAGTTCCCCAAACACCCTTTCCCCTATCCTGCATTACATAGTTAGTTCCACCTCTTCAAAAAGTCTGATTCCATCATTAGTTCCCCAGACAACCTCTTCCCCAGCTTCCCTGACTGCATCACTTTGCTCTAGTATATAATCTCAGGCAGGATAATTCATTGAATGTTTGTAGTACATATACAGATGTGATTTTTTTCCTTTCTTTCTCACATTTCAAGCCTATGGCATGGCCTTTTTATTCTTCCTTGCATTACCAAGTTTTACAGAGCAAAGAGCAAAAGCGTCCTGTGTTTGCCAGCAGTTTAAGCCTATCGAAGAGATAATGCCAGGCGTCCAGAGAGATGATGTAGAGCATGAGACAGTGACAAATCCTATAAGCAGTAGAGACCTTCTCTCTGCTCCCAGACAGCCCCCCTGAAGAGATGGCAAGACCTTCAATGGATGGCCGCATGGCATCCCTAGAGAACTTCTTATGGGTCCAACAGCAGCATGCCTCTGCCCTTCAAGGACATTTCCACACTAGTCAGAAAAAGATACCAAGCAATGACCATAACAGCTACGGGAGCTTGGAAACTAGAGGCCCTTTTACTGCACTGTCCACGTACCACCAGAACCCCCTAGGCTGCAGTGACCAGGAAGGGGGAGGCAGCCCCAAGGGAGACAGAACTTCCCACCTACCCAGATGGGGGAGAACGAAGATGAGTTAAAAGGAAAGAATGTCCTACCTCTTGCACATCGGAGTTTAGGGACTGCTGTTCATACCTGTTTTATGCTCATCTTCCTTCTCAAACATTTCACTCATCTATATTTTTCAAATGTTCAATTGTGTGTTCTTCACTGAGATCTTTCTCCTTCTCTACTTACTAAGATCCCTAAGGGCAGGGACTAGGTCTGTGTTGCTCACTAGGCTATTCCCAGGGTCTAGCACAGTGGATGTCTACACTTTCCTTCCTTAGATTGAACTGCATACAGTAAAATGCACAAATCCTGAGTGGACATGTCAGCAAATTCTGGCAAGCATATATAGCAAGTCAAAGTACAGAGCATTCCCATCATCCTTGGGTCCCTTTCCACTTTTACCCCTCTTCTGACCAGAGGCAACCAATATTTTGATTTCTATCCTCATAGATCCGTTCTCTCCATCCTTCAACTTCATATAAATGGTAACATACAGTATGAACTAGTTTGTGTCCTGAGTGAATCAATCATCATATTTCTGCGATTTACCCATGTGTTATCTAGATGACTAATTTTGTTCCATTTTTGCCGCACACTATGCCATTGCGTGAATTTACCACAATTTATTTATCCATTTTCCTGTTAATGGGCAACAAGAAAATTTAAACATGTTGTTTTGGATTTTCTACTATGATGAATAAAGCTGCAAAGACCATTTTTTTTACACAAGTCATTTTGCAGAACTATGCTTCCATCTTTCTTGGGTAAATAAGTGGAAGTTGAATTGCTGGATCATAGGATAGGTGTCCATTTAATTTTATAAGAAACTGCTAGTTTTCCAAAGTACTTATGTAATTTTACACCTCCACCAACAATACATGAGCAGTCCAGTCACTCTGAATCCTTTGTATTAGTCTTTTTTATTAGTCTTTTTAAATGTTATACATTTTAGGGAATATATAGTAATTTCCTATTATGGTTTTAATTTGCATTCCCCAGCAGGCTTGTGATGTCAAGCATCTTTTCGTGTACTTAGCGGTCTTTTATATATCCTTTTTTGTGAATTGTCTAAATCCTTTGAACATTTTGTATTGGGTTCTCTTTTTGTTATTTATTTGTAAAAGTTCTTTAAATATCATGGATACAAGTGATGAGGGATGTCAAAAAGACACGACCACCGGTTGACCTGTGACCCCCAAGCACTCAGAGACTCCCCACCCCTTTTCCTGTCCTTGGACTGTGGGTTCAGCTCACCTTTCCTGATTCCAGAGGCTGCTCAAAGGACATAGCCTTTGACATAGGGATGTGGTGTTGAAAACACCTGCATGTATACAGGACTGGACCCAGTTAAGGCCTCTTCATGAATTTTTAAGACTTGATGGGCCAGTACAGGGATCCATTCATCTTGGTGCCGCCCAAGACAAGCTTTGTATGTAAGTTCCCTTTACTTACTAAAACTGCCACCTACCAACCGGGAGTGGCCTCTTTTTTCTCTCTCTCTCTGCCCTCTTGAGTACAAGAGGGACCAGTTTCAGATTACACTCACGAAGCTCCCGAGAGGGTTGCAAACCAACAAGCAGTTCTTATGGATTTATGTGGAGCACTTTATGGAAAATGTTTTGAATGTTTTCCCCATTCTGTGCTTTGCATTTTCATTTCTGAAATTGTGACTATTAAGGAACAGGAGTTAATTTTAATGAAATGAAGTTTATCTTTTTCTATATAATTTTTGCATTTTGCCTTGTGTCCAAAAAATCTTTGCATATGCCCGGGTCACAAAGATATTTGCCTATTTTATTCATCTAAGAGCTTCACAGTTTCAGCTTTTACATTTCGAGCTGTAATCTACTTCTAGTTAATTCTGTATACGGTGTGAGGTATGACTTGCAGTTCATTTTTTTCCCACGGTTATCCAGTATCATTTGTTGAAAAGACTTTCCTCCTCCCATTGAACTGCATTGGTGTTTTCTTGAAAAAACAATTGACCACATATATGTGTGGATTTATTTCTGGACTTTCTGCAAACTCCATGAGCAGAGTAAAACCATATTTAGTAAGGTCTCTACTTTTTCCTCAACAGTATTTCATGGACTTCAGTGTAGAGGTCTTTTACATCTTTTGTTAAATTTATTTCTAGACAATGGTAGGTTTTATGCTATTATGGATGGTATTTTTAAAATTCTATTTTCGGATTACTGCTAATATATAGAGGTAAAATTTATTTTTGTACACTGACTTTTGATACTGAGATGTACTTTTTTTGATACTGAGATGACTTTTGATACAGATACTGTGATGCTGAATTCACATCCCAGATCAATTAATATTTTAAGATTCCTTTATATATGCAGTCGTGTCACTGTGACTGGTTTTGCTTCATCATTATCAATGTTTTGATATGTTGAACTCCACCACAATGTTGAGGAGAAATGGTTTAGAGTAGAAATATTTGCCTGTTCTCAATGTTAGTGTGAATGTTTTCAATATTTCACCACGATGAGTGCTGTTAGCAAATGATGCTATTTTACCATTAAGAATGGTGACATCTTTTTCAGAGATGCCCTATACCAAATTGAAGAAATTCTTTTCTATTCCTAAGTTTCTCACAGGTTCCTCTTCCTCTTTTGTAATCATAAACGTGTACTGGATTTTGTCCAAATGCTTTTTCTGTACCTTCTGAGATCATCATGTGAGTTTTCTTTTTACTCTGTCACGTAATGAATTACATTGGTTTTTCGAATGTTAAAACAAACTTACATTCCTGGAATTAAACCCACTTGGTATTGATATATTTTTAATATATTGCTGTATTTATTGCTAATAATACGGTAAGGTTTTTTTGAGTCTATTTAATGAGCTATTACGACCTGCAGTTTTCTTTTCTTGCAACGCCATTCTCAGGTTTTGTTGTGCTGGCTTTATAAAATGAATTAGAAAATCCCTCCTCATTTTTTTTTTAATAAGTGTGTATAAGATTTGAATTCTTTCTTCCTTAAACATTTAATAGAATTCACCAGCGAAGTTCTGGAGACAGAAGTTTCTTTGTGAAAAGGATTTTAATTACGAGTTTAATTTTTAATGAATATTTAGAGTTATTCAGGTCATCTGTCTCTTTTAATTAGTTTTGATAAGCTGTGTTTTTATGAAAGTTGTAAAATTTGGTGGCATAGAGGATCAATAACCTCTTTCATCTTTAATATTGGTTTTGTGTTTTCTCTTTCTTGATCAGTGTTGTTAGTAGTTTATCAGTGTTATCACTATTTGTTAAATGATAATCAACTTTGGAACTTGATATTTATCTACTGTTTTCCATTCCTTATTTATTAATTTATTTTAGACCTTTCTTCTTTGCTAATATGAGCATTTAAAGATACGATTTTCTCTCTCAGCATCACTTTAGTTGTACTCTACAAATTTTGATACTTGTGTTTTAATTATCATTTATTTCGAAATATTTTCTAATTTCCTTTATAAATTCTTTGAAGCATGGGTTGTTTGATTTAAAAATATTTGGGGGAATTTGTAGATACATTTTTATTACTGACTTCTTATTTAAATTTCCCTTGGTCAGAGAACATAGTTTATATTCTTTCAATCTTTAAAATTCTGGGGGGCTTGTTTTATAGTCCAGAATATGGTCCATTTGGTTAATCTTTAATGTGTCCTTATAAGAATGTATATTCTGCATCTGTTGACTATAAGAATTACATAATGTCTATTACGTTATGTTGGTTGACAGTGTTGTTCAGATAATAAGTTGTTCAGACAGTGTTGTTCAGTGTTGTTTCAGATAAAAAAAGAATGTCAAGGTCTCCAATTCTGACGCGGATTGATCTATTTCTGTCTTTAGTTTTGTCAGTTTTCGCTGCATGTAGTTTGATTCGCTATTAGATGCACATATATTTAGGATTATGTCTTCTTGATGAATTGGCTCTATGATTCTAAAATGTCTCTCTCTTATGTCTGGTTTGAGGTCTTCTTTGTCTGATTAACAAACGCATACCAGTTTCTTATGAGTAGTGTTTGCATGGTACATCTTTTTCCTCTTTTGACTTCCCATTTACCTGCATTTTTATATTTAAGGTACATCAGCTGTAGACAGAATTTAGTTGTGTAGCCATTCAGATGACCTTGGCTTTATTTTTCTTTTTCTTTTTCAAATTTTTATTTTAATTCTAGTTAGTTAGTATATAGAGTAACTGATAATCTTGGCTTTGGATCCGGAGTATTTATTCCATTTAAATGTAATAGAAGTATGGATAAAAACCGGGTTTAAATCTACCGTTTTGTGATTTTTGTTATTCTTCTTCTATTCTCTAATCCTTGATCCTCTTTTCCTGCCTTCTTTTGTATTCACGGAGTACTTTTTCGGATTTCATTTTCTCTTCTCTATGGATTTTTAATCCGTGTGTGTGCTTTCTATGGCTGTTCAAGAGAATCACAATACATATTCATTAAGCGAGTAAATGGTTGGAGCAAGAGACACCCATTTACAATCCTATCAGTCCTGCATCAAGCCTAGAACACGATGAGCCATAACACGGCCAACACTGATAACATGCTCTTAGATGCACATATATTTAGGATTATGTCTTCTTGATGAATTGGCTCTATGATTCTAAAACGTGTCTCTCTTATGTCTGGCTTGAGGTCTTCTCCACATGCCAGTGGAGGCGAAACACTTTAAATTCAGGCTCGCCTTGTGATGGCAAGGAATTCTTGTCTCAGCTTTAATACAACTGTTTCTTGGTCTAGTTGCACTTTTAGTCCTTCCTTCGTTCAATTCTCTCTCCATCTAACAAACATACATTTCCTTCTTTGGCTATCTGTCAAAATCGCCTTTGAAGATTTAAAAACCACAGGTGCTGAGACCAAGACCTATTGAGCCAAAATCTTCAGAGAGCTTCCAATACACAGATAAGTTGAGAGCCACTACATTAGTGAATGCCCACTGAATTCTGGTCACTGGCTGTAAGCACTAATCCTTTAATGTCCCCCACCGACGTGCCGCAGAGCAGGCTCCCTAACAGCAATGTACACAAATTCCTTCTCTCTTCTCCAAATTATGCACAATGCCAGGAAAAAAAAAAAAAGTAAGAAACTAAAGAGGCTCATTAGGTTTCTAATAGGCTTTTTCTCCCCCCCTTTCTCTTCTTTTTGGAGACTGACCCCCTCGAGGCACAACGTAACTCAACTCCCACAGGGGAAGTGTGGAGAGGCACGTTGAAACTGCAATGGCAAAATCTAATGGCAGCAAAAGAAAACTAAGAGAAGCCAAAACAAAAAAAGAAGCAAAAAGAAAAGCAAAGAGGAAAGTCTTATCGATAATGTACTAGAAAAGATCTCTTTAAAAGAGAAGCCTTGGGGCACCTGGGTGGCGCAGTCGGTTAAGCGTCCGACTTCAGCCAGGTCACGATCTCGCGGTCCGTGAGTTTGAGCCCCGCGTCGGGCTCTGGGCTGATGGCTCAGAGCCTGGAGCCTGTTTCCGATTCTGTGTCTCCCTCTCTCTCTGCCGCTCCCCCGTTCATGCTCTGTGTCTCTCTGTCCCAAAAATAAATAAACGTTGAAAAAAAAAATGTTAAAAGAGAAGCCTTACCTCGTCACATTTCATCTCTGTGCGCTCTGTAGACAAACAGAGACTATGGCTTGTGTGTCCTTGGAATGCCTGAATTAGGTATAAATCATTGGCCCCAACTCTACTCAGTGTGTGCTTGTTTGGCCTATCATGGCCAGCTAGCAAAAGCCAGCAGATGCTCACTGCCGCAAGCAGAGTCTTGGGGCCCCACAAGCTGTGAAACACATCTATGACCAGAATCAGACCCTTCAGTCCAGGGAACTCCTTCCTCTTTTCCACGGCACAGAGCATACTTCAGAGTTCACCACTCACCCTGAAAGCCGGGTTTGATTGTGTTTCTCATAGGCCCAGCAGGGAGAATGGAAGCCTGCTGTTCTGGTAGGGAAACCCAAAATACCTTTCCACTGATTTTTGTTGCCTTGGAACAAGGAAGGAAAGAAGGAAACTCTTCTCTCTTTCCAAGAGAAGGAAAGAAAACCAGGAAACTTCAGCAAGGAGTGGCTCAGGAAATAGCCTCTATGTAAAACGATTGTAGAGAAATATATTAGAGCCTCTAATGATAGCTTAGACACTTGCTCCCTTCCAAATTACTAGTGTTAATGTGTGCAGTGTAGTGAGTGTTCATAATGTGTAATTTTACCCTGCTTTTGTTTTTATTCCTTCCTTTGGGTGGACAAGAATCATGCTATTATATTTTGCATGGCTGCCTGTAAAATCAGGCAACCCTGTAGTTCATGACAACAGACACCATGTAAATAGCACCTGTTTAGAAGTGCCCAGCAGCCAGCATTTAAAATGCCCACTCACACCTCCCTCATCCTGTGTGTCTGGACACCAGCCATAGGGGACCTGGGGCTTCCATTACAGGTGAGAGGGCTGACTGCACTGAACCGAGTGTGCTTTGTAAGCTGTTCACACTAGCTTACGGAAAGACTTGCTGGAACAGAGAACGCAAGTTTCTCCCAAACCAGAGGCTTCAAACTGGAGACCTGCAGGCTGGATATAACCTAATTAGGACTTCTGCCGCCCTATGTACACCTGTGTATGAATCAGAAAAGGCATTCCTACATGTGGTTGGACCTATCCAGGACCCTCGGCTAAAGCGCAAACTACCCAGTTGTACGTAGGTGGTAACCTTGGCTGCCAAACATGCTTTTTCTGTTTTTAAAATAGCAGAATATTTTTTTTAAACGCAGACTTACAATTTCCCTTGAAAAACTGGGATTCTGGCACACTGAATTCACATTCCCCCATGGCAGCTATCAGTGGAGATGAATAACGGGTGCCCACATGAGATGGGCCACAAGCTCTCCAGTTCACTCCAGCTCACTCCACTCCCTATTGTCCTTCACTTGGCTCCCCCACTCACTGATTTCACCTGCCGGGCACTAAGGGTTTCACCGCCTTGCAACCACTCTCGGGGTCTTTAAAGCTTTCTTACACACGTACGGTCGGGGTGAAGTTTCCTTCTTGCCTCCCCGAAATGGTGAAAAGAGATTCCACGGGGCCTGCACTGCCCTTACGCAGAGGTAACAACGGTGGGATCTGGAGTAAGAGAGCTCTGGGCTTACAAACCTCTTCTGCCACTTCCCGGCAGGTGACATCCCCCTGAAATTCCATTCCCACTCTCTCTGCCTTTCCTTTACGGCTCAGCCTGAAGGACCCCTTCTCCAAGACGTGCTCTCAGGCTGCCTCCACCTTCGGAGCCCCACCTGAACCTTAATGCCACACATTCTCCTCCTGAGCACTGAACTCACATTGCCACATGGCGGCTGTCAGTGAGGATGAACAGCAGCTACCCACAAGAGATGGGCCGTGTGGTCTAGATAGGCTTCAGGAAAACCATCTGGAGCTAGAGTTGCACAAATGGGTAAATGAATTGCGGTGCTGAATTAGAGTCAGAGACAAAAACATAAACTCATCTGCATTTAATTTATGTCTTGGTAGATACAGAAATAATGATAGATGTGTGTATACGCTGCTTAGTATATATACGTGTATTTCATAGTTCTGTCCATTGAAAGGGCCTAGAAGCAGGGACATACCAGTGGGCAATGAGCACACCCACTGCCCATATCTTGGTTTCTAAATACCATTCTTCATTAGAAAGAGGGGAGAGGGAAGATGGCGGCGTAGGAGGACGCTGGGTTCACCGCGCGTCCTGCTGATCACTTAGATTCCACCTACACCTGCCTAAATAACCCAGAAAACCAACAGAGGATTAGCAGAACAGAGTCGCCGGAGCCAAGCGCAGACGAGAGGCCCACGGAAGAGGGTAGGAAGGGCGGCGAGGCGGTGCGCGCTCCACGGACTGGCGGGAGGGAGCCGGGGCGGAGGGGCAGCTCGCCGGCCAAGCAGAGCCCCCGAGTCTGGCTTGCAAAAAGCGGAGGGGCCTGACGGACTGTGTTCCGACAGCAAGCGCGACTTAGCGTCTGGGAGGTCATAAGTTAACAGCTCTGCTCAGAAAACGGGAAGGCTGGAGGACAAAGGGAAGGAGAGCTGCTGAGCCCCCGGACGACAGAGCTCAGTTTGGTGGGGAACAAAGGCGCTCGCCAGCGCCATCTCCCCCGCCCATCCCCCAGCCAAAATCCCAAAGAGAACCAGTTCCTGCCAGGGAACTTGCTCGCTCCGCGCAAACACCCAACTCTGTGCTTCTGCGGAGCCAAACCTCCGGCAGCGGATCTGACTCCCTGCTGCTGCCACAGGGCCCCTCCTGAAGTGGATCACCTAAAGAGAAGCAAGCTAAGCCTGCCCCTCCTGCCCCCGTGCACCTTGCCTACCCACCCCAGCTAAGACGCCAGATCCCCAGCATCACAAGCCTGGCAGTGTGCAAGTAGCCCAGACAGGCCACCCCACCCCACAGTGAATCCCGCCCCTAGGAGAGGGGAAGAGAAGGCACGCACCAGTCTGACTGTGGACACAGCGGTGGGCTGGGGGCAAACAACAGGTCTGACTGCGGCTCCGCCCACCAACTCCAGTTATACACCACAGCACAGGGGAAGTGCCCTACAGGTCCTCACCATGCCAGGGACTATCCAAAATGACCAAGCGGAAGAATTCCCCTCAGAAGAATCTCCAGGAAATAACAACAGCTAATGAGCTGATCAAAAAGGATTTAAATAATATAACAGAAAGTGAATTTAGAATAATAGTCATAAAATTAATCGCTGGGCTTGAAAACAGTATAGCTGACAGCAGAGAATCTCTTGCTACAGAGATCAAAGGACTAAGGAACAGTCACGAGGAGCTGAAAAACGCTTTAAACGAAATGCGTAACAAAATGGAAACCACCACGGCTCGGATTGAAGAGGCAGAGGAGAGAATAGGTGAACTAGAAGATAAAGTTATGGAAAAAGAGGAAGCTGAGAAAAAGAGAGATAAAAAAATCCAGGAGTATGAGGGGAAAATTAGAGAACTAAGTGATACACTAAAAAGAAATAATATACGCATAATTGGTATCCCAGAGGAGGAAGAGAGAGGGAAAGGTGCTGAAGGGGTACTTGAAGAAATAGTAGCTGAGAACTTCCCTGAACTGGGGAAGGAAAAAGGCATTGAAATCCAAGAGGCACAGAGAACTCCCTTCAGACGTAACTTGAATCTCTCTTCTGCACGACATATCATAGTGAAACTGGCAAAATACAAGGATAAAGAGAAAATTCTGAAAGCAGCAAGGGGTAAACGTGCCCTCACATATAAAGGGAGACCTATAAGACTCGTGGCTGATCTCTCTTTTGAAACTTGGCAGGCCAGAAAGAATTGGCACGAGATTTTCAGTGTGCTAGACAGAAAAAATATGCAGCCGAGAATCCTTTATCCAGCAAGTCTGTCATTTAGAATAGAAGGAGAGATAAAGGTCTTTCCAAACAAACAAAAACTGAAGGAATTTGTCACCACTAAACCAGCCCTACAAGAGATCCTAAGGGGGACCCTGTGAGACAAAGTACCAGAGACATCACTACAAGCATAAAACATACAGACATCACAATGACTCTAAACCCACATCTTTCTATAATAACACTGAATGTAAATGGATTAAATGCGCCAACCAAAAGACACAGGGTATCAGAATGGATAAAAAAACAAGACCCATCTATTTGCTGTCTACAAGAGACTCATTTTAGACCTGAGGACACCTTTAGATTGAGAGTGAGGGGATGGAGAACTATTTATCATGCTACTGGAAGCCAAAAGAAAGCTGGAGTAGCCATACTTATATCAGACAAACTAGACTTTAAATTAAAGGCTGTAACAAGAGATGAAGAAGGACATTATATAATAGTGACAGGGTCTATCCATCAGGAAGAGCTAACAATTATAAATGTCTATGCGCCGAATACCAGAGCCCCCAAATATATAAAACAATTACTCATAAACATAAACAACCTTATTGATAAGAATGTGGTAATTGCAGGGGACTTTAACACCCCACTTACAGAAATGGATGGATCATCTAGACACACGGTCAATAAAGAAACAAGGGCCCTGAATGAGACATTGGATCAGATGGACTTGACAGATATATTTAGAACTCTGCATCCCAAAGCAACAGAATATACTTTCTTCTCGAGTGCACATGGAACATTCTCCAAGATAGATCATATACTGGGTCACAAAACAGCCCTTCATAAGTTTACAAGAATTGAAATCATACCATGCATACTTTCAGACCACAATGCTATGAAGCTTGAAATCAACCACAGAAAAAAGTCTGGAAAACCTCCAAAAGCATGGAGGTTAAAGAACACCCTACTAACGAATGAGTGGGTCAACCAGGCAATTCGAGAAGAAATTAAAAAATATATGGAAACAAACGAAAATGAAAATACAACAATCCAAACTCTTTGGGACGCAGCGAAGGCAGTCCTGAGAGGAAAATACATTGCAATCCAGGCCTATCTCAAGAAACAAGAAAAATCCCAAATACAAAATCTAACAGCACACCTAAAGGAAATAGAAGCAGAACAGCAAAGGCAGCCTAAACCCAGCAGAAGAAGAGAAATAATAAAGATCAGAGCAGAAATAAACAATATAGAATCTAAAAAAACTGTAGAGCAGATCAAAGAAACCAAGAGTTGGTTTTTTGAAAAAATAAACAAAATTGATAAACCTCTAGCCAGGCTTCTCAAAAAGAAAAGGGAGATGACCCAAATAGATAAAATCATGAATGAAAATGGAATTATTACAACCAATCCCTCAGAGATACAAACAATTATCAGGGAATACTATGAAAAATTATATGCCAACAAATTGGACAACCTGGAAGAAATGGACAAATTCCTGAACACCCACACTCTTCCAAAACTCAATCAGGAGGAAATAGAAAGCTTGAACAGACCCATAACCAGCGAAGAAATTGAATCGGTTATCAAAAATCTCCCAACAAATAAGAGTCCAGGACCAGATGGCTTCCCAGGGGAGTTCTACCAGACGTTTAAAGCAGAGATAATACCTATCCTTCTCAAGCTATTCCAAGAAATAGAAAGGGAAGGAAAACTTCCAGACTCATTCTATGAAGCCAGTATTACTTTGATTCCTAAACCAGACAGAGACCCAGTAAAAAAAGAGAACTACAGGCCAATATCCCTGATGACTATGGATGCCAAAATTCTCAATAAGATACTAGCAAATCGAATTCAACAGCATATAAAAAGAATTATTCACCATGATCAAGTGGGATTCATTCCTGGGATGCAGGGCTGGTTCAACATTCGCAAATCAATCAACGTGATACATCACATTAACAAAAAAAAAGAGAAGAACCATATGATCCTGTCAATCGATGCAGAAAAGGCCTTTGACAAAATCCAGCACCCTTTCTTAATAAAAACCCTTGAGAAAGTCGGGATAGAAGGAACATACTTAAAGATCATAAAAGCCATTTATGAAAAGCCCACAGCTAACATCATCCTCAACGGGGAAAAAATGAGAGCTTTTTCCCTGAGATCAGGAACACGACAGGGATGCCCACTCTCACCGCTGTTGTTTAACATAGTGCTGGAAGTTCTAGCATCAGCAATCAGACAACAAAAGGAAATCAAAGGCATCCAAATTGGCAAAGATGAAGTCAAGCTTTCGCTTTTTGCAGATGACATGATATTATACATGGAAAATCCGACAGACTCCACCAAAAGTCTGCTAGAACTGATACATGAATTCAGTAAAGTTGCAGGATACAAAATCAATGTACAGAAATCAGTTGCATTCTTATACACTAACAATGAGGCAACAGAAAGACAAATAAAGAAACTGATCCCATTCACAATTGCACCAAGAAGCATAAGATGTAAAGGATCTGTATGCTGAAAACTATAGAAAGCTTATGAAGGTAATTGAAGAAGATTTAAAGAAATGGAAAGACATTCCCTGCTCATGGATTGGAAGAATAAATATTGTCAAAATGTCAATACTACCCAAAGCTATCTACACATTCAATGCAATCCCAATCAAAATGGCACCAGCATTCTTCTCGAAACTAGAACAAGCAATCCTAAAATTCATATGGAACCACAAAAGGCCCCGAATAGCCAAAGTAATTTTGAAGAAGAAGACCAAAGCAGGAGGCATCACAATCCTAGACTTTAGCCTCTACTACAAAGCTGTCATCATCAAGACAGCATGGTAGTGGCACAAAAACAGACACACAGACCAATGGAATAGAATAGAAACCCCAGAACTAGACCCACAAACGTATGGCCAACTCATCTTTGACAAAGCAGGAAAGAACATCCAATGGAAAAAAGACAGTCTCTTTAACAAATGGTGCTGGGAGAACTGGACAGCAACATGCAGAAGGTTGAAACTAGACCACTTTCTCACACCATTCACAAAAATAAACTCAAAATGGATCAAGGACCTGAATGTGAGACAGGAAACCATCAAAACCTTAGAGGAGAAAGCAGGAAAAGACCTCTCTGACCTCAGCCGTAGCAATCTCTTACTCGACACATCCCCAAAGGCAAGGGAATTAAAAGCAAAAGTGAATTACTGGGACCTTATGAAGATAAAAAGCTTCTGCACAGCAAAGGAAACAACCAACAAAACTAAAAGGCAACCAACGGAATGGGAAAAGATATTTGCAAATGACATATCGGACAAAGGGCTAGTATCCAAAATCTATAAAGAGCTCACCAAACTCCACACCCGAAAAGCAAATAACCCAGTGAAGAAATGGGCAGAAAACATGAATAGACACTTCTCTAAAGAAGACATCCGGATGGCCAACAGGCACATGAAAAGATGTTCAGCGTCGCTCCTTATCAGGGAAATACAAATCAAAACCACACTCAGGTATCACCTCACGCCAGTCAGAGTGGCCAAAATGAACAAATGAGGAGACTATAGATGCTGGAGAGGATGTGGAGAAACGGGAACCCTCTTGCACTGTTGGGAATGCAAATTGGTGCAGCCACTCTGGAAAGCAGTGTGGAGGTTCCTCAGAAAATTAAAAATAGACCTACCCTATGACCCAGCAATAGCACTGCTAGGAATTTATCCAAGGGACACAGGAGTACTGATGCATAGGGGCACTTGTACCCCAACGTTCATAGCAGCACTCTCAACAATAGCCAAATTATGGAAAGAGCCTAAATGTCCATCAACTGATGAATGGATAAAGAAATTGTGGTTTATATACACAATGGAATACTATGTGGCAATGATAAAAAATGAAATATGGCCTTTTGTAGCAACGTGGATGGAACTGGAGAGTGTGATGCTAAGTGAAATAAGCCATACAGAGAAAGACAGATACCATATGGTTTCACTCTTATGTGGATCCTGAGAAACTTAACAGGAACCCATGGGGGGAGGGGAAGAAAAAAAAAAAAAAAGAGGTTAGAGTGGGAGAGAGCCAAAGCATAAGAGACTGTTGAGAACTGAGAGCAAACTGAGGGTTGATGGGGGGTGGGAGGGAGGAGAGGGTGGGTGATGGGTATTGAGGAGGGCACCTTTTGGGATGAGCACTGGGTGTTGTACGGAAACCAATTTGACAATAAATTTCATATATAAATAAAAATAAATAAATAAAATCATTTGATAAAAATAAAAAAAAAGGGCAGAAGTTACTCAAATAGATATCACGAAAAAAAAAAAAAAAGAAAGAGAACCAATACTGCACTGTCTGAGGGAAATGAACGCTTCTGTCGCCAAATATTTAGAAACATCCCCCAAAGGGCACCAGTTTCCTGAAAGAGGGATACAGTTTTTTAAAATGTAAAATTTTAATTAAAAATTTTTTTGCCCTCTAAAATTATTTGCAAACCTAATTTACTCTCCCAAAAGGCCCTCAGATCTCCAGGTTCATTTGTGGTAGGATCCTTACTAGCCAGTGCTATAAATACCATTTGAACATGATGTTTTAAGAAATGGATAATTTCTTTAGAACTGCCATATAGCTGTTACTTTATTAACAACATGAATAAGGATGGTATGAAAAAAATATATATATCAAATGTGAAAGGGCTAAAGGTCTGGAGTATTCCTGGACATCACAAATTCCCTGAATCTCTCCCTTCTTGATCTCCTGAGTGGTCATTGAAGGAGTCAGATGTCCTTTTCTCATATCCAGTGCATTTTTCCTTTTGTCAAAGACTATTGCCATGAAATGTCATTCCTGTTTCTTTTCCATTTATTTTTGTTACTACTCCTGATATTTTACAGTGCTAATTGAAGCTGTGAGGGTGAGTTGTTAACAATATTTTCTGTATTCTCTGACTTTAGAAATCATGAAAATGTGAGGCGCCTGGGTGGCTCAGTAGGTTAAGTGTCAGACTGTTGATTTTGGCTCAGGTCATGATCTCATGGTTGTGGGACTGAGCCCTGCATTGAGCTCTGTGCTGAGAATAGAGCCTGCTTGGGATTCTCTCCCTCTCTTTGTCTCTCTGCCCTCCCCACCCCCACACAAAAAATAAATAAATAAAACATTTTAAAAAAGAAAAAAAAAAAAAAAGAAAGAATCTGGGCTCCTCAGAGAAATGTTTTGTTCAAGGAATGAAGCACAGAGAATACAAAATGAGTTTGATCATCTTATAGTGCCAGACAGTAAGAAAGTACTTAAAAAACAAAACAAAACAAAACAAAAACAATAAAGGATGAGGGCATGACAAAAGGACACAGGAGCCAACCTGGAAGATCTCTCAGTGACCCAAACTGGAGAAATCTTAACAACAAAATAAATAATGTGACATTAGATTACAATGCAAAGTATAAAGTTAGTAAACATTAATCCATACAGATATAAATAAATGCTGGAATAAATAACTAAATGGGGAATAGGAAGAAATCTTCCACCCCCAGGAGGTAAAGCTTAATTTCCCTTCCTTCATATGTGAACTGCATTTAGTGACTTGCTACCAAAGAATAGACTATGAAGAGGGAAAGACAGCGACTGCCTTCACCAAGTGGCCAATGCTAATACCACCAGTTTTAAATCATGTTGACATTATACACGCTATGATACAGTATACGACCGATGATATAAGACGAGACTTGGGTTTGAATCCCCAGCTCCACCATTTAGTACCTTTAGGACTCAATATCTCTAGGCCTCAGTTTCTTCCTCTGTAAAATGAGGGAAATAATAAACCTCTTTCCCATGGGATTACTGTGAATAAATGTGGTAAGTGGGGACCTTAGAATCAGACTCAAAGTGCTTAATACCTACTGGATATTATTATATTTCTTTATTTTTCTCAGCTCCCTGTGTAGAGAAGACCCGGAATACATTTCTTGGTCCTGACGGCTACGATCAACTCTTCAGTAAATCATTCCAGGGGTTAAGGATTACATTTGGTGGCTCGCAATGCAGGATTTCTGAGGCATCTAATCCCCTACTGGAGTACTGATTCTGCCATCTAAACATGAGAGTCAGCCTTTAGGACACAAAGAAAGGTGGTTCTAGGGTGGTTAGAAGCACTCATTCTGGAGTTGAAATGCCAACTCAACACCCAGTAGCTGAATGATCAATTTTTTCACCACTTTGAGTTTCCTCATCTGCAAAATGGGTATAATACCAACATATATCTCAAAGATAATTGAATAATCCATCTCTTACCAAAACGCCTGGGGTCAATAAATATTTGTTATTATTATACAATATAATAAAAAAAAAATCTAGCTGCTGGTATGAGCATACACTTTAGGATGAGAGGAGTACATTAAAAAAAAAATCTCTCATCCTAGTTGTGACCCGATCTGGGGGCCCTTATAAGTCCTAGAGATAGCAAAAGAGACAAAGGTTCCTTCTTCCTCAACCCTGCTGTCTGGGAAGGGGGTGGGGAATTGGGGCCTAAGGTCCCAACCTTGGCATCTGGGTCCACTGCCTCTCAGGAACAGCTGCTCCTCTCTCCCCCCACCACTCACAGGCCGGAAGGGTTAGGGGAAGCGGATCTGAACAGATAACCCCATGGACTCACAGGTCAAACACAGGCTGGGAAGGGGAGGGCCCCAAGGAGTGGCAGCTGCAGTTTGCCGGGCTGGGTCCCCTGGGGATTATTTGTTTAAGTTTCAATGAAATGATTTCAATTTAGTGGTTCTATGTTATATGTTTAGCTTTCTCAAGAAAAGATTTTCAATCTAGCCCCAGACCTCCCTAGAGGTTGTTGATAGTAATTTAAGTACTCAATTATTTGGTCTGATATGAGAACAATTGTTAGAGGTCACGGGCCTGACTGGCAGATCCCTATGTCAACCACCAAGACATATCTTTCTGCTTTTGTTGCTGTTTTATTCTTTTCAACAAATAATATACTTACGTGATTCAAAGTTCTAAAGGCACTAAATAATTGTTTCCTATTCATCACCTATTCATTCCTTAAAGACAGTAAGTTTACCAGTTTCCAGGTTTGCTTTTAGGGTCCTTCCAAAGACTTTGGGTTTTTTTGTTGTTGTTTTTTGGGTTGTTTTTTGTTTTTTGGTTTGTTTGTTTGTTTGTTTGTTTGTTTTTTTGCCAAAGCAGGCAAATATATGAATATACACACTTTTTGCTTGGTTTCGTTTTCTGTATTTCTTTTGCACAGGCAATATTTCTCAGATTCCCAAGATAGCTGCTATATTTTTGTTTCCAAATACTTAGATAGCAAATTTAGTATCATTTTAAATGAATTAGTGCTTTATTAATAGTATCTGCATCCGTTTAAAAAATTGTTTTTATAGGAGACTAAAAACACCTAAACTACGCTGTATCACACAGCAGCTAAAAGGAATGAAGTAGCTCTATCTGTATTAGCACTAAAAGAGCTAGTAAAAAAAGGTGTTTGGCAATAATTATACACCATTTATATAAAAACTATCCCCAAGATACTCCATATTCACTGAGTGCTCACACAAAAGAACGTTAACACTCTCTGGGAAGCCACATGCCAAACCAAGAACAATGGGAAAGGGACCAAATGGATGAGAGTCAGGGTTGGGTGGTCAAAGGGGTCGTGAGCAGAAAGCACACTGTGCTGGGACAGACTTTTGGGCGGCACTTCTGGCTTATAACTGGCATCAACCTGACTGGTCAGTGCCCACACCGAACTGTTGTTAGGTATTCTGAATACCACCCCTGGTCATTAGCCTCATCTTTACCGTCAAATATTTTTATCAGATGAATTCATGGATTTCTTTTGAAATTAAAAATACATATATAAGAAAAGACCCTATGCACAAGGTTCATGTATTTGGTACACAAAGAGAGCTTGGTGAATACTGGCCATGGCGTCTGCAGACTTTGATCCACTGATTCATAACACACACTGGCCAAGAGCAAAAGGATGTTTCCTCAACACTTTCAGCTGGACTCAAAACACACCAGGGAACCCCCACCTCCAGCCTGGGAATGGCCTCACAGTGCACAAAGGTGGACTAACTCTCTTTTGTTCAAATCCCAAACCCAACCTTCCTCTTCAGCCTGAGCCACCTGGATAGTGAGAAATAGGGCAGGAGAATCCCTCTAGGGTCATCCCCACCTATCAGGCTGCAAAGGCAACGATTGCTCAGCAGAACTCAACTCTGACAACTTGCTGAGGTCCGCACACTTTTTCATAAAGGACCAGATAGTAAGTATTTTTGGCTTTTGCAGGCCAGATGGTCTCTATGGAAATCTGTGGACTCTGCCATTGTAGTGCAATACAGTGAACGGGCATGGCTATGTTCCGATAAAACAGCCTTTACAAAAGGAGGCCTGTGGCAAGCCATGGTTCACAAAACCCCAAAGGATGACAGGAAGTATTGCCAATACTTTGTCTGTCTCTGGCTGATCACTGGTCTTTGGTATCAGATTCTGAGCCCTAGATGAGACCTTATAGATTAGGAGTTCTATACGGAGTAAAAGGCCCCAAAGCATTTCCACCCCAGCACTGCCCAGTGACTCAAAGATAAAGGACACTCTCAGGGAGTGTGAAGTTCAACTCCCCATACTCAAGGAAACTCAGGTACTCAGAGGGAACAAGTTCACTCCAGGCCCGTAACTGAGGAAACGCACAGAAGTCAGATGGAAAAGGCAAGTTTCAATTTTGGTTCTCAAATGTGTATTTCCCTCTCTCTGCACTGAACGCTTGTCTCCTTAATTTAAGTGGAAGTATAGAGAAGTGAAACGTAGAAGTGAGTCACAAATCCTACCTGGGTTAGGCAGACTTTCCCTGATAAGACCCTATCTATGGTAAAGCTCCCACATCACACAAGAAATCTATCTTTATCTTAAGTAATAAGCATTATGCCAGTCAATCTTCCCGTGGCAGGTTGACACATCATTAAACCAAGGCATGAGGATTAAAAAAAAAAAAAAAAAAAAAAAAAGGACCCCATCAAACCATCACAACTCCCATTTCTTTCGTATGTAACAACACAACAACAGCAACTCTTCAAATGACAGGATTCCCTACAGCCTGACCAGCTCAAGTTTTTCCAGGTTTTCTCCAACCATGTCCCATGAACTGGAGTGCTGATCTCAAAGATGGTCCTGAGTGGCCCAAGGAACAGAGGAAACAAAATAACAGAAATAATCGCATTCAAGTTTTGTAGAAAACTGTTGAAAGTTTTTTGTTTTTTTTTTTTTTTTTGGTTTTTGGGTTTGGGGTTTTTTGGTACCCAATTAGAGATGAGGGGGAGTGGGGGAAGATCTCAAAACTGTGATTAGCGTATTGGTTTTTTTTTTTTTTCCCCTCTTGCTCCCAATTAAAGAGGGGTTTCTTCTTTCACTAGAGATGCACAGTTATTAAATCATTATGTCTTTCTTTAAAAGGCCAATTTATAACACAGGGCTCCATACTGCTGCCACTTCTGCAAGGTTGCTTATAATGGCTCCATGCAATGCTTTGACTAATTAAATCACACAAGAGATTGTTTCTTAGTAACACACCTGGTCCATGCTTTGTTGTTGGCTTTCATTAAAGCGCTGCGTCTCATGCTGCCTTGTAGCATGAAAGGATATTAATCAGGTAAATGGCCATTAAAAGTCATATCAATGTTTGCTGTGCAGTGATTATTTTCTTAACTCTTGAACAAAGGAGGTTTCTTTGAAATCTCACGGCTGGCCTCCAACCACAGGAGAGAATAGCCACATTGAAATGCTTTGTTTTTCAACCTTCCCAAGAAGGAGAAAAAAGGAGCAAAATTCAAGGTGTGGCAAGATAGAAGATTATATTCTCTTTGTTCCACTGGGCTATTTGGGGCAAGGAGGGACAAGTTGAACAAACTGAAATCAGTGTACAGCAAGTGAGGGCAAGAGACAAGAAGCGCTCTCTAAAGGGCCCCCCCCCCCCTCCAATTCCCTGGGAGAGGAAAACTCCACTTTCCAGGCAATGCTGCTAATTAGGTTGCATTTCAGAGCTCTTGTTAGAAATAAAAATGCCCAGGGAATCAAATGCTACTTTCACATTAAAAGGAAAAGAAAAAATGTTGCTAACTGTTTCCTTCTGTCAACAAAGCACCATTTATGGTCTCACTGATCAGATTCTGTATCTGGACTGGGAACGCGGTCTCGCCAATCTGATACTCTTCCCCTCAACCTTGGGGCAGCCCTTCCAAAGGAATAGATATTTATATAACCATGACCACTTCCAACAGAGCAAACGTTCCATTCAAGGGAAGAAGGAGGGAGGCTGCACACACATATATTAGGGAAATATTACGACTTTGCCAAAGGCGCCTACCTTGGATCCTGCAACCTTTTTTTCTTCTTTTCTGCCATAAATGACCATGGCTCTAGATTGCTGAGTCTGGGGATTAAGCACTCTGCTTAAGAACCCAGGCTCCGGAATACCAATTCTGAGGTTGGAACCTCAAGTCCGCACCTTCGTGGCCGTGTGCCTGGGAGCAAATTACTTAAACCCTCTGTGCCTTGGTTTTCTCATACAGAAAATGCACACAGTCCCAGAAACAAAGTGCTCTGGCTGTTAGGAGCATAAAATGAACGTTTTATATATAATGTGCACAGTGTCTCACATAGAGTATTATGTATGATATGCATCACATATATGATTATCTGATACACAGAAAGTCCTCAGTAAACATTAGCTAGAACACGTCTGATAGCTACCAAAGCCTTACCTGGTATATGCTTTCCTTCAAAACTGAGGGCAAAATGGAAGACGAGGAACTAAACGCTCTTGGGCCCCTCTCCCCTCGTGACACTGTACCGTGAAGACAGGGGTGTGAGCTCGAACCGGTTCTCACTGAATCTAGGGGAAAGGAAATCAAAGCACTTACCGATGGTCCCAGCAGGGTCCCCAGCGAGAGGCTTCTGCCCAAGGCACGTGCACCAGGCCTAGGCTGTCCTCAAGGCCATCGTCCATGCTGTCCCCCGCACGAGGGCCCCCGGAGCAGAGGCTGAAATCGAGTCTGCGCACCACGCGTGCGACCGTGTCAGCCCAGAGAGGGCGCCGTTTTCTGTCCTCACGAGGGGGCGGGGGTGGCTGTGCCCCACAGGGTCCTCCGATGGAGGAGGCCTCTGGCCATCTGTCCGCTTCCGCCAGCCAGAGGACAACGGGCCAGTCAGCCAGGACCCGAGCTGCAAGGGACGGAGAGGCCAACGCAGACGGGTTCAGCAAGAAAGGAAGCCAAGGGCCGGGAAGCCCAGGGGTGGACCCAACTTTGAACCTGGACTGAACACACTTCCAGGTTTCCTTCTCTCCCCGGGGCAGACCCGCGTTTCTCAGCGCCGAGCTCCTTTTCGGGCGGAGCGCCCTATGCTGACAGGAGAGCCCGAAACGCCGCCCGCACGGACGAGAACCAGCGTGCTTCTGTCGGAGTCTGGGAGAACTTGCCAGTCTTTCGCCGGGACCAGTCACGTGCCCACCTCTTACGCAACAGTTCTGGCGTGAGGGGAGTTTGAATTCTGATTGGCCAGGTCAGGGTCACGGGGTCCTTGGGGCGTCCTGGGTGGGGCCAGAACCACGTGACCTTCGCGGCTGCGGGTCGGAGGCCAGGGGGTGGTTGCCCGAGATGCTGCTGTTACCGGAAGGAGCGTGGATAAGCGGTGGCCCAGTAAAAAGGCAGGTGTGCGCTGGAGTGCAGAGGGGAGGCCGTGGAGGACTGGGATGGGGGCAGGAGGAGAAAGAGGGAGGGTGATTGGTCCTCAGATGTGTGTTTACTGGTCTACTAGCCTGCCTCAAGTGGTTGCTGACCGCTGAGCTGACATGGGCACGTCTGAAAGACCTTGCAATGGCTGCAGAAATTGCCCTACATCTCCAAGGCTGCGCTTCTCATATACACTGCCGGTTAAGAATCCCCTGAGTAGCTTTTGAAACATCTCAGGGCCTGGACACCTCCTCCAGAGGGTCTGTTTTAATTGATGGTGGTGGAGGGGAGGTATGGGTTTGTTTGTTTGTTTGTTTGTTTGTTTGTTTTTTAAGCTCCTCCAAGTGATTGTGTTGGACAGCCAAGTTTGACCACTGTCCTGAGCCACCTGCCTTCCATTCTTTAGTAAACATGACCACAAAAGGCTGGGGACGGGGAGTGGAGTTCATCCAGCTCCCAAGAACTCTCATCCTTGCTAACCAAACCAGTTTTCCCCACTCAGGTCCAAATTCTTGGAAGAATTAAAAGCCAGGGGGGGGGGTGCTTGAGAAGAGACTAGGGTCGGTTCTGTTGGATGTTGAGCGAGTAAGTACACTAAAGAGTACCACATTTTATCTTGTCAGTGTTCTGCTTTCGTGCTGTTCCCCCTAATGTCTTTTTATCCTAGTCTCAACGCCATGATGTCATCATATTAGCTAGTAATACAAATTGACAAAAAGGTGAAACTGCTGGAAAATGTGCTCAGAGGAAGAAATTATTCTCCTGTCCTTACTCTCCCTGCCACCAGCTTCAGTTCTGTTCCTTTTCAGGGAAAGGAGGGAATTCCTTGTTCGTTGCAAGAAGACCCCATGAGATGTTTATATGAATGCTACATTTATTAATTACAGGAAGAGATTTACTGTTTAATAGGCCAAACTTCTGAGGAGGAAGTGAAAATAACCAGCAACGATACTAACTATAAACAATCTCCACTTGCTGGATTAAGAAAAGATACATCCACTGCTGAGTTTCTAATCTACTTTGGTTCACTATACCGCTTGAGCCTACGAGCTCTCCTGTTTGGTTTTTCATCTGTGATTTTCTGGAACCATTTAACAGGCTAAAGGAAGGCTTTAATTCATGAACATTGCGTCCACAATAGATTCGTGAGCAGAGAGTTACGGTAAGTGTCTTGGGGTCATCACACGTCAGTGTAGGCATATTATATTCACCCACAATTGCCATCCCTTGATGCAGAAAGTAGAACTATCAGGATGCCCTCTCTGGTCTACCCAATACAAAAATTTTATATTGTTAAGATTTAGAGGACTTCCTCCAATGCCACTCTCTTTCCCTGCTTTCACATAGTCACATTTATTCTGTCATTGTGACAGTTTCAGTGCATTTTTTGTTTTGTTCTTTATATCCTCTCTTGTACTTGTAAATCACATCCGTTGCATTGAACGCTTCAATATTTGTTATCCTATTTTGATCCTCTCTGTCACCCTGGGATAGTGAAGTATGTTAAGGACATAAATGCTGCTAATGATTCCATTCTTTAAGGCTATTTCTGAATCAATGAGTGTACAATTCCATAGCAGATATTTGAAATGCTTCTCAAGTATCACTACATGTTAATGACCTCTTCTGATGGGTCCATAGACTTTTGATATAACCTAAAAGCACAGATTTTTTTTTACCCAGGATTGTGTGCTGCCGACACCTTCAGCTAGTCCTTAACCCCACCATCCCACTAAATAGGGCTCGAGTTCAGATCCACACAGGGACCAGGAAGGGGAAGCAGTTGCATGAGAAGGGATTTGTGGGGACTATGGCAAACCAGAAAGCACGATCCGCTTATCGCCATGGAAAAAACAAGGGCCAGGTGTTGTTGGGTCTTCCACTGTCTCAAGAGAAATTGTTAATCCAGATCTTTGTGTAATCTCCCTACTTTGGAATTACTGCTAACTAATCTTTTTTACTCTCTCTTTTTAACTCTAGAGGCCAAATAGGCCATTTTTTTCTGGCTGGATTTAACCCTTGAGCTGTCACCTGTGGTTCCAAATGGCCGCGTCAAATTATCTTTCCTCATCCCTGAAAACCCCCTGCACCAAACAGCTTTGATTACCGTCTCCGTCTATTTCTGTTGTCCTGAAAGGAACAAATGTGGCGAATTAAAGAAGTGGGTAAACACTAGTATGATGCTGCAAGCACGTACGCATGTGCGTGTACATGCACGTACATGCAAACGCACACACACACAGACACCCCACCTGAGCAGTGTCATCACTACAATCAAATCCTATGGTTGGCCCACCAGGGAAGGTAACCCTAAGGTTCTTCTGAATTAAAAAGAATAACAGCTGTGATTCTGGGAACAGAAGAGGTAGACAATGAGCTGGACCAGGATGCTGCCCCAGGTGCTTAAACATTTAGGTTGGACTCTTGAACCACATTCCCTCCTACTTCTTCTGAGCTTCTGTGATCAAACCCTGAGCTATCAGGTTGCCCTGGAGCCCAGATCTCCCTTCTGTGTTTCCAGGTTGCTTCCCCTGCCCCTTCTTATATCCTGTTCATCCTTCACAGAAGCTCAAGACACATCTTCTTCCAGAAATTTCCCTGGCTGCTTTAGCCCCAGAGAAATTTCTTCCTCCTCAGATTTTGGTCATGCTTATAATCTAGCCATTCCGCTTTGCCACTTTTGTTACATCCAGCTTTTCTACTTGAATGCATAGTTGCATCCCTAAGAGATTATCATTGTGGAAAATGTTGTTTAAAAAGCAATTGTTTTGATGGGGAAAATAGAAATTAGAGGGCAGAGAGCTTCCGAATCACAAGAACTGATTATATTTTCTGTACTCATTTAAGAATAGATGATTGTATATAGCTATGAAATATAAATATCACTGCACAAATCCAGTATCGGAATAAGTTTAACCTCTGCTCAAGCCAAGTCCTTTGTCTTTTTATACACGTTCTTAACACTTTTTTTCATTCATTCAATAACTCATTTGTTCAGCAAATATTTCTTGAGCTCCTACTATGTGTCAGACACTGATCTAGATGCAAGTGTACAACAGTAAGCAAAAGAGAAGATTCCTCCTGCCACTGAATAGACATTATACTAGGGCAAGTAAACAATTTCAGACAGCAATTAGTACCATGAAGAGAAATAGGCTGACAGACTAGAGAATGCCTGGGCATGTGAGTAAGGGAGCAAGATTAGCGAGCCGATGGAATATACAAAAGGTAACACGCAAAGCCACTCAGACAAAAAGATTCCATCCCATGTACAACAGGGTTTTGTTTTGCTATATAAATCGAAATTGCTACTCTTGAGACTCTGCTAGCTACCTAGCTTCATTTTTAACACTGAAACTGAAGTATGACTTCATGCAGCCAAGTGCAGGATCAGTGTGCAGCTGAGTAAATTTTCTCCAAGTGAACATACCCATGTGTCTACCTTCATCAAGAAGTTGAACATCATTGTCCCCCATCCCCTAGAAGACCCCCCTCGTGCGCCTTTTCAATGACTAACACCCTTCTGTTTATTAGCTTAGCCTGGTTTTTATATCGGTATAAATGAAATCCTAAAGTATTATTTGATACTCTTTTACTGACTACAAGTTATTTCTCTACTATGCATTTGACTGTGAGCATTCAATTATTTCCAGTTTGGGACAATTAAAAATAGTGCCATGATGAACATTCTAGTTCCAGTCTCTTGGTCCATATATGTATATATTTCTGTTTATTATGTAAGGGGTTTTACGTCCAGCTTTAGTAGATACTGCCAAAGTAGCTGCACTAACTTATGGTACAACTGTGGATGTTTCCTCACTCCCTTAAAGTTGATCTACAAAACTTCATAGTGTTATATAAGAAAACGTACCAGTTTTTTTCCCCTTAAAGATAGTGTTTTATATAGCCTTTAAAGAAATCCTTGTCTACAGAAATCCTTGTCTAAAGAAATCAGCTGCGAGTGGCAGGGGCTACAAATTACCCCACTGACGTTTCTCTTGGGAAAGAGGTTCATGAGAATCCTCAGGGTATTTCTTCCAGAAGTTATATGAAGTGAATCTTAGTGGTACATGGGGTGGACTGTAGAGGACATTGCCATTGGCCAGGCCTTGTGTTGGGACATATATCTGGCCTTGTAACATATATCTACACCTAGTTCTCTGAGCCTTTATCCCTTTCTTCCATTATCTATGTAGCGTTTCCTCACTGTGGCATTTCTGTCTTCATTGACTTTTCTACTTCATTTAATGTAGGCTATTACTACTTCCATGCCTGTAGAAGCCACTCTAACAGTGTGTTTGCATATCTTGTAGGGACTTTGCCAGGATGTTACACTCTATATCTTGACAGAATCTTCACAAATCAATAAACTCTGTTTTGTGGAATCTTATGTTTTGACCGTAGCTCCAGCACCCTCAGACTATAGTCCCATGCATATGGGAGCATTTCTGGTTCCTGTTGGTACATGTTGGCTATATCCTGCTTCTGCTTTCAAGTCTAGCCCTTTTTCCTCTCTCGTGAGGCCCGGTATAGCCCTGCCAGATCATCTTGGACTTGACCCTTGTTATTTACTGGCTTATTGGCTGAAAGGAAACTAGGGGCAGATCCTGGGCAGGGGAAAAATATCTGCAATCTTCAAATAAGGGGAAGCAGTCCATTAAGGGACGTGCACACCATTTCTAGAGGTTCAGCGGTTCAGAGGAATCTTAAGATTCAAGATTTTAGTCTGCTTTAATTCTCTTCTTTCCTGATCAGGGCCAACACATCACAAACGTGCTGTCTTAGTCTGTTTGGGCTGCTGTAACAAAATACCACAGATGAGTGGTACTTTTACTTCTCATAGTTCTGGAAACTGGAAAGTCCAAAATCATAGTGCCAACAAATGTGGTGTCTGGTGGGAACCTGCTTCCTCTTACAGGGTGCCTTCAGGCTGTGTCCTCACGTGGCAGAAAGGAACTTGAAAGCTCTGTGGGGCACGGTCTCTAGGAGCACTATTCCTGGTCATGGTGGTTCCACTCTCATGGCCTAGCCATGTCCCAAAGGCCCCACCTCCAAATACTTGCACTTTAGGGTTTAGTTTCAACAAAGGAATTTGGGGGTGGCAGGAAGACACATTTGGACCATAATTCATGGCTATGTTTACAGTTTAACTTTTGGAGCTCCCTCACTCATGAGAGTCCTGGGCTGTAGAAGATGCAGACCTCTTTATAGGCTACCAAGAAAGCCCCCTGGATCGCCTTCTTAACTTTTAATTGCCAATTTATCACTCTCAGCCTCTTGTTCTCTTTCTCCAAAGCATCAGTGAAGCTTAGCGACAGCTAGCCAAACCCACTGTTCTTTGTGTTATGGTTGCCACCCATCTCCCAAATGCCTGTTGTTGTCCCAGCTTGTGAATTCCTTTCTGCCAGAATGCTATCCCAGTTTGCCACCAGTAACAACACTGATTACACTGCTACCTCATGCCAGGGGCTGTGTTCTACTTACCACCAACAATGAGTCCTTCTTGCCATTCAGGCAGCTGGCAGTTCGGCTCCATGTTCACATCTGCTTTCTCCACCCACTTCTCATACCAACTGTTATGGGTCTGGTTGCCCAAAAGCAGAATCTGAGATGAAGACCAGAATGTGGAAGGCTTCTTAGTGCAGCTTTTGGGATCAACACCCATGGAAGGGATATGAGTGAAGGAGGACTGAACAGAGGGAGAAGCTAGATTCTTCCAGACAAGGGGGTGTGGCCTTGAGCAAGATTACCCTTTTTACCTGAGAAATACTGGAGAGCTTCCTGCAGAGAGCCCTCAGTGGTACCTCACCTTAGAATGTAATATAATTTACCATGTGAACTGAATACAGAGTTCACATGATAATCCCAGGGTTTTTTGTTTTTTTTTTTAAAGAATTTGTCTGGAAACAGATGTTGAATTTAAGCAAATGCATCTTTTCTACCTATTAAAATAATCATATAATCTATTGAGATAATTTTCCTGTATTCCATTCACATGACAAATTACAGTGACTTCAAAATGTGAAACCCAGCTTAGATTTCTTTTTACACACCTGTTGATTTCATTTGCTAGATTTGTGGCATTTGACTTTTAATGTCTATAAAATTTTTTGAGAGATCAGTCTACATATTACCATTTTGTAATGCTTTATCATAGTTGGCTACAAAGGTTATGCTACTTTCATAAAATGAATCAGAAAGTATTCTCTCCATTTGCATAAGACCGGTAATATTTTTTCTTTAACCATTTGAATGAATTCCTTGGTTAATCCATCTAAAACCAGAGTTTCTTTGGGAGGATTCCTTTTCTTGATTAGATATAGGACTATTCAGATTTTTTCTTTCTTCTTACGTCAGTTTTGGTAAGCTGTGTTCTTATGAATTTACTTATTGCATCTAAACTGTCAAAAGTTTCTATTCAGATTCTCATCCTTTTGGAAGCCTTCTTCTAAACTTTCTACTTGGTTTTTTCTACTCTTTGCCTTGAACTACTTTTGAATTGGAAATTGCTTTAAGTGGAAAAATGAGTACACTATTAGACTTCCTTCTCTGTACTTTCTTTCCCTCCAAGATCTTGACCTCTCCAATCTCCTTACCTTAGTATCTCTCTAATACTTTCAAAACCATATCTTTCTAAACTTTGCTCACTGTTTCTAGTTGTTCTTAGCAGGAGGGTTGGTCTGCTCCTCCATGATAAATGGAAATGGAAGAACTTCCCATATGATTATAATAAATATCTGACTGGTAAGTGCAAATGCATTCTCTAATTAACCTATCTCATATTCAAATATTGTTAGGAATATTTGTGCTAGATAAGAACACCTGTTTATTCTTGTATTGCACTCTATTTGTCTCTCATATAGCAATCTTCTTAAATAGAGTGACAATGTATCTGTCAATGGAGAAGCAGATTGGGATCTAAGTACTGAAAGCTTATTCATGCAGTTTGAAAATCACTAACAAAAAAAAATAAAAAAAAAAGAAAATCACTAACATTACCATCACTTTAAGCATATTAAATGTTCTCAATTAATATAGTCTGTTACTATCACTATTATTGTAAGTGCCTTGTTATGTTTCTATAAGATAGCTCTCAGCAAAACAATGAAGAAAATTGTCACAGTAATATAATTGGCTTAGAATGACTTAGTTACTTACCAAATTCAGCAAACGTTGTCTAATGGACCAGCAATCATTATGTAGAACTAAATGCTTGATTCTTTCTTACCTAAGAAAATAAAAATAAAAATAAATAAATTTTAAAAAAGAAAACTTAGGTTATGATCATCACTACTTATCTTAATCTCCTTGTTAAAATCAGAACTCATCTAGTTTCAGACCAGACACCCATATAAAACAGTGTGACACAATCATAAAATACATATTCTAGCAAAGAAAGGTTTATGTAGCTAAAGCCAAGAGGTGAAAAACTAATAAATTCAAAATTCAATGAAACTGTCTATCTTCTGTCCTTAAATACTTGAGAGAAAGGTAAATTTTGAAGGATATAAACTCTTCCCATTTGTCCAAATAGAAGCCAACATCATTAGATGGTTTCCTGCATTTCTGTTTTGCCTTAGGAAGCTGCAATGTCACACAATTCCAAAGAGATATTATTAGCCAAATGGCCAATGATTTTAAGAACCAAGCATTTTAAGAACAACCATACTTTCAGGAATTATGATAGATTCTGGCTGCAGGTGGAAACGATAGTGGTAGGAAAATTTCAACTGCTGGTTGCTTGGTTATGCTCTTCTCTGAAATGTCTCTCGTTAACCTGATCTCTCTCTTTAGAACTTTGTGTTTAAAACAGAGGCACACATTCAAAGCAGGCTATAATTGCAATCTTTCAGCAAAAAATCATTTACCAAAACATGCCTTTCAGAATGTGGTACAATTTATCACCCCCACGGTGCATGACACACAATTACATTTGTCACTGCTTTAATTGGATATTACATGTCAGTAATGACTCATCAGTTCCAGAAGTTATGAAAGATAAATTCCTTACTACCGAACCTCAGAATTTGCTCCAAAAATAAAGCTAAAAAATCATTTATTTCTCAGTAAGGGTGGAAGCTACATTTGGAAGAAACACTAATCCCTGTTTCAGAAAAATAACAATGTATTTCATTTATTGACAGCAAGATGATTGCCCACAGTGTTTCTCATTACCCCTAGATCACAAATGAGTAAATCACTGTCAGACAAACCAAGGTTAAAACCAAGTGTGTACATTTTAACAAGGTGCAGCAAATGAATGAATGAACGAATAATAAATAAGTAAATAAATAAATAAATAATACTTAAGGGCTCCATCACTAGGAGAGAATTACTAACCCAGAGAATTTTTTCAGATCCTGTGATCTGATAAGCTCTGCAACCCAGTCAATGCTGGAATTAAATTAGGCTTCAGAAAATGAATATTTCATTTTTAAGATTCTGTTGCTTGGAGACCTGAAAAGAGAAGGCTGGTTTAGCCCAAGACAAGAGAGATGTTATGAGGGCCAGCATTTTCGACTCCTGGAAACTGCCAGAGAATGCCTAGGAAAAATTACACAAGAGACGTGAGACAATGATGATGGTACAGATGAATGCGTTATAAATGCCACAATGCGTGTCATGTTCTTCCAAGCTAAAGAAGTCTCTGTCTACCTTTCACTCACATTGCTAAGACTTAAATTGCACGCAATATCATGATACCGTAGACCCCAACTACCTTCTGTTTCAACAGACACAATTTTTGAAAAGCAAACCAAATATAGCCTCAGTGGCAAAACAAAGGGATACTTCTCTTACTAAGGAGGTTCAACAAGAGTTAGAAATATGTGAAGTCACATTTCCATGTTGGATGTACCTACACTTATCTGGCTACATTTTAGTCAGGACTATACATAATGAATACGCTTTCCTTCATCACCCCTTACATGAAGCTGGAGCACCTATAGGAGATCTTCCACTTTGGGGGGACAGTAGATGCTAACTATTTCCCATTTTCTGTAACAACAGAATCACCTGAGCTTCGCATAAGCACATGACCACCCATCTAAAGATTACTTTTCCCAGCCTTCTTGGTAGGGAGGTGTGGCCATGTGAATGAATATGTTTTGAACAATGAGATTCAGGCAGAAACTGTGTGTAACCTACAGATTATGATTTTTTGTAAACAGGCTCTTACCTTCTACTTCCTGTTTTCCCTTCAGGTGGGCTATTGTGAAAGGTAATGGAGTGAGCCAGACTTAACCATGCAGAGCTCTAATTAGGGCATGACAGAGCAGCAAGATAGAAGTAACCCAGATCCTTGGATGACCTTATGGAAAAAAGTACCTTAACAAACCTGTACCTCCTGCCCAATTTTGGAGTGTAGCAGAAGAGAGAAATTAATGTCTGTTGTCAATCTGCATGTGGGGGCCTCTTTTTTACTGCAATGTAGCCTTTCCTTAATGAACACATTAGATTTGGGTAGCCATGGTCTCAAGAGACAATTTTGCCTCCTATCATTTGTTCAATTTTATCACTATTATAACCTCTTCTTGATTCTCATCTTCCTTCCTCAGTTCTTTATGTTACATACAAATTGGGCTGACTATGGCCCTCCAAGGCCTTGTTTGAGCCACCTCTTTCTTTCTGGTTACTGTTAGCCTCCGCCTAATCTCCATTCAGAATTTGAGCAAGCGTTCCAAACGTGATATGTGTTTCCTTCCATAGATGACTTTGCCTCCTTGACCGCAGTGACTGCCCAGGAAATAGGCATGTGACAGGAGCTGGGAAAGTCAGAGTTCTTTCCTGGAATCTTCCTGAAGACTAGGCACTTTTTCTCTTGTGAAACAGGAATTTCTTGGCTTGTGAAGCTCTTTTGCAATTATCACGAATGAGGTCAATGTACAGAAAGGAAGAAGATAGAGCCCTTCGTTGTTTCCAGTTACCCTAAGCCAAACACCTAAACTTCAGAGGCCATATGAACACCTCCCCCCCGCCGCCCCGCCGCCGCCCCCAAAAAAGTTACTTTGGCCCTGGCTGGTTTGAACTGAGTTCTTCAGGTAACAAATAAATGATTCCTAATGAGTGATCTCTGCAGTTTAATCTTATTGCAACTCTATCCTTATATGCTTAAAATGGGCCTTTGTTTTTTTTTTCCCTAGATGCATCAAAAGTCAAACAGTAAAAGATTAAGAAACCCCAGTGCCATATGGTTATAGACCCACATCTTATATGTCATCAAACTTCACTCTTCAAATCATGATTTTATTCTTTGAGGCTACGCATAAGTTACTGGAATCCATAAATGTTGTCCTAATTTTGTGACTGCCATTCTACACCAAAGGGTCAGTTCAAAGCAGCAGCAAAATCATACAAGAAAAGTGTTTTTTTCTGTGATGATTTCTGCTCAGCACG
This sequence comes from Herpailurus yagouaroundi, assembly GCF_014898765.1. Lineage (NCBI taxonomy): Eukaryota > Metazoa > Chordata > Mammalia > Carnivora > Felidae > Herpailurus > Herpailurus yagouaroundi. The sequence goes on from NW_024412421.1 coordinate 6,196,807, forward strand.
CAACATGGAGGTTAACCACCTGGAAAAAAGAAAAATAAACTGTAATGCTAAGCCTGAAAAGCGTATATATAACACTGTAAGAATGACTGCTCTTTTCTGTACATGTGAATAATGGAAAATGAAAAGGTTGATATGCTATCTGTTTATAAAGTGAGGGCCATCTTGCAGGCCAGGTTTGATTAAAGAATCAATCTCAATGGTCTAACTACATCATTTTAAAAAGAAATCGAAGGGCGAGAGGCAGTCACTTCTAACTTTAGAGCGGGGCACTCTGGGAATCCGCAGAGATGAATGGGATGGCTACATTAATAGCGGGCTGCTTCCCTATTGCCAAGACACCAATCTGATTGTTCAAGATAAGGAACTCTCTTTGAATGACTGATGAAGAGCAATTCTTCGTGACAGACAGAGACTTAATTTTAACCGAATAAAACTACTTGCTGAAGAGTGCAGGAGCCATTTCTGAGGTGTGAGACCGCATGGGCAATACACATTTAAGGAAGAATTTCTTTCATGTTCTTTGGCACCAAAACGACTCCCAAGAAGCCAAGTGGAGAATAATCCCTATGACAAATAGGGACTGACAAGGGCCACCACATCAAAATTCTCCTCTCTTCAACTGCCACTCATGATTGATTGACAGAGTAGAGAGTCCCTTTTGGTAGAGCCTCAAAGATAAACTTATTTTCAGTCTAATAGCCAGTAGGATTGTGTTCTAGCCTTTCTCATGATTGCTGGGCTCATACTAATATTCCATGTCCAGCAAGGACTAAGAGAAGCCTGTAAGGAAGAAAAGTAGCAGTAGGTAAGCTGTGTTTTTCATTTTTATTATAATTCTTATTAGGTATTAATTACTGTATGTTCTTAATTATGTATATATTCTTAACTGTGTGTATATTCTTAATTACATGTACATTCTTCATTGTTCCCAACGTACCTATTTTTCTTTGGATTGTGGCTGGGCCAATAAATAAGTTGCTCTCTTCTCCAATCACATAATAAGTGGTTATTGTGTTGTAGAACTGCTAGACAGGATGAAAAGTCAAAAGACAGTACCAGACTGTCTTGAGGTCTTTGAGGCAGGGGGAGGGGAAGGACTCAGAGTAGAAAGCAATGTGAAAACCTCAACAACCCCAGCCTACTTAAACATGCTTCTGCTTAAGTGGAAGAGACTGATAATTCCTAAATTTCAGTCACGTGCGTGCTAATGTGATGCGGTTTTCTTTTGCCATTTTCGCATGCCACTAGAGGTGCTATTATTTACACAATGTTTTTACGTAAAGGAAAGCAGTTACTTTTTTCCTTAAATAACCCCATAGTCAAAGGAAACTTAAAGGTCTTTACCATAAATGGTAACCTCATTTCCCATAAGTCAGTAAGTATAAAAGGAAATACACTAAAAATAAAACGATGTTATAAAATTTCAGCTACATATTTTTGCCTGCTGAAAGCTGAGACCTGCTATGTATGTGTATCGTCTCAAACCATTTTTCCTTCACCCGAAATCACCAAAGCACTGCAAATAGTATGCACCCTATAGTTAGGGAGCTACTAGTTGGAAAATAACAGCAGAAGGCATCACAAAAGGGACTGATCTCTGGGCCAGGTCACCTGCCGAGGCTTCATGAAGGGTGTAGCATCTGAGTGGAACTTGAGTAGATAGGATTGTCCTACTATTAGACCCAGGGATGGAAATGATTTTGGCATTTACAGAGAAGAGCTGAGATACAGGAACAGTATAAGTGGTGCTAACTTTGCTTTTATTATTTTACTTTCAATGATTTCTTTTTTTTTTCTTTTTTCTTTTAATATGAAATTTATTGTCCAATCGGTTTCCATACAACACCCAGTGCCCCTCCCAACAGGTGCCCTCCTCGATGCGCATCACGCACCATCCCCTCCCTCCCACCCCCCATCAACCCTCAGTTTATTCTCAGTTTTTAAGAGTCTCTTATGGTTTGCCTCCCTCCCTCTCTAACTTTTTTTTTCCTTGCCCTCCCCCATGGTCTTCTGTTAAGTTTCTCAGAATCCACATAAGAGTGAAAACATGTGGTATCGGTCTTTCTCTGACTGACTTATTTCACTTAGCATCACACTCTCCAGTTCCATCCACGTTGCTACAAAGGGCCAGATTTCATTCTTTCTCATTGCCAAGTAGTATTCCATTGTGTATATAAACCACAATTTCTTTATCCATTCATCAGTTGATGGACATTTAGGCTCTTTCCATCATTTGGCTATTGTTGAAAGTGCTGCTATAAACATTGTTTATATGTTTATAACATAACTCCTGTACCCAAAGCCCATGTTTTCTACTGCACACTATGTTTCCAGTGAAAGCATGAAATGAAAGCCATGGGCCGTCTTGGGAAATTCCCCTCAAAGGACTCTGTAATGGGAGTTAGGAACACAGAAGAGGTGAATGGAGCCTCTCCTTTGCTAAGACTCTGAGCAACAGAGGCTAATAAGACCCGGGTAGATGTGCTGGTGCCCCAGCATTTCCTTCCCTTCTGGAATATTGTAGTTTGTCCTTCAGTAATGGAAACAACAGTTTCACGTTGGGCCTCCCACCTCTGAAACTGGAAAATATCAACTGTGCGTATCAGCAGCATCAGTGACCAAAAGTTGACCTTGCTGAGTTAATCAGTAGAGAAACTAATCAGTTGGAAAAATGCAAATTTGTTTTCTGCGCAGAGTTGGAAACTCATTACACTGAACCACTCCTTAAATTAAGTTCCGAGTAGTGACTCAAAATCTGGGTCAGATAAGGAACAATGTAAGGCTGCAATAATCAGACTCGAGAGCGGTAGCACTCTCTAAATCCTATCATTTAAGGTATTTATATTAATTTCTCATTAGGCTCCTTAACTGCATCTGCAGCACAGAAAATGGCCAACTCGGTTCGGATTAGATTGTTTTTTCTGGCTATTACATATTTATATGAACGGACATTTTCTGTAATGCATTTTGGTTCGGAGTTTGAACGGCGCACCTGCCCCTTTAGTCCAACTGTCAACCTTAAGCAACTTCATCTTTCTAAATAAACAGTGGGTTGCCATAGCAATACAGTACCTGGGTCGCAAGATTCCAGAGGTGAACATCTCATGGGCTAACCTCATCGCTTGTTCCTTGGAACCTCAGGGGAACCACGTCTGAGAAACCTGAACTGTGTTGTTGCTGTTGTTTTCCAAAAAGTCAGTTATGATTTAAAAGCAGTGGTTATCACTGAGTACCCCAGTGGGACAAATTGGTAACGGCACTCCAGTTCCTTTACTTACCATCCCCCAAACGGTCAAGCGGCTTCAGGAAAAATGACACTGTCCCTCTGCACTTTTGCTAACTTCCCTTCCAGGTTGCCTTGGAAAACTCTGTGCCCATCAACTCAGAAGACACCTGCTACAAAGTGTCCCTGATGGAGAGAGCACTTCACAAAATCCGGAGTATGTGCAGGAAGAGATCCTCTAATTCAGCCCCCTGTCTTGTGGTTTAATAATCACCAACAGGATAGAAGTGTCTAGAATTTAAATCCAAAATGCCTTAGGATTCAAAAGGAAGATTATTTTGACTAACACATTTCGTTTCTTTACGCCCCTACTATGTTCCTGGCATAAGGTCAAATTGTTGGAAGTTGAAAACTTAATTGGACACAATACATCAAAAAGCTACTGATGTAGCAGGCAAGGCAGATACATTGTTACCTAATAGAGACATGAGTGCTATTATAGAAGTATCTACAAAGGAGGGGCAAGAATAGTACGGTTTTGTCTCTCTCCCCTAAAAGTCTTAAAACTAACAAAACTTAGGTAAGTCTGTTTAACCTGAAGAAACGATAATGGGGGAGGGAGGCTGTGGATATCATTTGCTATCTTCGGATAGCTGAGGAGCTACCCCAGAGAAGGTGGAATAGTATTTCTTTGAGTAGCTTAACAAAGCATATCTGGTTAAATATTTATAAGACCCATTTTAATTGGACAACAGAAAGAGAGTTCTGCCAGGTACGTTGTTCCCATAAGAGGCTAGCTTCATCGTGAACCACTGAGTTAGTCTATCTCTGTGCTACCAATAGCCACTCAGACATTTTTTCACCTTACTGGCCATGTTTTCTTGTCTTTGCTACAAGCTCACTTCCCTGGCAATGTCCTTTATCCTTATGTCCTGTGAAGAGACAGTCCCACTCAGCCATGTAATATCACATCACCGCACCCCACCCCAGCTTTGAGAATTCGTTCTGGATGAGACACATAACATGAGGCCAGGCAATCTTGTGCTGGCTAGCAACCAGCTGGGGGCGGTCTTTCCTGCAAATCTGAATTATGAGCCACAGAGACTGTGGTTGTTTGGGCCTGGACATGTCCGGTTCTTAGACTCACGAATTGTGGCCCTATTGGGCTGTGTAGACATAGACATCAGCAGCTCAAAGAGAAGCCACCAAGAAAAAAAGGTGTGACAAACCACACGGGCACTGAGGGTGAGAGACAGGACCTAGCAGCCCCTAAAACTGAGGGCAGGGCTTTGATTTGCACTGGCTTCTAATTTCTATTTCCCACGGAGCTGGCTGGACTCTCAGTTTTCTTGTCAAATCCTTAATATAAGCCTCCTTTTTTGAATTAGCTTCAGTATGTTTCTGTTCTGTGCGAACAATGATCCCTATTAGAACATTAACAAATATAAACAAGCTTATATTTCTCTATCAAGAATGAAGCCAGCAACCTGAACCAAAACGATACTTTAATTAAATGTTGACACCTGGATTTTGTTGTTATTAACATTATTCTATTATCTTCTTTTTTCTTTGTTCTTACACATGGAGAATAGTTTGAGAGGACCCAAGAATGCTGGGATCAAAATCAATTCCCCCTAGAATTGTGGAATTATTTGTCTATTACTGTTAGAATTTTCATACTATAGATGAGACATTTGGTGCCAGACTGATTCTCCTTCCTTTATGGTCACCATACTGTTTCTGTATGACTCAAGAATTTCTTGGGGTGCCTGGGTGGCTCAGTCGGTTGGGCGTCTGACTTCAGCTCAGGTCATGATCTCACACTTCCGTGAGTTCAAGTCCCGCATCTGACTCTGTGCTGACAGCTCAGAGCCTGGAGCCTGCTTCAAATTCTGTGTCTTCCTCTCTCTCTGCCCCTCCCCTGTTCTCTCTCTCTCTCTCAAAAATAATGAATAAAGATTAAAATAAATTAAAAAAAAAAAAGAATTTCTGGGGCACCTGGGTGGCTCAGTCAGTTGAGTGTCTGACTTCGGCTCAGGTGATGATCTCATAGTTCATGGGTTCGAGCCCCACATCAGGCTCTATGCTGCCACGTGCTCAGAGCCTGGAGCCTGTTTCCGATTCTGTGTCTCCCTCTCTCTCTGTCCCTCCCCCGCTCATGCTTTGTCTCACTCTGTTTCTCACAAATAAATAAATGTAAAAAAAATTGTTTAAAAAAATAATAAAAAAAGAATTTCTTCCTCTGATGTATTATCACTTAAAAAAAAATGTCATCCTCCTCTTGTTTTCTCTTCTGTAATGTCCATTAGACATCCCATCTCTTAGATTTATCCTGTGTTTCCTCTCTTTCATCCAGAATTTTAATGTTTGTCTTTGGCTCTGCACTTCGAACGAATGTCTTGTGCTAGCGTATCAGTCTGCTATTTCACTGTTCAGCTACTTAGTGTCTGTGATCTATTATTAATTTTGGTCAACATTTACTTTCTATGAACTCTTTCTTGCCCACCCAGGACTCCTTTTCTTTTTAAGCACATGATGCTCTTACTTTTCAAAGTTATTATGCAATCATAAAAAGATTCATAGTTTAGGGGCACCGGGGTGGCTCAGTCAGTTAAGCGTCCGACTTCTGCTAGGATCATGATCTCATGGTTTGAGAGTTCGAGCCCTGCGTGGGGCTCTGTGCTGACAGCTCGGAGCCTGGAGCCAGACTTGGATTCTGTGTCTCCCTCTCTCTGTCCCTCCCCCACTCATGCTCTGTCTCTCTCTCTCTCTCTTTCTCTCAAAATTAATAAACATAAAAAAAAGATTTTTAAAAAATAAAATAAAAAAGAAGATTTGTAGTTTACAAGTTAACTTTTACCCCTGTTTCCTCCATCAGGCCCATTTAGTAGGGGACCAGGAGTGGTGTATATTCAGATCCATGAAAACCCACTTGACTCTTCTGCCCATACAGAGTGTGAAAATAAGTAAGTAAGTAAGTAAATAAATAAATAAACAAATAAAAGAAATAAAAATGAGATTAGCCCCTCCTTGGCAGAAATGGGAGACAATGCAGAGCACTGAATGGGGTGATGTGAAGAGAGTCTCATTCTAAGATTTTGGCTCCCACTGAGTATCGGAGCCTAAATGTAACCCATGTAAAGTGACAGAGCGGAGCAAAGCAGTAGAAGACACCAGAAGGGAGTGGAGTATATCCGTTCAGTTGAAAGGGTAAAAACTAAGCAATGTATAAACAATTCCTGCCAACCTAGAATGTTATATCTTGCTAACTTTTCACTCAAACAGGAAGCCAAAATAAGTACATTTTCAGATACACAAAGAGAATTTGTAAGGAGATGTTCTCTATAAAATAATTATTAGCAGACATGCTACAAGGGGGCTTTAAAGCCTCAGTCCCCAAAACAGTATGCCTACTAATTATGGCTTTAGTGAGTATGATCTCTAGCCAGTTATATATACATACATATTACATAAAGCTATAAATCCGTATGTATATATATGTCCACATGTATGTATATGTGCATACGTGTGCATAGACTTATGCGTGTCTATTCGTGTGCATGCATGTGTGTGCACGCGCGTGTGTATGCAATTGTGTTGTTTATATAAGAAACAAGGGAGAGCTGAAGAAAATAAGGCAAAATGTTCACATTGGTTAGATGGTATCAGGTATGGTGTTCCCTCTTTTCTCTGTTTGAAATATTCCATATTAGGGGCAACTCAGTCGGTTAAGCATCTGACTTCAGCTCAGGTCATGATCTCACAGTTCGTGGGTTCGAGCCCCACATCAAGCTCTGTGCTGACAGCCCAGAGCCTGGAACTTGTTTCAGATTCCATGTCTCCCTCTCTCTCTGCCCCTTCCCTGCTCATACTCTGTCTCTCTCTGACTCTCAACAATAAATAAATGTTTAAAAAAAAAAAAAAAAGAAATGTTCCATATTAAATATATTTTTTAATAATTTTGAAACAGAAGGTCAATGAACTGGACTTGTACATGAGCGTAGACTTCAGGCATCTGAAAATACCAGCAGCTCTTCTCTCCTGAGCTCATCAGCCCATTGGCGTCAGAGCTGTGTTTTATGCACATCATGTTAATGCTGTCTACTGTGGACTGTTAAAAAAAAAAAAAAGACATTTTTATAATCAGCCATGGGTCTTTGAAAAATATTTTCCCTCCAAGGGGCGCCTGGGTGGCTCAGTTCAGTTGAGGGTCTGACTCTTGATTTCAGCTCAGGTCGTAATCCCGAGTCCCGCATCAGGCTGCATGCTGAGCGTTGGGCCTGCTTAAGATTCTCTCTCCCTCTCCCTCTCCCTCTCCCTCTCCCTCTCTCTCTCTCTCTCTCTCTCTCTGTCCCTCCCCCACTCATGCTAGCTCCCTCCCTCTCTCTCTCTCTCAAATATATATGTATGTATACATATACATACATATGTGTGCATATATATACATATATGCATATATGTGTGTGTATATATATGTGTATATATATGTGTGTATATATGTGTATATATATATGTGTATATATGTGTGTGTATATATATATATATGTTTTCCCTCTGTTTGAATTTAGCTTTGTTCGAATTGCCTTTTCATTTTGGGGAAAAGACTGTGTTTGGCAGGATTGTCACAGGAGGGTGGTGAGAGAAAGGCATGTGATGTGCTGTCTCCCCTGGTGAAGGGGGACTATCTGTAGCAGTCTCTTTCCTTGGATTCATAAATGGATTTCTGCCTCATCTTGCAGTAAATCTGAGACCAAAAGAATTCATAGGGCCTCCTAATGCACGTAATGTGGCATGACTGATGAAATGTGGCAGGGCACAACCCAATACCTAGTTTTCTGAAAACCACGCTGAAATGAACCATCCTGGCCAGAAAGTTAAAACAATACACAGACTTGAACAACCACCAAAGTTATTTTCCTTGATTCAGTCATTTTCTCGGGCACTTTGCAATTTGGATTACAAAGCACTATCTGTGTATTTTCTGATGGCGGGTGACAGCTACTGTTTATTCCCAGAAACTCAAATTAATGGTTTTGTTAAATCGACTTTCACCACGGCACATATAAGTCATCCCCTGGGGATCTGTCTAACGGTCTAAGCTGGTTTCATGTACTTCGAAATGAGTGCTCTTAAGCAAACAGCAAGAAAATTGGTTACCTGAATCTTGAAAGTCAATTGAGGCTCTGTCTGCAAGGACATAGGAGGGTCAGAAGAAATAGGTATAAAATAAGAACCAACTTCATTGGCCCTTCCCTAGTATAACAATCATGTCAGTAAAATGGACCAGTGACTCTAAGACAAGGGAAAGCCTGGAATTACGAAGGCTCTGGTTCCAGTTTGGTTCTTTCCCTTGGTCTCTCTCGGCCTCAGTTGTCCCGTCTGTAACCCTGGAGTCCAGCTTCCTGCTTCGTGATTCCACAGGCGAGGATGAAATGAAATTGCAGGCGTGAAAATGTTTTGTAGATGGTAAAACACCGTCTCTGTATAAGGGATCAGACTGACTTCCAGATAGTTGCATTTCTTGCTTTTCAACCTGGTGGTTTGGGCTCAGCGAAGACAACAGACTGAATCACATCTGACTTCTCAGGGTCTGAGAGTGTCCTGTCAGATGAGCATAACCATCCTAAATCGAGCACCTTCTAAAGCTGTTCTGAGAAGCACATGAGAACATAGATGCAAGATCACATTGCAAACTTAAAGAGATGGGATAAATAGCAAGCGTGGTTATTTTTGCTGAGCATTCTCACTGCCTTTCTAAACAAGCAACCTTCTGTAAATGGTGAAAGAGGCAAAGAAATGCCAGCTCTGAGCGGCAATGCCCCAGGAACCGATGGGGAGGGCTCATCATGTAGGTCAGATTTGCCTCCATTAGTTGGATACTTCAAGTAGAAACCATGTCGTTGTTGTTTTCTTGCCTTGATTCTATCTGAATCACTTGGAAAATTGCCTCTGTTCTTGATTTCCTTTTCTCTTGGGCATTCTGAAATGGAGCTGTTAAACCACATAGGCCATGACTTGGGGATTCTAAAGCGTACAGGTAAAGGAAACTGTAGAAGCTCAATTAAGTAATGACAAATGTCTTATTTAGGGAGAAAGTGATGTGTTCTCTTAGGCTATAGAAGGTCCCCCAATACTGGCCTGCCTAAAACATCTAAAATCAATCTCATATGCTCAAAGATCATAAGAAGGAACACAAGGGCGTTATATCAAAACCATAGGCCTGCTTTAAGTGCTTGAAAACTAAAAAAGAAAAGCCCAGTTTGACAAGGATTGGATTCGGATTCAAATAAAGACTTGTGAGAGCAATGGAGCGGCAGGAGTACAAGGTTAGCCATCACTGGCCTGGGGGGAGACACCTAACTTTCACATTTGTTTATTCTCCAGTGACATGGAGATACTACTCCAGGACCTTGTCCTTTGCTGAACAAAACTGTAGATGGGAACGTGGCTTGAAAAGCACAGAGCCCGGTGGAAATGCAAGCTATCTTGGTTATACTGGAATACAACCCAAGCTGGTTCTCCTCTTCTACTCCGTGCTGGCCGTCGAGGTAATAAAATCTTCACATGCAAAAGCAAAATTTCATGCCCTTCCCCTACCCCCCTCCCAATGTATTGGCAATATTTTGTGTGCTCTAACATAGGGCCTTCAACCCAGTGTCCACAGTCCCAGGGGAGGTCTGGGATTCACTTCAAGAAGATCTCTGTTTCCTCTAAGATTGTATCATATATGCGCGTTTATTTATATGTAGACGTAGTCAATGTGCGTGTGCGCGTTTGCACGTGCAAGCACGGGTGGGTGTGAGTACACAAAGAGTACATATATTTCATCAAAATGCCAAAGAGATCCATGACCCAATCACTTCCTCTTCGTGAGAGGCATTATCTCCGCTCCGTTGTTACACATCACCTGCATAATCTGTATCTCATTGTCATCGTTCCCATTTTCAAACGGAAGGGAGACCCGCAATATATTTAAACCCAACAGTCTTATCTCGGACAGCATCTCCCCTAAAGGCATCTATTCCTGCAAAGCTTGCCATTGAAGTTTCTATTTTGTTTGCTCTCCTCCTGGGGCAGGCATTGAAATATTGATATTTCGATTAAGTTTGGGAGCGTGACTCTGAAGGCCAAGGTCCAAAGATGGCAACAAGAAGGTTTGCCGTTTTGATAAATCCTGATACATTCTTTGATGGAAAAACAATGGTAACATGTTCAGCAGGAAAAGTAGCACACTACAAGTTTGATGGCCAAAGCCGCCTTGCGGCAGACGGGGCAGTAGCCAATTCCTTTCTCTCCACTGACTTATTGCCTAGTTGGTTGAGAGCTTCCTGATAAAACTCAGAACGTTACGGTATTGCCAGTGACAGCAACGCGCCCTCCACCGTGCTATTGCTGCGGGATCATCAGGAGGACGGATGCTCTATCACAAGCAAGCCCAAACCAAATCTGAGAAAGCACTGCATTTGGTTCATGAGTTCTCAGCTCAATTTTAATGAAGTTCATATTCTCCCAGTGTCACATCAATGATAGCTAAGTTTCCTTTACTTCTTAAATTCTGGGATCGCCATGCTTCTTACAAAGAGGTAGATGTTTGTTTCTGTTAGCCACTTGGTACATAATTCATTTTTGTAAGCCCAGGCTGATTGCCATGGAAGCAGCTGAGCCCAAACCAACCCAGGGCTTGAAACATAATGATATCGAAGATCTAACCGACAGCAAAGTGAGTATTTCTTGTTCTTGATCACAATAATCAAAGTAGACCTTGCCAAGGTTCTGTGAGGTAAAAAGGGCTGGAGAAAATATCACCGCCTGGTCTTTTTTTCCTTTTGCGGGGAGGAAGGTTCAAAAGCAAACCCCTTAACTCTTCCTAAGCAGTGTGTAAATGCCCTAAAAACTTTATCCCTTAGCGCAATGGAATTTTTCAACGATTTTACAGCATTTTTGCGCATTCAGTATTATTTGCAATTGGTATACTTTATATTTCACAAAAAGTAGTAAGCTTTTTTTTTTCCTTTTAAATCTTCCACAGAACTCTTTTCGTCACCAACTCACATGTAGGATTATTTTTAAAAAGAAATGGGAGGGTGGTGGTGAATAATTTGCATTAAAACTTAATATATCAACCTTCCATCCAGTATCTCTAAACAGATGACTAACACAACTTTTAAAACAGCAAACAAATCCCCTAGAAACAGAATTTGTACATATACCTGGCAATCAATAAAGAGGAAACAATATAAAAGTGTGCCCAGTCATTTATTTCTTAAGTTCCTTCATGTGTGTTGGTGTTTGGTGTGTAAATAGGGCGGTTTGTTGTGGAAATAGGACCAATGTGGATTGAATTCACAGCGCAAATAGCAAACAAATGGTCATTTTCACATGTAATGCTTAATCCTGGTATTTCTTTTCTTTACATGAAAATGTATATGCATGTGTCTACACACATAAATTTACTTATGTATTCACAGACACATAGATAGGATATTTTAATCTGGAATCTCCTTCTGCTTTCATTTACAACCAAAAAAGTTGAGGTAACAACTCAAGTTTAAATATCAGATTTCCACAGCCAAAATGCAAACAGCAAGTGGGTTAAAGATTGCTTCCTGCATGCATTTGCCTCCAAAGCATTTTATCTAGAGCTGACCCCATTGGCCGAAATCGTCTTCTCTTGTTCATTGGACTTGATTTGGTGTGCCACCTGTCTCTTGTTTGTCTATAGATTAGCACAAAAATGTCATTGCAAACTAAGTGAATAGGGCGCAGCCTCAGCACCTGCCACTTTTAAAACTCTTTAGAAGATTCCCTTGTTTATTTTGTAAGCACCCAGGGGGGCACTTAAATAACTGCATTGAAACAAACAATGCTGGTGATGATTAAGGAGGCTTTTCACATGAAAATTCACTTCAGAAAAATGTTTTGCAGATGTACTGAAGAAAACTGTATCACTAAGAACCACTCAAAATACTTTGGTGGACCAAAACACCTTTATATTTCTCCTGGCAGCCTGCCAAGTTCACTGCCAGCTTGAAAAGAATTCTATAGCTGGAGGCTAGAGCAGAAACTGCAATGATTTAAAAGAGAATTGGCTACAGTAAGAACGATAATGCCCTATATCGTTAAAATGCAACTGGCATCTTAGCCTCCCTACAGCTCTTTGAAAATGTGCTTACTCTTCAACTATTTACAAGGAAAAATGCGGAGACAATTGAAATCACAGGAAATAAAAATTATTTTAAAGGACTGAGAAGTATTTGCCAAATGATTTATCAGTGGTGCTTATAAAATAATAACGTGTTCTCAACTGTTAAATGAGTAAGAAACCCATGCAGAAATTCTGCTCATTATGAAACTCACCCATCAGGCATAAACCATTTTCATGATGTCCTAAATTAATTAATGCAGACTGTAAACACAAAATCAGTTGGCTTAAAATGAAGATGTAAACACAAACAGACAATGTCCTGATGTCATTGGTTTATCTTAGCATGTAACAGAAATAATGATATCTTTGGTAACTTTTCTTCTCCGGGTGATTTTGGAGAACTATGATTCGGTCTGGCAAGCTAAGAGAAATCACAGGAAGTCCACGAACCAGAGTGAAAGGGATCTCCTGGGTGTTGGAACAGAAAACCAAGAGAAGTATCTATCTAGTGGCTCAGATTTATAGGAAGCAGCAAGGACATGCCTTTAAACTTAGGGCTCAACCCACTGTATGACACCACTTATTTCTTCCTTACGTGAGAATGAGTAGAATTCTCCTTTCAGTTGGGTCCATACGCGTCCCCATTAAATTTGCGCTCGTGAATACACGCAGGTCAATGGGAAAGTCTGGAGTAATTTGCTAAAAACTCAACATAGGAAGTGGGGGGAGGAAGTGCTCAGGTTAGCACACCAATCCCTCACTGTGTGCCAAAATTTAAATAAGTTACACATGGTACCTGGCCTCAGGGGGCTTAATGCACCAGGGGAAACAGGTGCATAAATGCGTATTAGCAGCCAATGTGAAAAAGTACTCTCATGGAAGTATGTATCAAGTGCAGTGGGAATATCAGAGAGGGTATATTTTCTAAAAATCTAAGTGTATAATCAGCCAGACCTGTAAGAGTGAGGGCTTTTGGTAATTTCAACCCAAACGCCAACAGCCAAGCTCTTCCCCACTATCAAAAGAAAATGAATGGCCAGTTATACCTTCTTCCCCCACTGTGGAAAGAAAGACTCACCTGTCTTTCTTGAAAGACATGAAAAGTAATGACTGAAATAACTAACCCCAGGGAATTTAATTCAACTATTTGAACTAAATAGTTTACTATTCCATTTTCTCCTGATGATTCCATGCCCCATCAATGTGCTGAATCTGTATTATGGGCTGGATTCACCTCCTGAGTTCCAGATCCTTAAGTTTGACTTCCTTCCTAATCTTTCTAGATGCCTCTCTGGCAGCTCCAGCTCAACATGTTCCCAGATGAACTCATCATCTCTCATAATTTCCCTAAACCTGAACCCATCTTCCGTTAAGTATCCACACAGTTGTCCAAGTCCAAACCTGGCGCATCATTCCTGTCTTCCCTTTCTCTGTGATTCCCACTCATATCCAATCAATCTGTTGAATCCAGTCTGTTGATTCTAGTCTCTTAGCTACAGATTCTAGATTATATGGATTGTATGGATTATAGCTACAATCCAGTCTGTTGGCTACAACTTATACATTGAATGTGTGTTGAGATCCTAACCTCCAATGTGATAGTATTAGGCAGTAGAGCCTTTGGGAAGTAATTAGGTCATGAGGGCGGAGCGCTCGCTCACCAATGGGAATAGTGTCCTTATAAGAAGAAACATTGAGAGTGATGATGTCTCTCTCAACCATGGGAAGATGCAATAGGATGGCCATTGGCAAACCAGGAAGTAGGCCCTCACCAGACATTGGATCTGCCAGCACCTTGATCTTGGACTTCCCAGACTCCAGAATTGTGAGGAATAACTATTGGTTGTTTAATTCATGTGGTCTACGGTATTCTGTTGTAGCAGCTCTAACTGCCTAAGATACCATGCCTTTCAAACACATTCACTTGCCTCCATTCCCTCTCCGACACCCTACGTCAGAGCACCATTGTCTTTCACTAGATTGCCCCAGTGGTCTTCCAACTTAATTCTCAACTGCTACCTTGTCCACCCATAAATAAATCTACGGTAGCCAAAATGGTCTTTCTGCATTGAAATTTTGGTTTCTGCCCTGCCCTGCTTGAAACTTTACAAAGGCTGCCTGCTGGCCACATGACAAAGCCTAACCTCCTTATTGGGACTTAAAACAGGTACATCATAATCTGGCTCCTAAATATCTCCTCCAGGTTCGTCTCTCCCCGGCATCAACGCACACTCCAGAATAATCAAGTCTTGTAATTTCGCCAGAGCATCACTGCCAGAAAAGTCCTTCTCCCCTCTCGCTGCCTAACTCCTGGTCCTTCAGATCCAGTAAAGCTAGTACCTCTTTCAGGAACTCTGCTGCTACCCCAATAGATGCCCCAGGTCATAGCTGACCAATTGCCATAGGCCAGCGCATACCAAGATCTCTTACATATGTCACTTCTTTTAAATGACCCACTTAAGGACTGTTAGCAGCAAGTCCTATACCCTGGACTTGGTTCTTGAATTCAGCCAAGAAAGAATCCAGAGCTAAACTCTTAAGCAAGCAAGCGTTTAATAGCAGTCAGAGCAAAAGCACAATCTCAAAGAGGAAGAGAGGAAGGCCCCAAAGGTGGTAACTGTGCTCAGGGTCCGGGTTATCTTTTTTTCTTTTCTTGTTTTTTTTTTTTGTTTGTTTGTTTTTATAAATGTTTATTTACTTATTTTGAAACACAGAACACACAGATACAAGTGGGGGGGGGGCAGGCAGAAAGAGAGGAGAGAGAGAGAATCCCAAGCAGGTTCTGCACTGTCAGCACACAGCTAGACATGGGGTTCAATCTCATGAACTGTGACGTCATGACCTGAGCTGAAGTCAAGAGTCAGACACTTAACCGACTGAGCCACCCAGGTGCCCCATGGTTGTCTTGTTTTTTATACCTGCATTGGTTATGAGTCATAGCTAGGGTGGTCTCTGATTGAGGTTACGTCCAGTCACCAAAGGGATTCTTCCTATGGGTGTGGAGGGGGAGTTTTTGGCCCTATGTGGTCCTTGTTGGAATTGTCATGGCAGCCTTCCCCCTGTGAATGGAAGGCGGAGAGGTCAAAACCACAATGTAAATGCATTATAATGAAGCAATAGGCTACTTTAGGGCAGCAGTTATAGGGAAGGGTGAATGTATGTTCCCCAGAGTTTTCCCCAGCTATTTGTGTTTAGGAGGTCATTGACAGTTTCCACATTTTTCAACTGTGGGACAGTCCAGTTCCCTGCTCATACCTAGCTGACTGCATACTCTATCCAGACTACAGTCCCTACCACATTATTACTGCCTCCAAATCAAGTCAGGGACTATGTCTTATTTTCACTTGTATCTCTAGTTCCTAGCAGAGTTATGAGCACCTAGTAGGTGGTGATGAGGTTTATTCTGGTGTTGAACAAACACATGCAACACATTGTGGGGCCTACAAAGATCTTCTTACGCAGTGTTTCATCCCACTCAGATTTTCCCCTCATTGGTTAAAATGATAGCTCGAAACATAAATATATGCATCATTGTGATAGATATAGATTAGATAGATAGATAGATAGATAGATACATGGATACATAGATAGATCTATATACATCACATTTACGTAAAAACTCTAGGGGCGCCTGGGTGGTTCAGTCGGTTAAGCGTCTGACTCTTGATTTTGGCTCAGATCATCATCTCACAGTTCGTGAGATCAAGCCTCGAGTCGGGCTCTGCACTGAGATTGTGGCACCTGCTCGGGATTCTCTCTCTCCTTTCTCTGCCCTTCCCCTGCTCATGCTCACTCTCTCTCCCTCTCAAAAATAAATAAACCTTAAAGAAAAAACTCTAGGCAAATGATAACATGGAACAGAAATGGTAAGGATGATGAGCCTTAAAACAACAAAGGACCTCAGGAACACAGAAGGAATCAATAATTCCAACATTTGACAAGAGTGGTCAAATAGAAAGAGTCTTAAAGTATTACTTTGACTGGTGACCTTGGACCTTAAGAGCCCACCACTGGAGATTGATGCTTTCAGGCTGAACATGACTCACCTAAGAATTCTTTATAAACTGTAAATACTCATAGGAGACAAGCTACATTAAGTCTCCAGACACCTAAGTGCCAATTAGCCTATGGAATAATGTTCTGTCACAGAAACCCCAGGGATGGGGATTGAGTCTAGAGAGGACAAAGGAAACTTCACCTCCTTCGTTATTGTATTCAGAAACGTTGCTAGTGAGGCCTTAAGCTTCCACACATTGGTTTTCCACAGATAGTTAGCTTATATGTATGCATATATTTATGTATGTATGTTTACAATATTATTAACTCTAGTGCCTATGCTATACTTCTCTTCGTCTCTCTGCTCCACAGATAGTCTGAATTACAAAGATATATAAAAATAAAAATTGGAGACCAACAAAAAATAAAAATTGTCTCAGTTTCATTGAGGTATAACTAAAGAACACTAAATTGTGCATATTTAAAATGTACCATTTAGGGGCGCCTGGGTGGCGCAGTCGGTTAAGCGTCCGACTTCAGCCAGGTCACGATCTCGCGGTCCGTGAGTTCGAGCCCCGCGTCGGGCTCTGGGCTGATGGCTCGGAGCCTGGAGCCTGTTTCCGATTCTGTGTCTCCCTCTCTCTCTGCCCCTCCCCCGCTCATGCTCTGTCTCTCTCTGTCCCAAAAATAAATAAACGTTGAAAAAAAAAAATTTAAAATGTACCATTTAATCGGTTTTGAAAGGTGTGCACACCTGAGAACCCATCACCCCAATCTAGAGAAGAAACATTTTTATCACCCGCAAAAGTTGCCTCGCATCCTTTTATAATCCATCCCTCTCTCCGCCCCACCCCTCTTAACCACTTGTCTGATTTCTGTCACAATAGATTGATTAGTTTGCAGTCTCTGGAGTTTTATGTAAATGGACTCCTACAGCATGCACTCTGTTTTTGCAAGGCTTATTTCACTCAGCATAAGGATTTTGAGACTCATCCATATTGTTGCATGTATTAACAAACTTTTTACGTTACCAAGTGATGACATCTTTCAAACCATTCCTTCTACCATCATAATCATTTCATGAAAGAAAAGGCATTTTAACCATCAAAAAAGGAGGAAAAATATGTATCTGCAGAAGGACGGTTGCTCTTCCGAATGAAAAATTGGCAACCCCCTGCTGACAAAGAGTGGGGTCCTGAGGCAAAATCGCATAAGCCCTGTTGCCCAGAGCCGGTCCTTCTCCTGGCCACGAAGGGGGAAGCGTTGCCCCCTCACAAAGCCCCCCTCTTCATTCAAGGAGGGAGAGAAAAGCAGATCCCTCTTGAGGCCTGTTTCCATGGTAACCGGCCAGCAATTGACAATGTGGCGGCAGTTGGGCCTCCTGAAGGGGAAAATCTTCAACAGAGACCAGGCCACTGAGAGGCCCAAGAAGGGACAGCTCATTCCCATGCCTCTTGAGGAGGCCCCAGGAATCACCGGGCTGTCCCTTTACTGGGAAAAGCCCTCGTGGGTTTCCAAAGAAATGGAGGGAGAAGGGGAAGAGAGGACCTTCTGAATCAGGCTGGCCCATGACCTGGCAGCTGTCAGGGCAGTGATGATTGCAGAAAGAGCACAGGTCCTGGACAGATGTCACCTTCGAATCAGTGCAACTTGGAACAAGTTCATTCAACTCCGTGAGGTTCGGTTGCCTCTGGAAAATTAGGCAAGATGGGGGCTTCTGCATGGAACAAGTCCTGAGGGCATCACTGAGGTCAGAGTCTGTTTGCCTGCCTTCATTCCAGTGAGCATATGCTTGCCTTCTACAATGCCCTGGGGGCCAAAAGGGCAGAGGCCGGTGTCTGTGTGTGGTGTTTTTAGTCCTGGGAGGGGTGGAGGGCAATGATATTGGGTAAATATTCCAGGTGAGTAAGGGGCTTAAATCCAGATGCTCCCTGCCCCCCATTTCTCTCCAAGACGGCTGTCAGGAAGGCCCCATGTTCCCAGCATCTGTGGCTGTATGTGAGAGCAAGAGTGTCCGTCAACTAATTTCACGCACTCTTCCCCATCCACTCCCCAGATGGTCTATCAGATCTCTGCTTGTTGATGGTCCCAGCCAATGACAGCGTCATAGCCAAGGTTAAGAACTCGGTTCTGGTGGCAGGCACACCCAGGTTCAAATCCCAGCTTTGCCTTGATAACTGGGTAGCCTTGGGTGGATTACTTAATGTTATTAAGCCTCTGTTGCTTTATAATAATAATTTACTTCATAGAGGTGCTGCAAGAATTGTCAAAATATGTAAAGTGTTTAGAAAACTGAGACTTTTTTTGGTCTGGGCAAGGTAGAAACTTTCTTGGGGTCTTTCTCACATTCAGTCCTGTCCTAGACATCCCCTCTGCTGCAACAGAGGCTGTGAGTAACCCAGCGTAGGCCTGGTGCTCTGCTTAATGGTACACACAGTGCAAGGCCAGCCATTGGACAGCTTTGAAAAGTAGAAGATCTGCATCATTCTCAACACTAACAACCCTCAGAGCTACCTGTGAAAGCCTACAAAACGCATACAACCTGTCGGAGAGTAGGTTCGCTTAGAGCAGTTATCTACTGGTTCATTTGTGATGTTCTGTTCTCAGAGATTCCCTAGGTGGCCCCAGTGTGTGACCAAGATTGAATACTATTGGTCTAGAGCAGGGGTTGACAAACAGTTCCTGTGAAGGGCCAGATGATAAATATTTTAGGCTTTGTGGGCCACAAGCTACCTTCTCCATCCCAAATTCTATCATTTTTTTTTTTTACAACCCTTTAGAAATGCAAAAACCATTCTCGGGTGTGGGCTCTACCAAAACAGGTGGTGGCCAAATTTGGTCCACAGGCCATTGCTTGTTGAGTCCTGGTCGGAAGACCTTAACCCTGGAGTTCCTGTGACCTAATGCATTTTTTGGTTTGACCCAGAATTCTATGGCCGAGTTGACCCCGCAGTCCCTTTGGCCGGCATGGCAATCCTCTGCCCTTTATTTGCCCCCTCACTCTACACCTCCAGGAAGCCACCACAGGGCTTCACTGCAGCTGAGAGCAAGGCTCCCAGAAGGCTGCAGACTGAGAAGCGTTGGCAGAGCAGTTGTGTTCCCCTCGGAAGAACAGAGTCAGCACCATGCTGAGCTCAAGCATGGAGAGAGGGAGGCTGCTGCTGCCAGAGCTTCGTCATTTACAAGCATATATTGAGTACCCTTCATCTAGTTCATCCTGCAGAAAGCAGAAAATTGCTACGTTTGCACGCAATAAACTTCTGGCAGTAAAAATTGGGACTCTACACCATTCCTTTCTGATGGGTGAGGAGCGGGCGTCCGTTACTGAATCTGTTTTGTTACAGCCTACGCCACAGGGCCACTGCCGGAGACCCACTGTATAAACCATTCGTGGCAAACTTGGGACTTCCTGCCCAAGGCGCAGGTGGGATGGACAGAGGCGTCCCTGTCAAAGCTAAGGCACTTGCTTCGGGATGAAAACTAAGCTCTCTCAAAGCCTGTACATGGCTCTTTAGATTTTGTGCTGCAGGACTCCTGAGGTCTCTCAGGTGTGAGAGGTTCTCTGCTAAAGCGGAACATGAAGGCACAGCTATTGAGAAGCTTCCTTTTGAAGTTAGGAGGCCGAAGATGAGTTCCATTTTTTTTTTTTTTTTTTTTTTTGGTGTTTTGGTGTTCCACTTGGTCTTCAAGTTCACCCCATTCCTAGAGTATTGTCCTTTGAAGAAGTGGAGTTTCAAATGACAACTCCTCTTGAAGCTCATATTAAATACAGGAGGCCCATTTTCTGGGTCATAAGAGAGAGACATTTTGATTTTACCAGAACTCTTGGGATGGAGGCTGTTTGGAAAGGTGCTTTGGGTTGAAGGAGCATGAATATGGGTGGGGGGATTTGGTGGGCGACAGGGTGAAGAATTAAGTCACCTCCTCACTGAGGGAGGGAGGAAGAGAAAGAGAAGGAGATGGGGGTAGCCAGAAAGGTTGTGCAGCATATGCCCTCCACAGGGCTTGTCTCTATAATAGTGTTAGGAAGGTCTATAATAGTGTTAGGAAGTTCATAAAATGCTTGTGTTTTAATAAATTTTTGGTGGAAACAGTGAAGATACCGAGCTTCGTGCTGAGATTGATAAAGGGAGGGACAGAGCTGAAGCAGCATGGGTGAATTAAAAAAAAAATGGGGGAAATACAGAAAACACGGCATTAAACGCTCAAACCTTCCCCAAACAATGGACAGTGCTGGAGACTTTCTCTAGATAGTGCAATTAGCTATTCTTCAAAGGTAACTAAACCCCCATGTGATGTTATTCTGTTATTTATGTTATTATTAATTTCATAGGGGTTCTATCTGACTTCTGAGTCACATCTGGTTGTCTTAGCACACATTTTAGTGCAAGAGTAAGTACGAAGTAGATTTATTTCTCTCTCTTTTTCAAAAAAAAAAATCAATAACCAGTTTGCAATGCCTTTGATAGAAATTCAATGACTAACATAAGGTTTTACTTTATCAAGAAGCTGGGATATTGTCAACAGCCTTCCAAGAGAGTAACTGATTCAAAATCCAATTGTCAAAACCTTCACTGGGTGCTTGTTGCATGCCAAAACAGTGTGCAGGGTCCTGGGAAGATTCAGAGATGCATTCTCCCTTCTCAGAAGAAGTGTCACCAAATAGCATAAGCATGGGACCAGAGGAACAATTCCAATATGCATTATACAGAGACAAACATAGCAAAGACTATGTGACTTACTCAGCAGGTTGAAACTAAAGCAGGGCTACCTGGGGTTATTTAACCTACACGGTTGACACTGGAGACCCCAAAATCACAGCTGTCAAACACACGCCACTTTGGGGCTAAGTGGAAACTTCCATCCCTTCCACGGACATTCCAAAGACTTTCAGCCTGAAATTAGCTAGGACTATGGGCAGAAGGATCAGGAGGTGTTTGTGAGGGATTTACCTCACGCCCAAGCTCCAAATTGCTTCTTGAGGAGTCAATCTCGAGGACTCAACAGTTATCTTTTGAAACAGCTTTTAGGAAAAAATCAAAAGATCTGTTTTGCAAGAGCCTGATATCCTAGTGGCCTGATCAGGCATCCTGGGAATTGCCTTAGGAGGGAATAGCTGGAGACTAGCCATGGGCGAAGCGTAGGAATGTGGGGTGGTGAGTTAAGCATGTGGAACATGCAGAGGGATGGAATAGCACCAAGGTGAGAATAAGAAAGTGGTTGCCCGACGCCTGGGTGGCGCAGTCGGTTGAGCGTCCGACTTCAGCCAGGTCACGATCTCTCGCTCCGTGAGTTCGAGCCCCGCGTCAGGCCCTGGGCTGATGGCTCGGAGCCTGGAGCCTGTTTCCGATTCTGTGTCTCCCTCTCTCTCTGCCCCTCCCCCATTCACGCTCTGTCTCTCTCTGTCCCAAAAATAAATAAAATTGTTGAAAAAAAAATTAAAAAAAAAAAAAAAGAAAGTGGTTGCCCGAAATCAAATTTAATTCTCCCCAGCTTCTGTTGGAAGTACTCAACTGATGCAACATCCACTGGCAGATAGTAGATATTTGGTAAATATTTGTTAGAAGAAGACACAAATATTGGGGCACCTGGGTGGCTCAGTTGGGTAAGCATCCGACTCTTGACTTCCGCTCAGGTCATGATCTCATGGTTCGTGGTTTCAAACCTTGAGTCAGGCTCTGCATTGACAGTGCAGAGATTCTTGGGATTCTCTCTCTCTCTCTCTCTCTCTCTCTCTCTCTCTCTCTCCCTCTATCTGCCCCTCCCTCGAAACAAATAAATAAACTTAAAAAAAATACTATACAAATATGGATAGAAGGTATAAAAGCATCACTTGAGAAGCACGGGATGCTATTCACTTTTCAGAGCCATATTGTATTTACCATGGCACTTTAAGAATGGGTGACGATAATGCCACTGAGATCATTTCCACTAGGAGAGAAGTTCTGAGGACTCTGAAAACTTGTAGGACGAGGCAGCCAAGCCTAGAGATTGTGATAAGTAAAGTGATTAACTGAAGAGCTGTGTGGGGGGAAGAAAAGAGACTCAACTTAGCCAAGGTTCAGAGATAACAGAAACTTTTCACCAAATGAAAGGTGGCTGTGAGCAGACAGTCTGTCATTGATTTCGGGGAAAGCTCTCGGACAGAACCAGTGGACTCAGATAGCACTTTCAGGTGAAGACCTCTAGGGAATCCAGCTTGTTTAAGCAGCCCCCAACTCCCGTGGGAATCTGGCTTATTTCTGGGAAACCTGAACGAGAAAGAATTCAGAGCTCTCAAAGCTATGCAGAGCGAAGTGGACCAGTAAACACGGGAAAAATGAGAATTTCCTGGGAATGTCAACTACTAACAGAGGCATTTTTTTTGGTGTGCTGCAGAATTCAGGTTCGTGAAAGTGCGTCACGAAGTGAAAATATTGTCATTGTTGTTGGTGGTGCTGACGGGGGTGGTGGGGGGGGGGGGGGAGGGGAAAAGGGAATAAGAAATGCAACTCTCTTTTTTTTACATCTGAGAAAACCACAACCCAGAAAGATGAAAGCAGCTTTCTCCAGGTCCCCCACACAGCAGAAAGCCTTCCTTTAAAGCTATGTATATCACCAGGTGATGTATTAAGTATTTTTCTACTGGAATATCATTTCCATTAAAATGGGAATCTGTTTGTTTACTGATGTATCTGCGGCACCTAGAACAGTGCTTGGCACAAAGTAGGTGCCCGGTAAAAATGTGTTAAAGGAGAGAATGACTGAAATGTCCAAACTCTTGTCACAATGACCTTTAGATGACATCATACTGTTTCCTAAGCCTAGGGCCCCTTGGACCGCTCGGATCAGCAAGTATTTACCATGCACACATCACACGCCTGGCACTGTGCTAGTTTGCTTGGCGGGGAGTGCGTGTGTTAGCGAGGACTCTTTCAGCAGCAAAATGCAAAAACACAACCGAGTCTAGCTTAAACATAAAAAGGCGTGTGGGTGGTAGAGATTGGCTGGTTCATATAAGTGGAAAGTTCAAGGTAATGCCTGCAAGAATAGCTGGAACTCACAGCACCAAAAAAAAAAAAAAAAAAAAAAAAAAATTCTGGACTTTGTTGCTCTCTCCGTTACTCAAGGCTCTGTTTTTTCTCTGCATTGGCTTCACTCTTAGTCAGGATTTCTTTAGACTATAGTCCTGGTAGTTCCAGGCTAACATTTTCCTTGCTTAGCCGTGGGAAGATTCCTTTATTCTAACAGTTCAAACGAAACTAGTGTTCCTATTGATTCAGTCTGGATTAGGTGCCCGTTTACAATGAGTTACTAACCAATGGGGGGCAGTAATTCACTTCCATAGGTGTGGGTTAGGCGAGCACACATGGAGTCTGGGATGGGGTCAGCCCCATCCAAACTACATGGACGGACTAAGAGTGATTTCCTAAAAGAATATCAGGGGCGCCCCATCCAAAATAAGAAATGCTGTGAAGGTAAAGGGTGCACCCCAGATAGGTATTGGTAGTAAAAGCAATAAGAAAAGTCCCTGAAGTTGAGGAGCTTAATTTTTGTTGGAGGAAAATCACAAATTGATTCATAAATAACCAAACAGCACTTGATTCATATCAAGTCTGAATTTGAACTTACGACAGGAGCATCTTATATCGCTAACTTCCAAAATTTCAGTTTCCTTTTAGTATTCCATTTTGTGCTGCTCCCACTGACGCCCCTTCACCACGTGTGCCCCGAATTGGTATATCCCCTTCCCCAAGCTCCCCCTGGAGCCTCCGGTTGCTACACTGCCAGTCAACCCTCCAGGTGTGGCCCTGTTTCTAACTTCAAAGCAGGTTGTTCAAATAATTAGCAGCGATTTTATTGTTGCACTTTACCTCTTAAAAACAAATATGAGGGGCGCCTGGGTGGCGCAGTCGGTTAAGCGTCCGACTTCAGCCAGGTCACGATCTCGCGGTCCGTGAGTTCGAGCCCCGCGTCAGGCTCTGGGCTGATGGCTCGGAGCCTGGAGCCTGTTTCCAGTTCTGTGTCTCCCTCTCTCTCTGCCCCTCCCCCATTCATGCTCTGTCTCTCTCTGTCCCAAAAATAAATAAATGTTGAAAAAAAAATTAAAAAAAAAAAATGAATAGGGGCGCCTGGGTAGCTCAGTTGGTTAAGCGTCCACCTCTTGATTTTGGCTCAGGTCATGATCTCACGTTTCATGAGTTCGAGCCCCACGTCAACTCTCTGACAGTGTGGAGCCTGCTTGGGATTCTCCCTCTCTCTCCTCTTTCTGCTCCTCCCCCACTTATGCACTCTCTCTCCCTCTCTCTCAAAATAAATAAATAAAAATTAACAAAAATTAAAATAAAATAAAGGAAGATCTGTATCACAGACATAAATGGAACACCAGTATCCCCTGCCATAAGTTGAAAGTATCTGAAAAATCAAACAATGTTATTCAATTCTATCTAGACACTGCCAAGGTTTTAAGCCCAAGGTGGGCTCTCTCTTTACTAAAAAAAAAAAAACAAAACAGAAAACAAAGTGACCAGCAAATATCAGAGAACTGTTAAAGGCATATTAGCGCCAAACTTGCACTTTTTCCCTTGATTTCAATATAAGGATTGAAGGAGAATTGAAAAGGCAATAACTTCCTCCCTATGGGATATTATTTAAAGCCTTGCCCATGCACTACCTAGAATGATCGCATTTCATCCCTGACAGATGACCAGGGAAGCAGCAAATCAGAGGAATTAAGGAGAGAGGTGAACCAGGTAAGTGACACTGGGAAAGGCAGTAATGCTTGAGGTTGGCCTCACAGGGCCGACATGGCTTTGACCTATCTGCTGTAGCAAATGCCCTGTGGTAAGGCTGCAGACACAAGAAAGACTCACAGCTGGGTCTCCCAGAAGGCCCAATGACCAGTCCTTTCTGAGTGTCCTCAAGGCCAGAGTATTTATGTAGGGAGCAGGGAATCTCTTTTCCATTCCCTCTCCAATCATTTGTGCTTTTTATTTTATTTTATTTTAAAATGTTTATTTATTTATTTATTTTGACAAAGAGAGAAAAGAGGCAGAGAGATAGGGAGAAAGAGAATCCCAAGCAGGCTCTGCACTGCCAGCGGAGAGCCCAGCATGGGACTGGATCCCACAAACCTCCAGATCATGACTCGAGCTGAAACCAAGAGTCCGACACTTAACCGACTGAGCCACCCAGGTGCCTCTTTTTTATTTTATTTTATTTTACTTTATTTTATTTTATCTTGTTTTATTGTCACTTGCTTTTCACTCCAATTACGTTCATTTCATAGAATTATTTTTGCTTAGCACAAACGGTTGTCACTAATGGTGCTGTCGTCACCGAGGACCCCGTATGTCCCACCCTCGACCCCTACAACAAAGCCAGCGAATGAGAAGCTCGGCTATGAAGCAGAGGCCGGAATTGCAGCGGGGTCTCCCAGCAGGGACTCCCCACCAGAGTGGACAGTGCACATGGGAAGATCTCTGACCAGACAGAAAGCATCCTAAATGCCCGCAGAGAATGGCCTGTGGTCCGTCTCACGGTATCTCACCCCAGTCCCCCCTGATGGGCCCCCAATCTCTTTTCACCAGTAATAAAGAAAACACACGTTACGAAAAGGCAGTTCATCTGTGAACATATTGGCTAGGATAACACATCTTAGAGCTAAATGTGTCATTGTAAATGGACTCGTTTTATGTCTCCACATACTGTAGATGTTTAAAAAAAGGCATATGCACAGAAACTATGGGAACCGAACCACAGCAGGAGCCCATGAGCTGAGACTCTAGTATAATCTGACTTTTGTGTGGCTCATTTTCTTTCTTTAATATTTTCTTAATGGGTGGAGGAGGAAGCAAAAGGAGACAGAGGCTAACACAGAGCACTGTGTAAATAGAAATACATTCAGTGTATCTTATTTGTCATCATAAATAGAAATACATTCAATGTGTCTTAAATTACTTGTCATCACCAGGATATAGTGTGATCTAAAAATATTTTGTATGGTGATATACACTTGCATATTATATAGGAGTCACATATAATTTTTTTAAGTCTTATCTTCCAATATTTAATCAATCACCAGGTCCTCTTTCTTCTACCACCAAATTATACCTGGAATTTTAAATTATGGGAATAAATAAAAAGAAGTTTCTTTTAAGTTTATTTGTTTTCAAAGGAAGAGAGTGCATGAGTGGGGAGGGGCAGAGAGAGAGGGAGAGAGGGGGTGGGGCGAGAATTCCAAGCAGGTTCTGTGCTGTCAGAGCAGAGCCCAATGGGGGGTTCAAACGCATGAACCGTGAGATGATGACCTAGGCGGAAATCAAGAGTCAGACACTTAACTGACTGAGCCACCCAGATGCCCTTGAAAAAAATAAGGTGTGTGTGTGTGTGTGTGTGTGTGTGTGTGTGTGTGTGTGAATCCCCATCTGTGTTACCAATGTCCTCTCTCATTGGACAAATGAGAAAGCCTCTATCCTGGTCTCCCTCTTTGCACCATTGTCCTCAACAGGCAGCAAGGGGACTCTTCTAATCCTGTCCCTCCCATTGTTAAATCCCTCAGAGCTTCCTCACTGATCTCAAGATGGAGACCCACTTCCTTCCAGAAGCCTCCAAGGCCCCCTGCATTTTTTTTTTTTTTTTTTTGCATCTTCCTCTCTCTCCAGCTTCATCTCTCACCACCTGCTTTCTCTCATACCTTATGGATCCTCAGCTGTGGCCTGGAGACGTGCATTCCAGTGTGGTGGTTAGAGGCAAGAACTGTAACCAGACTCCCGAGGGCCAAATCCTGGCTCCCCAACTGATTAGCTAGCTGCGTGATCTTGAACTACTTACTTAACCTCCCCACTTGCTTCATCAGTAAGACAAGGGCTATGATGGGCCTCATTGTTCAGGTTGTCATCAAGATTATGTGAGTTGAGATAGCTTTTAGGGCAGTTATAGAATGAATAAGTCACTGGGATGAAAGGTACCGCAGAGGGAATACCGTCAATGATATTGTAATAATACTGTATGGGGACAGACGGTAGATACACTTGTGGTGAGCACAGTGTAACATACAGACTATAGACTCCTGGAATCACTATGTCGTACACCAGGAACTAACGTAACATTGCATGCCAATTATATTTCATTTACAAAAAAAATGACGTAGAGCAGAATTAAACTAGCCAGAAGGCCTTAGGGCCTTTTAAGATTTCATTCTCTCTGTGAAATGCACCTTCCCTCCCTACCTCCTTCCCACTTGGAAAATCCTACTTATTCATCAAATTCTATCTGTTATGGGCTGAACTGTGCCCCCCTCTCCCCCAAAATTCATATGTTGAGGCTCTAGTCCCCAGTACCTCAAAATGTGACTGTATTTCGAGGTAGGGTCTTTAAAGAGGTGATTACGTTAAAAGGAGGCCATTAATTGGGCCCTAGTCCAATCTGACTGGTGTTCTTAGAAGAGGACATTTGGACACAGATCAACAGAGAGAAGACCATGTGAGGACACAGCATGAGAGTGGCCATCTGCAAGCCAAGGAGAGACCGCAGAACAAACCAAAGCTGCCAACACCTTGACCTCAGACTTTCTAGCCTCCAGAACTGTGAGGAAATAACTTTCTGTTGTTTGAGCTACCTAGTCTGTCGTATTTTATTATGGCAACCCCAGGAACCTATCACAGATTTGCAGATTTTGGACTCAGCAAGCCTCCACAATCATGTGAGTCAATTTTTAAAATTTTTTCTCTCTCTGTCTCTCAATAAATGGATGGATGGATGGATGGGTAGATAGCTAGATAGACAGACAGATAGATCTAGATGGATAGAGATAGATAGATAGATAGATAGATAGAGAGAGAGAAAGAGAGATAGAGACATAGAGAGAGAGAGAGAGAGAGAGAGATCGATAGATCTAGATGGATAGAAATAGGTAGAGAGAGAGAGAGAGAGAGATCTTTTTTATAGCTATATCTACATATACTTATCTCTATCTCTATCTCTATCTCTCTATCTCCCTATTTCTATCTCTATAAAACCCCCTTGCTGTAGGTTCTTCCTTCCAGCACATAGCACCTGGAATAGAATGTCATACCTATGGTCTTGTGGTCACTGTCCATCTTGCCTCTCAGACGGTGACATCCTGATGTAAAGAGTCAGTTCTGTTGTCCATTGCTACTCCCCAAGAACCTATCATGGTAAATCAATATGGGATGGATACACATGGAAAACCCACAGTGGAGACATAAGTTTTTACCATGTCTTTGCTCTTATAACTCCCAAGAAAGTTAAAGGAACAAATCTTTTCATGGAGATGATCAATATATCCACCAATATAATGAATATGTTTGTATATCTGTGGTTTTAAATCAATATTTTGCTGAGTTTATATGTTTGATGAGAGAACATTTTTACTATAAATCCCCTACTATTATGGCTTCTTATACCTTAAAGTCATATAGACACATTGGATATAAATGCGAGTGGGTGAGAAACAGAACCGCATGACTGACAACAGTGACAGTAGATTTGGGAGCAAGTATCAAGACAGGAAAGGGGAAATTTGCTGATTGTATTCTATAATTTTGTGTGTAATATTTCTAGGCAAACCAATTCTGTCACTTCTGTGAGACTTAGTTTTCGCTAAGTGTTATGTTAGCCATGATTTTTTTTTTTTTCAGTATCTTTGCATCTTGGATGGCAAGCTTCTGGCTCTTCAATAAAAATAATGCCACACTTCTTATTCGTGAAGCCACTGTGTGACACAGGGGAAAATGTACCAATGTAGCAATCAATCAATGACGAGTAAGTAGTCCAACTGTCACTAAATTGTGTGGGTTTTTTTTGGGGGGGGGATCCCTTCCTTCTTATTACCCTGTTTTCTCAACTCTAAAATGTCTGCTATAATGAGGGGATGACTTAGGTGTCTCTAAAGACCCATCCAACAATGGTAGTTATGACCAAATAATCAACTCACCCAGCAGGTAATGTGTACAGGAAGACCCGTGTCTCCCATGCAATATCTTCCAGGATTTTTCAGAAAGTAACCCCCATTAACTCTTTCTCTCACTTAAGTATTTCTGGGGAAACCACCCCCCCCCCCACACCAATTATTAAGAAATGACTAGGCCCCTGGTACTATGATAGATGCAGGGGACAATGATGATGAGCAAGAGGGCTCTGTCCTCCTGGAGACTGGAGATTCAATGGGTACTTACATCACTGTGTGATAATCTCTCTGATAACAGAAGCCCTGGGTATCACTGAATTCACATCCAGGAGTTCCTCACATAATCCTGTGTGGCAAGGAATCCAAGAAAGCTTATTGGAGGGAGTGAGGCCTACGGAGACATAAGAGATAAGTGAGGGTTGTCTAGGTAAAAGCACAGAGGAGTGGGGTTGTTGGGTGTGAAGGACATATTCCAGGCCAAAGTTTGCAGCCACACTGAGCTCCTCACTCTTCCTTCCCTGATCTCGGTATCTTTCATCACTGCCTCCACCTGGAGCTCTACTCAGACAAGCTCTCTTCATCCACATCCCCCCCCCCCCCATCCTTTAAGACTTGAGTAAAATACTATCCCTTCTGAGAAGCCTTCTCTGATCCCCTAGATGAGAAGCCAGCATTCTCTGTAATCACGTGAACATCCAGAGACAGCCTGAAAGACCATTCCTCCATTACAACTTCAGTGATGGGTCACCTTACGCAAACCATATAAAACTGGGCCTCGTGCGGCATGAACGTGCGTTCAGTAAAATAAGGGTACTGGAAAAGGACACTGAAAACAATTTGAATCATCAGGACACACTCTTAAGAAAGTACAAAATGGGGGCGCCTGGGTGGCTCAGTCGGTTGAGCGTCCGACTTCGGCTCAGGTCATGATCTCACGCTTTGTGGGTTCGAGCCCCTCATCGGGCTCTGCACTGACAGCTCGGAGCCTGGAGCCTGCTTCGGATTCTGTGTCTTCCTCTCTCTCTCTGCCCCTCCTCTGCTCACACTCTGTCGATCTCTCTCTCGAAAGCTAAATAAACATTTTTTTAAAAAGTACAAAATGAAGGAAACCACACAGACGGCAGCAATTCCTTTATTTATTATTCTTAAAATGCTCTTTTCTGAGATTTCTCACGTTCAGTGCTTCCCGCACCAACCATTTTAGTGAAAACACATTGAACTTGGCTCTTCATCTTCTCTATTCACTTTTCTCTGCTTTGGTAAAGTCATTCTCTCTCCTTTTTGGCATAATAATGGGGGGATGAGGGAAAAGGGATGATGATATCCATGCATTTTCCCCATCACACTAATATGAGAATTTGTGCTATTAATATCTTATCTTCCTTACCAGGCCTATGATTAATGTTTAAGCCGAGAGTTTCCCAGTCTGATTTTTTTTTTTAATTTTTTTTTCAACGTTTTTTATTTATTTTTGGGACAGAGAGAGACAGAGCATGAACGGGGGAGGGGCAGAGAGAGAGGGAGACACAGAATCGGAAACAGGCTCCAGGCTCTGAGCCATCAGCCCAGAGCCTGACGCGGGGCTCGAACTCACGGACCGCAAGATCGTGACCTGGCTGAAGTCGGACGCTTAACCGACTGCGCCACCCAGGCGCCCCCCAGTCTGATTTTTAAAACTCCTACCAACAAAGATTCCCCCCCTCCGCAAAACATGAGAATGTTCTTTCCCTGTGAGGAGCATATCCTTTTCTAACCTCTAATTCTCCACATTATTATTCAATTATTTAGCATTTATTGAATATGTACTTTGATAAACTATGGTACCTTCTTACTGAATGAAGTTCAGGGGACCTATGGTTTTCTCCATGTGATACTGTAATTTATAACAAGAAATAGATATTTGGTCTTTGACCTGCTCCTGGCATAGAGCTCCTAAAACCATTTGAAATGTCCTAAGTGATGAGAGCCTTAAACTTGTCTTTTCTTGCGTTAACAAGTGACTTTTGGAAGTCTGCTAAGTCCCCAAAGTTTGGGGCTGGTCGCCAGTGGAGTCAGCCACGTGATTAAGGGTTTGGAACTTTCAGTCTCAAGCCCTCCACAACCCCCCATCTTAGGGGAAGGGGAAAGGGGCTGGAAATTGAGTGCAATTCTCAGCAAGCAATGATTTAATCAATCCTGCCCTGTAATGAAGCCTTGATCGAAAGGACAGAATTTGGAGAGCTTCCACGTTGGTCACCATGTTGAAATTTGGGGAGAATGGCGCACTTGGAAAAAACATGGAAGATGCTTTCGCCATACTTTGCCTTATGCATTCCTCCCATCTGGTCATTCCTGAGTTATATCCTTTTATAATAAACCAGTCACTAAGTAAGTAACATGTTTCTCTGTGTTCTCTGAGCCACTCTAGCAAATTTATCAAACTCAAGATGGAGGTTGTTGGATCCTCTCATCTAGAGCCAACCTGGTCTCACAACTAACATCTGCAGTGGAGGTGGAAGGCAATCTTGTAGGACTAAGGCCTTCCTCTGTGGGATCTGATGCAATCTCCTGGTGGATACTGTCAGAATTGAGTTGAATTGTAGGACACCCAGCTTGGTGGTGTGGGGAAAACCTTCACACATTGGTGACCAGAATCAGAATCATTAGTCTCCAAATTTAAAATCAAATTTTCAGAGGAGTTTACCTTAGGGAAAGCCTTCATCCATGCTTCTTCACCTGTTAGTATACTACAGAATTACTTAGAAAGAGGAGCTAATGAGGTCAAAGTCTATATAAAGTCTAGTTAGGTTTGTACAAGAGCAAAGTCTTTTCTTCAACATTGGTCCATGTCTTTGGATGTTGCTTAATGTTTTACAAATTCAGGCCACTGATCATAAGAAAATTCAGAAAACAATTAGCAAATGCCTTAGAAGCCAAAAAAAGTCCCCACCTCTGGAAAAATAGCCCAGCAGGATGCTTCATTGTGGTCAGGTCAACAGATGATCACTGATACACAAAGCAGAGCACTTTTCTGATTTGGGATCTCAGAACTTCCCAGAAGGGGCGAGATATCAGGACCCTGAATAAAGCTATGACACAAACACAGGAAAAAAATTGTTGACCCATACTTTAAGAAGGAGTTAAAGGTATTTCCTTGAGAATTAAGCAAGCAATAAATCTTCTCATTCACAAGAGTGACCCATGTTCTCTCACCCTTGCCTTTTATGCAATTTTTCTCAACCAGCATAAAAAGAATTATCAAAACTTATGCCAGAAATATTATTAAGAGCTGGCCTGCCTATTTCAAAATTGCTCCCATGAGGAATCTACACAGCAATTCAGGATAGGCTATGAATGTGATTGGATTAATTAGAACACATCAGAAAAATTTCAAGTGGGGGAAATAAAACCCTGATGGAAATTATTCCCAGGAATGCTCTTAATATATCAAAATTACTATATGAGTATTGAGATAGTGTGATAACTCACTAAATGGCCTGAAAGTATCGCAGTAAATTGGTACCTAGCTATAAACATATATAATCTATTCAGTATTTAATTCTCAAATACCTAGTTAGGGTCTAATATGAGTTGACAGAGTTTAGGTGCAAGGAACACGGTGTTGGGCAAGCGGACAAAATTCTGTCTTCATGGGCATGCATTCGAGACAGAGATGGGAAATACTTTTCATACTGTCAAGACGGTAATAAGAGGTGTGAAGAAAACCTAAGCAGGATACAAAGATGGGTGAAGTGAGCTAGAGCAAATGATTATTTTCGATAGGTACTCCAAAAGGGTTCTCCAAGGAAGTTTCCTTTTAACAAAGACCTGAATCACAGGGGACACACCACGAGAGGTCTGAAGAAAATATCCCAAATACATGCCAAAGTGGCAACAAGCTTGGGGATGTAGGGTGGCATCATGAAAAAGGATGACTAAAACAGGTAGTATGGAGAAGAAAGAGGGAAGGGAGGCAAGAGTGTGAGATACCAATAGGTTGGATGGGTCATCAAGGTAGATGTTGCATTCCCCCCAAATGATAAAGACACAACTATGGGAGAGACCTATTGAGCTGTTTAAACTGTCAATGAATGGGATGTGGAGGGGCTCAGACATTAATAGATGACTATATCAAAAGGGGTAGTCGTAAATTGTCTGACAGCCTACATCTCAGAGCCACTGGTGTTTAGGGAAGAGGAGACATGAAATGATTTAGAAAGAGCAATGAGGAAAAGAAGGACATGAACTACCTCCAGGTTCTGATCCAAGACTATGGGAAGCAATGTCCTCAAAGGTAGCCAGGCCTCAGAGCACAATGCGAAAGAGAATGTCCAAAGAACAGGATATAGGATATTTTGTTGATGATCATGAGTCTCATATGCCACAGTTTTGAGGGTTGAAGAAGCAGTGGAAATCAAAACAAATTTGGGGCTTTAGTGAGTCACGAATCATTTGGAGGCATTAAGAGCTACTGATGTGTCAGAATCCCGTAACTTTCTATCCCATGGTAATGGAAAAAATTAGAAAGGATCATAATAAGGAGCCACTGAGACAGTATGCTAAAAAGATGAAGCATTCCAATTTTCTACATTTCCCTCCTTACCCCGAAGCACAGCATTTGATTGATAGCCAGCTTTATTAGCTACTCTAGTATAAATTTTAGAGGTTGACGTGTTATCTAAATGGACACTGAGATTTCAGATAGCAGCTGCACTTCCAATTGATAGAAATTTTGGGAGCTGAAAGATAAAACTGACTTCCCACATCCCAATAGCACACGTCAACTCGGCCAAGAGAACTTCTCCAAGAGATGCCTTACACCGCAATGCCAAGGGTGCGTTACCCATATGCACTGACTTTTCTATTTTGGTGAACAGAAGGGGGAAATGGCACTATCAGATAAGATAACATGATGAATGTTCTCAGATTGTACTTGTACTCTGTGAATTCTGGAGCTCTAAAAGTTCCTTGACTTAGCTAAAGCCTGAGAAATCAGTTGGAACTCAAGCTGGGTATATAATGTGAAGTGGGTCAAGCCTCCCCCTCTCCCACTGCCTCCAATAGATGGGTCGAACTGCTCTGCTTGAATTACAAAGTGAGTTGGCTCCTCCAAGCTGACAAGATTCATGCTTCTCCTTTAAACTTCAAAGATAGTTATTGACAGTGTGTGAGGAGCCCAGCTCCTTATCGCCAATTGTTTCATTAAGGGACTCCATCCCTCACAGGGGAGTGGGTTGAGTTTCTGCTGCAGTTAGGAAAATAAGGACAGAAAGTGGAGCAAACAGAAGGAAAAGAAAATAGAAATTAAAAAAAAAATACGAATCAATACACTGGCAAAGCAATGAGGAGAGAGGGGAGGAAAGCATAATGAGAGAGTACGAGGGGTAGTTTTACAGAAACAGTCAGAGCCTTTCTCACAAGTAATGATTCACTCCGTGTTGCAGCTCATTGCGCTTAGATTGAATTATGAGGCTTAGTTCTGAGCACCACTAGAAAGGATCCGTTAGCAAAGAACTTCATGTGCACGTGAACCAGAGAGGAGGCCTATTCAGCTTTTTCCTTATGCTCATTGAAGTCTGCTAATTCCATATCAGGAAGAATAACCAAAGTGATTTCGTAGATAATATAAGGATGGTGTTTTGGTTAACCATACCTATTTTTTATACAGATTTGTGCCACGATATCCTCATTTCTGGCTCTCCTGAAACAGTATAGAGGCATGTAGTTAGAATTTGTAGATGACAAATGACATGTTCTCCTTGCTCTCTCCACCATTCCCTCTGCCCATTCAAGTGTGCTTGCCACCAGGTTTTGCGGAGGTTTCTGGAAAGGACCATGGCATGGAGACAATGAGCTTCTCAATAATAATGGGTATGGAGAGAAATCTCAAGGAGGCCTCATGATGACTTAGTACCTTACAAGACATTGTCATGACCCTTGGGAGCTACGGGACCTTAGTTTGAGCTTGAATTCCCTGGCAACTTGGAAACACACAAGTTGAGAGTCAAATTACATTGATTTATTGAAAGTAAAGAAATCTCTCTCTTTTTTTAATTGATGTATTTATTTTGAGAGAGAGAGAGGGAAAGCACAAGTGGGGGAGAAACAGAGAGAGAGGGAGAGAGAGAGAGAATCCCAAGCAGGCTCTGCTCTGTTGGCACAGAGCCCAACATGGGGCTTGAACCCATGAACTGTGGGATCATGACTTGAGCTCAAATCAAGAGAAGGATACTTAACTGACTGAGCCACCCAGGCGCCCCAGTAAAAGAATATATCTTTTGAGTGTGTGTCCTGAGATCCATACCTAACATACATATCAATCTCTCTGCAAATGTATATAAATGCACACACACACACACACACACACACACACACACACACACATTTGTATTATATCATAGAAGAGTGTCCTGAGACTATAGACACCAACCTGTTAACAAGCTGATTTTGAGGATTGAGGTAAATACGCAAGGGCAAGAAAAGGAAAAGGTATGATAGCTTTCAAAGAGAGAAAAAAGACCCAGGAATGTGTCAGATACTCATGTCCAATGGCTGCTGTAACTAGCATTAACTTGCTGGCAGTTCCTACGACAAGGTGTTGGACTTCAATGGAAGCAAGCGTGGTCCTGGACCAACAATATGAACAAGGAAATAGTCGCTCTCCACTCAACAACTTGGAGAAAGGGAGGCCTCTGTTTCTTTCTTCCTAATCTCACTTTTTCCGTCCCCCATCTCTTCCTGCTGCCAATATTTTCCACTCTTCTGTGTTCCAGCTGTACGGAGGAATAACTCATAGACAAAGAACTGTACATATCCAATGTGTCCAATTTGATGATTTTGAACCCATGATACCATCACCACAATCAAGATAATAAGACATTTCCAACACCTCTCAGAGTTCCTTTGTGTCCCTTTGGTTTTCTTGCTGTCATTGCTGTTGTTGTTTTGTGGTAAGAACTCTGCACAGGAGGTCTAGCCTGTTAGCAAATTTTGAGTGCGTAATACATGTATTGTTAAATGCAGGCCTCGCGTTGAACTGCGGACCTCTAGTCTTACTCATCAAGCATGGCTGAAACTTTCCTTAAAATAATTCAGTGCATCTCCAGTAACCACTCCAGTTAGCTGACCAATACTTCAAAAACATAAGCATCGACAAAGGAAACAACCAATCCACTCACTTAAATAGTGAATGAGGGCCAACACGGGCTGGACAGTATGAAAGGCACTGGCACACGGAGGCCAACAGGCTGACTCGGTGAAATGTCCCAGTTCTGAGGGAGGTCGGAGAATACTATCAAATCCGGAGTAAAATTCTGACTTTGAAATAAGCCACTTTAACCCCAAAAGATGTGCTTATCATAATTTGAAGAATTTTGCTTCCATGAGGGAAAAAAGTCGGCTTAGGAGGTCGGCATTGGGCACATCAATTTATTTGCCGCCAGAGCAAATTTTGTCTTTCATGCCCCAGTCA
This sequence comes from Herpailurus yagouaroundi, assembly GCF_014898765.1. NCBI lineage: Eukaryota > Metazoa > Chordata > Mammalia > Carnivora > Felidae > Herpailurus > Herpailurus yagouaroundi. Next base: position 6,233,531 of record NW_024412421.1, read on the forward strand.
ACATACCTATGGCCTCTATTCATGCCCTGTGTGGTTACAAAGGTGGCTACAGACTGGAATGGGGTTGGTTGGTGGCCTAAGTAGCCTGACTGAAAGAAATGTGTAGTTGCGGGGGGTGGGGGGTGGGGGGGACCTGGGTGGCTTAGCTGGTTAAGCTAAGCTTGGTTTCAGCTCAGTTCATGATATCATGGTTTGTGAGATCGAGCCCCATGTCCGGCCCTGTGCTGACACCACCAAATCTGCTTGGGATTCTCTCTCTCTCTCTCTCTCTCTCTCTCTCTCCCTGCACCTCTCCTGCTCGCACACTCTCTCTCTCTGAAAATAATTAATTAAAAAAGAAAAGAAAAGTGTGGTGGACATTCAGATTTCTTTCATTAAACTAAAAAAAAAATACAAAAAGCAAAAAACAAATAAACAAACAAAAAAGCAACAACAACAACAAAAAAAACCCCATGTTACCAGAAAGTAACAGAAGAGAGAAGAGAGAAAAGCAATCCTCGGAGTGGGGCTGAGCCGCACTTAGAACAGAGCACTGGAGTGAGAAGCCTTCCATCGCACAGTTAACAACCCCGGCTCTGGTGCCGGGCAACATTGCTTGAAAATGCGGAGTCCACGTTGCCTTGGTCAGAAGATTCTCTAAACTCCATCTGTTCCTCTGTAGCCAGAAACACAAACTGAGAGGGAACCAAAAAGAAAGCAAGGTGTGCATTTTGCGTTTGCACACAGAGCAGGCTGGCCATCAGGCAATTCTCATCTCCATTGATCAGAATCCAGGAAAACGTGTATGTCTTTGGGGGTAAATACGCTGGTGGCGATGTAGCTGGTTCATCGTTTTCCCTTTAAAGTTGAAGGAAGCAGTAGACATAGGACCTAACAAAAGAGTCCAATTCAGTTTATACACTATTTACAAGAACTTGAATTTAGAAGACAGTTGTTCCTTTTGTTTTATTCGGAAAGCATTTACAAAGCACCTGCTAGTGTCAGGCACTCACCGTGTGCCTTACTTAACTCTTACACCTATACCGTTTAATAGACATAATTATTTTCTCCGTTTTATAGATGAGACTGCAAAGGCACAGAGAGGTGACAAAAATCGCCTAAGGTCCCAAAGCTAATAAATGCCAAAGCTGGGATTCCAGCCTGGGTCTGGAACCAAACTTATAACTGCTATACTAAGCATCCCCTTTGCCATATGAGGGACGGGGTCAACTGTCTGCATGTGTTCTAAGGGTGAAGATAAATAGCATCAACAGCAGTCTGGAGCCTGTCTTTTGGGGAAAGTGAGGCACTAAACAGCTCTTGCAAGTTAGAGAATCTGTTCGTTGTGGGGATCTTCTGGGATCACCACAGCGTATTATTCTCTGGGCAGGATGCTAGCTAGGCGTCCCTCTCGGAATAGACAAGATGATATCCCAGGATCCACCTCTGCTCCCAGAGTCTGCTTTTCTATTCATATTCCAAAGCCGGCATTAGCAGATTCAGGAAGGGGTCCGTTGTTCAGTTTCTAAAAAGATTTCAAACTTGTACTTAAATCTTCCAGCTTTAAATCATTTTTCTTTTATTCATTCTTCTGAGGTTTCTGAGGGATTGCCAATACTTGACTCTGCTTTGACAAAGCTATCCTTGGCTATCAGATTAGATAAGATGATGAATTGTACTTAAGACTCCACATAAGTTAAAAGCCCAGGAGTTTTAGTGGAAAACTTTCTCAAACACAGTTAAATCTCAGAGCTTGCAAAGAATGGAGGGGGTTGGGTTTACTGATAAAATAATCCAGTTCATTGATGTTGCTGCTGGGATTACTGAAACCCGGCGACAGGGAGATTTTCTACATTCCCCCCCCCCAAATAAGCCTATACAGCCAGCGGAAATCCCCTAGGTAATGGGAGGAAAACATTTTATTCTAAATGGAAAACAATATATAGATTATGGCCAAGGACAAAATTTTCATACTTCATAGACTCGAAATGTGTGTTTTTCACATTTCTGAAATTGGGTGCATAGTATAATCACCCAGGTGGCATTCATGATGTAATTGTCATTGTCTGTTCATCAGCATCCACATGTGCAGACCGTGTAGCACTGGCTTGCAAGAAAATCCTAAAGACCACAGTAGATTTTCTTTCTTTCTTTCTTTTTAATATTTATTTTGGAGAGCGCACGAATCAGCGAGGGGGAGAGAAAGGAAGACAGAAGATCCGAATCGGGCTGGACACTGACGGGCCGACGGCAGCAAGCCTGATGTGGGGCTTGAACTCATGAACCGCGAGATCGTGACCTGAGCCAAAGCTGGTCGCTCAACCGACTGAACCACCTACATGCCCCAAAAGTAGATTCTCTTAAGCAGAATGTTTATCACCAATAGTCTCAGCGGTATCGAAAACCCAGACGAAACATGACTCCGAAGTGAAGATGTTTTAGGAATATTGTAATAAAGTGATTTCACTTAGATTTTCTTTTCTTAGGCTAATAAAGGAGTGTCAAAGAAATCTTTCAACAGGTAGAAAGTGAAAGTTCTGAGCGCCATTTAATTGGCACTGGATTTCTTCAGTGTCTCAATTACACAAAAAATAACAATCTGGCTTCAGTCAATGGTGTCTTAGATTCGATGAAGTGTGATAATGATCAACTAGTAAAACACAATACTTATAACACAAAACCACGACTCTAGTTTCGACGTCAGGTAACCTGAGTACAAAAATCGAGCTGGGTGATACATCGCTTTGGTTGATTTTCTCAAACTACTATATTCTCAACACTTCTGGAGCTCCTCTAGAAAACGCAGGGGCCCATTACAGCCTAGTGATGACTGAACGATAGAATGTGTGTGAGAAACTTAGCAGAGAGCCCGCAAGCATTTAATCTGTGAACGGCTCTTGATTTTATCTGCGTTGGCAGAGGCCTCACAACATCCCGTCTTTTTGCCTTTTCCCTTGGGAGCAGGAGGCTCTAGGGAAGTGGTTGGCTTCCTTGCTAGTTCTGCAAAACTATTTTAGTGGCCAGAGAAAAGAAAAAGTCACTGTTAAGAACTTACCACCAAGTCGAGTATAAACGAGCAGTGCAACCTTTCATTGTTAAGCTGATGTACATGTCTGCAGCCACAGCGGGCCAGAGGAGGGTGCTTGGGTAGAAGGGTAGTCTGCTTGGCATAAGATGAATATTGACCGATGGGAAGTAAGAGACAGGGGGGAGTTAGACAATTTCCCCCTCTCTTCCCCATTCTGTGGTTCCTCCATGAAGCCCTTCTGGAAAAGTCCAGTGTGCCAAGCAAATTTAGCCACCAAGGGACCTGCCGTGTTACCTGCTGGCTCAGTGGGAAGTGTGGCCAATCCAGAATCACACCCTGTCCAATGCTTTGCATTATTTCCTTTCTCCTCACCTTCACCACTGTGGGCTTGCACCACATAAATCAAATATTGGATCCTTAATATTTAATAAAATATCCACTCCTTGCCTCGCCTCTGCTTGCCCCAGGACTCGGCACATCCTCGTGCCCCACGTGTTGGTTGGCACAGAGTTCCTGGGGAGCCCCGGAAACGTTGGTCTGACGTGTTTCTAGAATCAGACGACGTGGGTTAGTCGAACGCTGATGCTGCTGTGGAGCCAGGCGTCCTAGCTTCAGCCTTGGCTCCAGTTCTCATTAACTGTGTGACCTCACTCAGAGGTCTGATGGCAATCATATGACCTGCCTTCCTTATCTTGAACCGCCATCATCAGGATCAGGAGAGATAAGGTTGGAGAAAGTAATGTGTGAGCCACCAGGTAGCCCATAAATAATGATTGCTACCAAACATGAATTTGGTGCAGTGAATTCTGTTGCCCTTTTTAGTCAATACAAGATCAGTGTTAAAACTTTTATAAAACTGGGGGTGGGGGGGGAGCGCCTGGGTAGCTCAGTGGATTAAGTGTCCAACTCTTGATTTTGGTTCAGGTCATGATCTAATGGTTCCAGGGATTGAGCCCCGCATCAGGCTCTGTGCTGACAGTATGGAGCCTCTCTCTCTCTCCCTCTCTTTCTGCCTCTCCCCCACTCATGTTCTCTGTTTCTCTCTCAATAAATAAATAAATATTTTTCAAAAAATTTTATAAAATTGTAAAACTTCAGGTAGTTCATTATGTTAGTTTCTGGGACTGCTGTAATAAAACACCACAAACTGAGTGGTTTAAAACAACAGAAATTTATTCTAAGACCGTTCTGTAGGCTAGAAGTCCAAAATCAAGGTGCCAGCCAGACCATGGCCTCTCCAAAGGCTACAATCCTTCCTTGCCTCTTCCAGCTTTTGATCACCCCAGGAGATGCGTGGTTGTGGCACTGTAACTCCCAATATCTGCCTCCACCTTTGCGTGCCCTCTCCTCTCTGTGTGTCCCTGTATCTCCAGATCTCTCTCCTTTTAAGGAAACCCATCATTGGATTTAGGGTTCACCCTAATCCTACATGACCTCATCGTAACATGAATTACATCTGCAAAGATTCTGTTTCTAATCTACCTGTGATACGCGTTCACAAGTATCTGGGGTTAGAACTTCAATGTATCTTTTTTGTGATATAATTTGACCTAAAACAGTCATGTGAGCTCTTAAAATATATATACATGTAAATATATATATAAAATACATATATATAAAATATATATATAGATACACATATATACACAGTATTGTGATCTATGAAGTTAGAAACATGAAGAGAAGTACAATTCTTATTAATAAGCAAAATAAATAGCTCTTAAAAATCTCTTCCCAAGGGGTGCCTGGGTGACTCAGTTGGTTGAGCATCTGACTCTTGATTTCAGCTCAGGTTCTGATCCCAGGGTAGTGGGTCGAGCCCTGTGTCGGGCTCCACACTGAGCCTGAAACCTGCTTAAGATTCTCTCTCTCTCTCTTTCCCTCTTCCCCTGTCCTGCTTGTGAGCTCTCTATCTCTAAAATAAAAAAAAAATTTAAAAAGGAAATCTCTCCCCAAAATCCATGTTCAAATTGCCACTTTTTAAATTCAAATTTCCCTGTCCCACATATATCATAGCTTAGCCATATAGCAGTCATTTAAATCTGTGCCATGAAACCATCCTTTAAAGAAGACTTTCAGAATTCCAATAACTGAATTATCTTGGCTAAGGAAAAGAAGAAAAAATGGAGAAAGAAACTCACATCTATTGAATACTTATCATTACTCAAGGTCACAATAATTCTTTCATTCTGTCATCATAACCAACCTGCAAAAGGAAACGTTGTGGTTTTTGTTTGTTTTATAGCTAAACAAGTTGAAGCCCCAGAGAATAAAGCATTATGTCTAAAGACTCACAGTAAATGGGGGAACGTAAAACTCTAACTTCGTTGTGCTGAATCAAAAGCTCAAGATAAGTTTTCTTATTGTCAGTTTAATTCTAGAGTAAATTTTGTGTGGAATAATTGTCCCATTTCTTCAGCAACTAAACAACATCAAAGATACAATCTGACCAGTGACGGATGGTCCCCCAATCTCTCTACACTTCAGTGCCCCAGTTTTATGGTTGAGGAAACTCTCCCTTAGGACTCTCCTCCTATATACTGAATCTAAATGGCCTATCATACCTACCGCCCGCTTCATTACTTGATTGTGTATTCATTCATTTATTCGCTCAATGAATACTATTGGACATCTACTATATTCTAGGTGTGAGGTCCCAATGGTGACTAAAACAAGCCCTTACAGAACTTATAGTTTCCTGGTAGCTAAAACATTGGCCCCAGAGATCAAACCAGTGTTTCACTTTGGGTACCAAGAGTGAACATGATTTTGGTCATGTCAACCTAAAACTCAAACAAAAGGAAGCAGAAAAAAGTAACATGTACATTTCCACATCCAGAGAATGCTCCTTGACTCACAGCCAAGCAAATGGTGTTAAGAGAGACAGACAGACAGACAGAGAGACAGAGGGAGAAAGAGGGTGCTGGAGAAGGAAAAAAAAGGGGGGGGAAGGGGAGGGAAGAAGGAAGAAAGAGAGAGTGAGGGAGAGGGAGAAAGGGAGGGAGAGAGAGAAAAGCTAAGGAACAGAGAAACTGAAAAACAAACAAACAAACAAACAAACCCAGAACCATAGAGGGGATGAAAAGATTAACTATGCAGGTAACTGGTGGTTGAAAACTTCCTTTTTCACACTGTAGGGATGGTTGAAAACAAAGAATCTTGCTTCTAAATGCACAAATACTGACGTGCGTTAATAATTCAGATCAGAGTACAGGTTCACAGAGCTTCCAGGATTCTGCATAGAATCAAAGATACCAGGGTCAGGAAGAGGTGCTGTCTAATTAAAGGAGAAGAAGTCAGCCAGCGTGGGTGGAGGAGGGGTAAGGTGGGGTCAACCTCTGAAGCACCAGGGAGAGAGTCCTGACAGGTGTCAGAGAACAACTGAGGACAGGTGAGAAGTAGAACACTGACTCGAGGCACCTCAGATCAGTGTTTTTTCTTCTATAGATTCCCAAGTTAGCAGAGCCTTTGAGACCCTCTTTTCCCCTTTGTCTTCTGAAACTCATGAAAGTTTTCTGTGTAATTCATTTGTCATCAAGGCTGATAAAGTGTATCTGTAGTCAGCCAAGAATAACGGAGCAAAGGCCCGATTGTGTCTGGGTCTGGATCTTACTGGCTCTCTGCGGTTCTCAACCCTGGTCAAGGTCAGAATAAGTCCCCATCACCAGGCTTTACAAAGTAGTCATGGGTCTGGAGGAAAGCAAATCATACCTGTTCACTACATCGTTGTTTGTAGCAGTATAAACTGGGAGCAGCCCAAATATTCATCAAAGGGGAATTAATACATACACTGTGGCATATCCAGATAGGGGAGCACCACATAGGAGTTCAGGCAAGATAACCAGAGCTGTATGTAGTAACGTGGCTAGATCTCAGAGACTTGTTTTTCATAAACACTTGTGCCTTTTCACCCCAAATGTTAATTATTTGTGTGTATTTATTTGCAAATTACATACATGTTCAATCATGCTGATCATTTTGTACTTTCTAAAACACATACTAAAATGGGAATGGAAAAAAAATGAGATTAAAAAAATCACAATGATAATATTGCCCTCTGGACCCCGGGGATGATCATCCTGCAGATACATGCAAATTGAAGACCACAGCTCTGACATCCAGCGTGAGCTGAAAAGGACAAGGCACCTAGCATTTCCTCCAGTGCAGGCATCAGCAAATTTTTCTATAAGGGGCCAAATAGTAAATATTTTAGGCTTCGCAGGCCATGTTACAATCTATGTTACAACTGCAGATACTCAATTCTGCCTCTGTGGTGTAAAGTCAACTTCAGAGATGTGACGGGCTGGGCACGCCTGAGTTCCAGCGAAACTTTATTTACAAAAATAAAGACTTCCCTCAGAATTTGGTCTTTGGGTCATAGATTAATGACCCCTGCTCCAGTAGGATATTATTTCTCTAAAAACAAAATAACGCACATAACCTACTGGAGGTTTTCACAATTACAGAAGTAATTCTTAACATTGGTATTTTGACAGGAAAAAAGAAAAGCAACAGAGTCCATTGGATCAAATTATTGTTTCATAGCAATCATTATTTATGGGCTACCTGGTGGCTCACACATTACTTTCTCCAACCTTATCTCTCCTGATCCTGATGATGGCGGTTCAAGATAAGGAAGGCAGGTCATATGATTGCCATCAGACCTCTGAGTGAGGTCACACAGTTAATGAGAACTGGAGCCAAGGCTGAGGCTAGGACGCCTGGCTCCACAGCAGCATCAGCGTTCGACTAACCCACGTCGTCTGATTCTAGAAACACGTCAGACCAACGTTTCCGGGGCTCCCCAGGAACTCTGTGCCAACCAACACGTGGGGCACGAGGATGTGCCGAGTCCTGGGGCAAACAGAGGCGAGGCAAGGAGTGGATATTTTATTAAGTATCAAGGATCCGATACCTGATTTGTGTGGTGCAAGCCCACAGTGGTGATGGGGTTTTGGAATGGTGGGGGTTCAGAGCCGACGGCCAAGAAAGAAGTCTTGAGATGTCTTTGGTGCAAAAAGGGTGATTTTTATTAAAGCATGGAGACAGGACCTGTGGGCAGAAAGAGCTGCACTGGAGTGGTGAAGAGTGACTGGTTATATAGGATGGAGTTGGGGGAAATAAAGGCAAAAGGAAGGCCTCCAGAAGGACTTTGATATGCTAAAGAAGACTCAAAAGATACCCAAGCCTAGCTATTGTCAAGATAAGGTTGTTTTCCCTCTAGTAAAGCATTAACATTAGGACCTTAGGGGGTTCCTGAGGAAATGTTACACTCTATATTTGCCTCAAGTATTTGTCGATGGGCTGCAGGTTATAAAGAAATTTAATTTTACCTGCCATTTCCTTCTTGCCTTTGTTCCCCACATCACTGTGGAGGGAAAGGTGATATTAGGGCTCCCAGAAACTGAGTTGATAGGTTTCTGGGGATTAGGCTATTGATAAGAAGACTCTCTCTTTCTTATAACTTACTAAGATATGCGTAAACTGATGGAGACTCCTGTTGTGCATGACTGTGATCTCTATCAGTTAACCATTTGTCTTTTCCTTTCTTTTGTTCTCGGGCAGCCCGGAGCGCCTGAGGAATATCACACATATCCCACCTGGGTGGGGGGGTGCGCTAGCTTGTACTTTGCCCTTGGCTTGCCTTATGCTCCCTCATCAGTGGTGAAGATGAGGAAAAAGGAAATAATGCAAAGCACTGGAAAGAATATGTTCCTGGCCTGGCCACAAGGTAACATAGAAGGCCCCTCGGTGAGCAAATTTGCTTGGCACACTGGACTTTTCCAGAAGGGCTCCAAGGAAGAGCCACAACATGGAGAAAAGAAGGGGAAGTTGACTCCCCCCTGTCTCTTGCTTCCCATTGGTCTTCTGGTGTAAAACAAGCTAGACACTTAGGGCTATTAATCCTGAGATGATTGTCACAGGGGCTTCTTTTGTGATCTTGGGGACAGTTTCTCCAAGAGTATGTCTGCGGGAAACAAAATAATGCATATCAAAGGATGAATACGTCAGCCTGCTTTGTATGTGTGTATATTTTATAAATAAATCTGGAGAACAGAAAGATACAGAAAGGATAAGCACAAAGGATAATATAATAACTACCAACGTATTTTCCTTATCTGACATATGTATGTGTATGTGTATATATATATATTATATATGTATTTATTTATATATAATATATATGTTTATGTTATATATATATATATATATATATATATATGTTTTTAAGGAAATAAAACATTATAGATAAACATCAGATCACTTATGTTTTCCTCCCCATTCCTTCTTTGGAGACAACCATTCTCATGACTCCTGAGGATATCGAATCCATGGTTCATACTTTTTCTACCATGTATTTGTACTATACATAGTATATATTATATATATACTACACACTTATATAGACATACATACCTTTATACTATACCAACATATAGACCTATATACTGTGTGTATATATACATACCTATATATGCAGATGTATAGTATATATATAATAATAGATGTATAGTACATGTATAGACAATACATATACTGTATATATAATACCTACATGCGCGCACGCGTGTGTGCGTGTGTGTGTGTGTGTGTGTGTGTGTGTGTGAATGTATATATAAAAAGGGAAAGGAAGGGGCACCTGGGTGGTTCAGTCAGTTAAACATGTGGCTTCGGCTCAGGTCATGATCTCACTGCTCATGACTTTGAACCCCGCGTCGGGCTCTGTGCTGACAGCTCAGAGCCCGGATCCTGCTTCGGATTCTGTGTCTCCCTCTCTCTCTGCCCCTTCCCTGTTCATTCTTTGTCTCTCTCTTTCTCAAAAATAAGCAAACATTAAAAAAAAATTTTAAGAAGGGAAAGGAAAAAGCTCAAACAGTCAAATGCTCAACAACAGGGTCCTGGTTAAATAAATTAGGGTCATGGAACAGTATGCAGAAATTTTTTAAAAACTGAGGCGGAACTACACAGTCACTGACGCATATATGCGACTCACTATCAAAGGAAATAAAGCAAGTTACAGAGCCGCGTATATTGCCTGATGCCATGTGTATGCCCCACTTCTTACACACATGCAATATGTCTGAAACCATTAGCAGTTTGAATTTGGAAAAGCAAACAATAGGGACATTTTTGTTTTTCTCTTTATAATAACCTTCAGCCCTTAAAAAAAAGTTAAAAGGTCCTACTTTTCTGATTAAAGAGTACTAATAAAAAGGCCCCACATCAGGCTCTGTGCTATCAGTGCAGAGCCTACTTGGAATTCTCTCTCTCCCGCCCTTTCTCTCTGCCCCTCCCCCCCGTCGTGTGTGTGCTCTGTCTCTCAAAATAAATAAACATTAAAAAACATAGAAACATGAAAAAGATAAAGCAAGGTCTGCAGCAGAAGTTGTCAGTAGGGGCAGCCAAAGAGAGACTCCAGGACTGAGGCAGGAGGACAAGATTTATAGAAGTGACACAGGTGGGTGGCACGTGTCTGGGAGTCCAGAGAATGAATTTGAGTCTTGCGTCTGGCACGGAGTGTCAGACGTCCCTGGGCAAAGCAGGCTCCTTTGCAGGGAGAGTCCTCCCTGATTATCTGTTACCTACCTACCTCTCCTGATTTCTCTCCCCACTTCCCACCGTGGCTTACAGACTCCCGCCCATCTCTGCACCATTTCCGCTTTGTGCCTCTGCTCCCACCTGTCCTGCCTGGATGCCTTCCGCCAACTCATTGGCCTGACTCAGCACGGGCATCATCACCCCAAGGCAGCTGGGGGCCCCCCTCTGTATTCCCAGCACACCTGCTGCATTTCCCCCCCCCCCCATTCCAGGGGCATCACTTGTGCCTGGTCTGCTCCCTCCCCCACTTGAACTCACAGCTCCTACAGGCCAGTGACTATGGCTGACCAAACTTGGTGCCTGGCCCTGGGTGCTCTTACTTTAGTAAGAGAACTCTTTCACTAAATACTGACACCGTGCCTCAGCCACCTTCCCTATAAAATGAGGAAGCTAAATTATACTTAGTTCAATCCAGCACTTATGTACCAACACCTACACCATCCCAGCATGGCTCTAGAAAGGACAGAAAAATGGGTGTGGCACTCTCGTGGGAAGGATGGTCTAAGGTCTCCCAAAACCCAGTCTTCTGATTCTCACCACCAGAATTTAAAAGATAGGAGTTCAATTTCCAGCTCTGTCCTGACTTGCTGAATGGTCCTGGGAATGTCATCTTTACCTACGTGGGGAAGTTCCTGGCGGAAAACACACTAAATGAGGTACCCTGACCTCACCAACGTGTGGAGGAGGGGACTGGTATTTTTCCTGATGTACAATATGCTGTGATAGGGTCTCCTGCTCTCTAATCATGCAATCTACATAATTTATCCTTTTAAAATGAGCTATAATCCCCAGAGAGTGCTTCCCTATTGATATCAAATGTAAGGGGGTATTTTTAAGGACACGGCAGCATCACCACTATACATTAACCTACACAGAATCAATCCATTTCCAAGTTAAGCACGGCCCTAAAAATTCACTAATGGAGCTCAGTGTAGTTTGTTCATGAGATGTGCAGTCAGGAATCATGCATAATGTAATAGTGTAAATGCTAAAAGCAGCTCCCACAAACTAATTTAATCTTGGCTTAATGGACATAGGAGAACTGATCTTCAAAAGAGATTGCCAATGAGATTCTTGGGGGCCTCCCAGCAGCCCGAGAGCAAGCTCCAATATTAGCTTTTGGTTAGTTCCCCCTTTCAACTAGAGCATATTAAAGGCAATCCAATACTGTCATTGAAATTATAAATAACTTGTGTCAACTTTCATGGACTATATAATAGAGATGTCTCCATGCATTTGCATAGATCTCTGGGATTGAAATTTTGCTCTCCATACCTCTTAGTTCACGTGTGTCCACCCCAGCCAAGGGAATCTTTTACACTCTGGAAGATCAGAAAGATAAGAAGTATCTACAGCCCCCGGGCCATGCCAGAGAGATAGTGTCTGAATAAAGATCTAGGATACGAAGCCTGTATACTATCAAAGGGATCAGAATCACACTACTGTAGCTTGTCTCCCAGGGACCCCCCAGAAGTCCCTAAAATGCACCTGCCACCCGACACGATTAGAGGAAGAACATTTGCCCACGCAGGAACACGTGCGCGTGTATGCGCATGCGCGCGCGCGCGTGTGCACACACACACACACATATTTAAAAAACTTATAATCGGGGCGCCTGGGTGGCGCAGTCGGTTAAGCGTCCGACTTCAGCCAGGTCACGATCTCGCGGTCCGGGAGTTCGAGCCCCGCGTCGGGCTCTGGGCGGATGGCTCAGAGCCTGGAGCCTGTTTCCGATTCTGTGTCTCCCTCTCTCTCTGCCCCTCCCCCGTTCATGCTCTGTCTCTCTCTGTCCCAAAAATAAATAAACGTTGAAAAAAAAATTTAAAAAAAAATAAAAAATAAAAAACTTATAATCTTTATTTTTTTTTGAGAGAGACACAGAGTGTGAGCAGGGGTGGAGCAGAGAGACTGAGACACAGAATCCAAAGCAAGCTCCAGGCCCCGAGCTGTCAGCACAGACCCCGACGCGAGACTCCAACACACAAACCGTGAGATCATGACCTGAGCCAAAGGTGCCCCCACATATTTTATTTTAAATGTTGCTAATTGACTTTGGACTTTTAGAGCCGCCCGAAGGAGACAGCATCGCAAAGGCAGCTTTGGGGAGTAGACGGAATAAATGGTGGGCGGGTAAAAGCGTGGCAGCAGAGAACGGGATTTGGGAATGGGAGGGAGAAATGGAAAGGAGGATTGAGGAGTTGATAATGCAGCTTTACAAGTCAAGTTAAATAATGTTACCTAGAGTTAGAGATGCAACCAATAGAACGGAATAATATAAACTTCAAACACTGGGAGGAGGAAACAAAAGGCCTATGGGGGGTGAACTTACTCCTCATCTTCCACATTGAGAGTTAATAGATATTGACTGAGTGATAAATTAAGAAATGAAGTTATGGAAACGGTCACCAAAAAAAAAAAAAAAAAAAAAAACCATAAACAGAGAAAAAACCAGAAACATTAAATAGATGTTGCCTCTATCATATAGAACTGGAGGTGGTGAGGGTATTTTCTTGTGCTTCTGCATTATTTCATTTGTTACAATGCATACACTTGATTTGATTTAAAGTTGGTTGTTTTTTGTTTGTTTGTTTGTTTGTTTGTTTGTTTGTTTTTTCAGTAGGTGCTTCGGGGAAGCTGTGCTGGAGTAGAGAAGGGTAGGATAAGGTAACGCTGCTTTTCCTCTGAAGCAGCCGGGCTATTTGCATAAAATCACGAGAACGTGTAGGATGACACATTCTTATTTCTAAGTGCAAGTGAGAAACAATTGAAGCTTTGTACAGTAAACTGTTAACAGTGAATACCTCTAGAGCGATAGTGTCCAAAATATTTTCTGTGATGATAGAAATGATCTAGTTCTGCATTGTTGAATATAGTAGCCGCTAACCACACATGACAGTTGAGTACTTCAAATACGGCTAGTGCAACTGAGGAACTGGATTTTCATTCTACTTCGTTTTAATTAAATAAATGTAAATGTCAACATGTAGCTAGTGAATACCAGATTGGGTAGCACAGCAAGAGAATCATATGGAGGTGTGAAAGACTTTCTTTTTATTACTTTCTATGTTTCTGTAATATTTGAAATTCTTGCAATAGGAATATGATACTTTCATGATTTAAAAACCCTCAAAACTTTTAAATTTGAAACAAAAAGGAAAAGCAAACAAAAGGAAATGGCCATAAAGTGATGCACTGGCAAAAAAGAATTCTGCAACATGGGATAAACTATTCAGAGAACAACAGCTAAATAGATAAATAAATACATATTATTTGGGACGCCTTCCACCTCTGAGCTTTGACATGAGCCTCCGGAGGAAATATCTTTGTGTCATCTCCTTATACTGTGAGCACTTAGGTTTCAATTCTCTGTACTCTGCTAATTATTACTCTTTGTTCTGCTTTCAGTCTAATTTTTTTAATGTTTATTTGTTTTTGAGAAAGAGAAAGAGAGAGAGAGAGCAAGCAGGGAATGGCAGAGAGAGAGGGAGACCCAGAATCCAAAGCAGGCTCCAGGCTCTGAGCTGTCAGCCCAGAGCCTAATGCTGGGCACGAACTCACAGACCACAAGATCATGACCTGAGCCAGAGTCAGATGCTTAGCTGACTGAGCCACCCAGGCACCCCTGTTCTGCTTTCAATCTTTCAAAAATGCCTTCACATGGCTCCTCTGTGGCCTCTCCTCTCCCGTTCTTTGTCTCTGTTGGTATAGATCGAGATCCAGATATATAGATATATAGATTTTTTTCCTTTACTCTCCTGTGAATGATTGTGTAAATTACATGCGTTCTATTTGCCATATTTACTCTGACCCAAGGGGAAGAAATTAACCAAGAATTAGCGGCAATATGATCTAGATCATCTAATCCCTAATCTGATCCCTTTCCATTCATCAAGCTGTTCCACCATCTGGAATCTAATCGTCTCTCAATTATCAAACAAAACAATGACTCTGCCACTTTTTTAGCTACAGAACCTCAGTTACTTAAATTCAGTTTCTTCATCTATAAAATTGACATAGTAAGGAACGGACCTCACTGGATTGCAGTGAGGTCGAGGTATGGCACAGTAGGTCCTCAGCACAGACGTGTCAAATAGGAAGCACTCCATAAATGGTGGCTGTTGTTATTTGCTATTTTTTTTTTTAATAAAACAAAACGAAGAGTTCTCCGCCCTGATTGTACAAGGCAAGAGATTTCTAGTCTTCTAGCTCTTAAACTATTAATCCATCTCTTTTCCTTTGTGGGAGGTCAACCAATTAGAGGTACAATTACTTCTCAAGAAATGGTAGGTAATACTAAATAGATAAATACTATGTTGGTACGCAGTGTTTTTCAATGCAAAATGATTTACATGAGCAGGAATGGCCCATTTCATGGTGCAGATCGTCTCCTTTGTGCAAAGAGTAGACACAACCAGGCTGGAAGAAATTGTATCCATTACACATGAAGTGAGGCCATTAGAAGTGCCCCTTATCAATGTCTAAACTTGAAGGCCATTCCCAAAGTTCTCTTTCTCCCTCTCTCCTTCCTCCTCCACCTCCTCCTTCTCCTCCTCCTCCTTCTTCTTCTTCTAGAAATAGCTTTCTTCTTATTAGAAAGGTAACATATACATGGGAAAGAATTCAGAAAATAAGAGTAAAAATAAATGTCATTTATAATCCTACCACCTAAAACCACCCAAGTATAATCTGTTAAAATTTGGATATGTAAAAAATTGGAAAAGATATGCACATATATGTCAATCTAAATCTAATTGAAGTCCAAATAAATATATATATATAATATAATATGCATGCAAATATAATTAAACATATAATTCTATAAACTATAATTCTAAATTCTAAAACTAGAACATAGAAAAAATAAATCAAAATCAAAATCAATAAAAACAGAACATGGACAATATATAATTTAATAATGATATAAGCAGATCATACAGTTCATAATTATTTAAAATATCCTTGTATTTAACTATATGCTATGGCTCTTTGTCAGTATGTTTATATGTGTTTCATTTTTTTATTAATACAATACATATTGTATATATTTTTTATCCATCTCCTACTGATAGATACTTGGGTTGTTTCTTGCTATGGGTTGTTTTGTTTGCTTTTATTACTTACCACCCTGAATGTGCCCAGTTTCATCTGTTTTTACTATTTAAGGTTTTTTAGTGATAAATATCATAGTTGTGAAATCACTGGGTGTAACACAGGCACGTTTTTAAGGCTTTTGCTATTTAATGCCGAAATCCTCAGGAATGTAGCAGGTTACCTTTCCATAGAGGTCAGTGAGAGTTCCATTTCCCCACTCTCAGACCTACATTTGATATCATTAGTCATCTTAGTTTGGCCAATCTGATGGGCGGAAATATAATATCTGCTGCTTCTTTTCAATTTTGATTCACTTTGACTTGATTATTTTTATTATTAGTGGGAGTGAAGACCTTTTCATATGTATACTGGTCATTTCTATTTTTCCTCTTTTTGTGAAAGACCTAGGCACTGTTCTCCATCTTGGGTAGGTGGGTCAAGGCATGTGAGCACACCCCGACACCTACCTACTTCACTACTGCCTGTCCTTTAAGGTTATGCCAAAGGGACTCCACACCCATGCAGTTTTTTCCAGAACGTCTCAGCCATAAGGAATCTCCTCATCTAACTTCTCAGAGGTCCTTTTTTAAAACTATCCTTGTGGCTTTAACATTTTGCCTTGTTCTATGGTTATTTATATCAGCATCTTTCTTCCCCTCACTTTCTTTTCCTGTTCAGTCAAAACTGCTGAAGAAGGCAACACAACAGTCAGAAGACTATATGCCATTTAAATACATAGCTATCATGTATCTGTTTATAGCAAAGTAGATATATATATAATTATAAACTCCAACACTTATTGGTTTATGTATTAGGCCTAGCTCTGCCATGTGCAGTAACAAAATAACATTGAACGTCTGTAGTTAAACCCAACAAAGACATTTTTCTTTTTCATGGGGAGTCCAACGTGGGACCAATGGCCATCTTGTAACTATTCTGTCTGGAACACATGGATTCCAAGGTTGCGTTGGCAAGGAAGGAGAAAGATGGAGGAGGCACAGAGACAGTTGAATACCTTGGCTCAGAAATGACATGCATGCCTTCCGTAACAGTCCATTGGCCAGAACTAGTGACTTGGTCCCCACTCCAATGCAAACGAAGCTGGGAAACCAAGGGGAGCTTAGTGAACATTAACTGTCTCTGCCATAATAGGCTTCAATGTTGCAGGAACTTCATAAGCACAAACTCATGGGTACCTATAGTCCAGGTAATTATAATTACCTCAGTCTTCCGGATGACAACAGGAAGTTCAGACAAATGAAGCAACTTGTCTATGATCACTAGCCAGTAGGTAGTAGAGCTGGGACTTAAACCCCGTTGGTATGATTCTAAACTCTGTATTCTTAATGATTAGATTATGAAAATTTGATTTAGTAAGTAGCATGAAGGGGCTCCCATCAGGAAAACACGTGTGGGATCTTAGGCGCTACAGGGGTGAGTGATCTCTTCCTGCCAGAAACACAATGCCTAACTTCTCTGCACCTACTCACAGGTAAGTGTGAGTGGTAGGTCCAAACCAGACTTTGCATTAAAAAAATAAATTTGGGCACCTGGGTGGTTTGGTCGGTTAAGCGTCCGACTCTTGATCTCAGCTCAGGTCTTGATCTCAGGGTCCTGAGTTCAAGCCCTGCGCCGGCCTCCACCCTGGCCTCCCCGCTGGGTGTGGAGCCTACTTTAAAAAAAAAAACAAAAAAAACTTTTTTTTTTTTAAAAATCATGATTCTGATTCTATTAGGACACTGTGTATTCCTCTCCTGATAGCAACTAAAGCGAAATGGCTGAGAGCAATAAAAATCCATTTTGCTGTTTAGTACAGTTTGTCAGACTAGAGAAATGGGATTGAATTTCAAAGCCACAGGCAAGCTGGCTGCAATCTGTGGTTCCACAGTCGATAGGTTTTTTTCTTCTTTATTTACCACTCTTTTGATAAGCCTTCAGCAAGTTACATAGGTTGTTCTAGTTGTATCTCGTTTGACTGGATTAGAATACTTGATGACAGTTTGGATAAGTCTGAGGCAGATGGTTCTTGACATTTTTCATGGCATCAGTTACAAACCATGCAAGAAACTCTTTCATCCTTTGTTTATCCTTCACTTAGAAGCCACTATAGTAGATTGTTAAATTTTCATTTTTCACAGTGCTGATTAAGGCATACTACGAGGCAGATGTTATTCCGAACCATTTTTAACAATTTACATTTAGCACCAAAGCTGGCTTTGTACTTGTTCCAGTGGATCAATTCACTTTTTTTTTTCTTCTAAAACTTCAAGGTCAATCTCTGAAATGCTGTGACTCCCTCAACAATCAAATGTTTCGTAAACTTCTCTTGGTTACAGAAGCCCCGCTACTATTCCATTTGTGTGTTTGATAGTCAGCACACACACGGCGATTCATTCTCTTCCTCAACAGAGTAAGAGCATTATTTAAGAGGCAGATCACTAAACAAAGAGGAGAGTCTTAAAAAAAAAAAAAAAGGAAAGAAAGAAAAAAGAATCAGACTATAACCTATCAGAATACCTTAATTTTTCTAAAGCACGTCGAGAATCAGAAAAAGTTGACGGGCCTGAAACACAAGATGCATTGCACCTCACAGCTGAAACGCAGAACAAAGAGTAAGAAATATTTCTCTTTTCTTTCCCATGGTTTAGTGATTTAGTAAATTACATACTATTTAGTTCAACCTAAGACAAGTATGAGGATACAAGCGTCTTTAGATACAATGCAATATTGACAAATAGGCTTTTTGAACACAAATTGTGACAAAATTTGATTGCACCTTAGGAAGGCATAGCCTTTCACTTTTTCTTTTCTTCTAGAGTAATTTCAAAGTCGATTCTGCTTATAGGCAAAAGATGATACCCTGCTCAGGAAAACACGTGTATGGGGAATCCGGAAGACAGTCTACGTGAAATATGCTCAAATGTATTCCCCACTTATTCAAAAAAAGAACTTGAGACAAGATGATGAGTCATGCAAGGTGGAGTGCTATTTTTTCAAAAAGGAAACAGAAACACAAACAACTTAATGACAGATAAGTAAACAATAGTCTCCATGACCTTCATTCTACCGCTGGCAGAACTAACCCACAAACAACTAAGGGCTAAATAGGACCTTGAAGGACCACTGGGTCTAGGCTTTTCACGAAGATAATAGGAAACCTGAACTCTTTCCCACCTCTTACCACAGGAGCGGAAGGTGAGAAGAAAGTGCACAGCAAATAATGTGATTTGTAAAAGTAATACTTCCAGCACTTTAGCTCAGTCTTTGTGTAAGCAAAGTAACCATCGTGGAACAACCTGTTCTCTAATGAGTCCTGTTTAACGCAGAATCTGGATGTTGTAATAAACAAAGGAGGACATGATGAAGATTTGCATGTTAGTAGGCAGGCAATCTGCACAGATCAAGCGCACTTACAAAAGTGTCTTTTTTACTGTGTTTTTAGCTGCTATGAGTATTTGCCTTTTCTGGTGTGTAGTTGTTAACACTGACTGGGAAACCTCACTAATCAGGAGTCAGGAGGTCTCTGCCGGGGGAGCTCCCCCACCCTACCACATGTAGTCAATTGCAGACCCAGTAGGAAGAGATGGACCTGACCTTACAAGGACTTGACCTTGCATGTAGATGCTACTCTACTACTCCAGCCGAGACACTTTCCTCATTCCATCTGCCCACCACCAAAGCCATGGCTCTTTGAGCTCCCAGTTTGCTCCAATGGACTTTTAATTCATAACATCCTTCCCAGTTCACCCTTTATCTCCTTAAAAAGGTGTGCTTCTCCTTTGTCCCCTGGACTTGCCTGCAGTTTTGTCACCTGGATTGTACTTCTCTTTCGTTCTCAAATAAACCCACCTTTTGCTGGTAGATAACTGGCAGTGTCTATTTTTAAGGTTAACAAGTTAAAGTTTTTCATTTATGCAAACCATTCAATAAAGTATTGAAAGGAGGTGGTATAGGGAATGAGGCAAGCAGAAATAAAAGTTATTTTAATATAGTATTGCAGGGCACCTGGGTGGCTCAGTTGGTTAAGTGACTGACTCTTGGTTTCAGCTCCGATCATAATCTCACAGTTTGTGAGTTTGAGTCCCGCAACAGGCTCTGTGCTGACAGTGCAGAGCCTGCTTGAGATTCTCTGTCTCCCTCTCTCTTTGCCCACCTCTTTAGCTATGCTGTTTCTGTCTCTCTCGAAATAAATACACTTAAAAGAACATTACAAATAATTTAAATAGGTATTGCTCTTATTCAGGTATGACAAGGCCAACAGATCAGAAGACTATTGCCATTGAGAAACTAATTTTGTTGGGGCACCTGGGTGGCTCAGTTGGTTAAACGACTGACTCTTGATCTCAGCTCAGGTCATGATCCCACAGTTCGTGGGTCTGGACCTCTCCTCAGGCTCCATGCTGACAGTGCAGAGCCTGCTTGGGATTTTCTCTCTCCCTGTCCCTCTACTCCTCTCCCACTCGCACATGCTTTCTCTCTCTTTCAAAATGAATAAATAATCATTAAAAAAAAAGGGGGCGCCTGGGTGGCTCAGTCGGTTAAGCGTCCAACTTCGGCTCAGGTCACGATCTCACGGTCCGTGAGTTCGAGCCCTGTGTCGGGCTCTGTGCTGACAGCTCAGAGCCTGGAGCCTGTTTCAGATTCTGTGTCTCCCTCTCTCTCTGCCCCTCCCCTGTTCACGCTCTGTCTCTCTCTGTCTCAAAAATAAATGTTAAGGGGCGCCTGGGTGGCGCAGTCGGTTAAGCGTCCGACTTCAGCCAGGTCACGATCTCGCGGTCTGTGAGTTCGAGCCCCGCGTCAGGCTCTGGGCTGATGGCTCGGAGCCTGGAGCCTGTTTCCGATTCTGTGTCTCCCTCTCTCTCTGCCCCTCCCCCGTTCATGCTGTGTCTCTTTCTGTCCCAAAAATAAATAAAAAACGTTGAAAAAAAATTTTAAAAAAATGTTAAAAAATTAAAAAAAAAAAAAGGAAAAGCTAATTTTGTTATACTCACAGATTCCAGGAGGAGGAGGACCCACTACTGGGGAGGAGGGGGTAGCAAGTAGGGAAGCACCAGGGTCACCTGGAGGCAGAGGGAGAAAGAAACTGTGGACTGGAGCCTTTATTGTGGTTTCTGAGGGAAGAAATGGGTGAAGCTGAGTAAAGAGGTTTATGATTGGCTAGTTTGCATCTTTTCTGGGGTGTAGGGGCTGCCCTAGTTGTCTAGTACCTGGCCCTGGGGTGACTGGGGCAGGGAAATAGTGGCCTGGAGTGTGAGGGCCAATAAATGAAATGGTTGGGGATGTGGACGCTGGATGGGTTGGTTTGCACTGGCAAAGCAACTAAGAAGGCACTAACCATGGGAAGTCGGTTAGGCAGTCCTTCCAGGGTCAGCAAGGCCCCGGATGTTAAAGCATCAGAATACAGATGATAAAAGACGTGGTGACTACAGGAGGGTAGGCTTTCCTGCCCCCTTTGCTAAGCTAGGCCAAGGACACTGAGCCGAGGGCTTCCAGGTTCCAGGTGATGATCAGTGATGACAGAGGGGCGGTGTGGGCTGAGCCAGGAGCAGGAGGCAGAGCACACAACACCTGGTAGTAACTGCCAGGAGGGTAACTCAGGAGTCGTATTGGTTATCTATCGCTACATAACAAATTACTCCCCGACTTGGTGGCTTCAAACCAACATTTATTTACTCAGAGTTTCTGAGGCTCATGAATCCAGGCGCAGCTTCGTTGGGTGTCTCTGACTCAGAGTCTCTGATGGGGTTGCCATCAGGTGTTACAGGCTGGTGTTGCTGTCATCTATAGACTGGACCAGGGCAGAATCTTCTAAGCTCACTCAGTGGCTATCCGCCAGGTCCCCCGTGGTTGCTGGCTGTTGCTGGGGACATCAGTTTCTTGCTCCATGGACCTCTCCAGAGGGCTACTCACAACATGGCAGCTTGCTTGCCCCAGAACCAGGGCTCCAGGAGAGAGCACTGGACACTGAGAGAGTGTAAAGTGATCAAGCAAGATGGAAGCCAGAGTCTTCTGGAATCTAACCTCACAAGTGGCATCCTATCACTTCTGCTGTATCCTATTAGTTGGAAGCGGGTCACTAGATCTAACTCACATTCAAGGGCAGATTACACAAGATGTGAATACCAGGAAGTGGGGATCCCTGGGTGTTGGGGGGGGGTGGAAGGAGGTCATTTTATAGGTTGCCTACCACATGAGTGGACAGAAATTTTAAAAGTATACAAAAAAACCCAATCCCAAAGCAAGCAAACACATAATCTCCTCTTTTTGATTCCATAATGGGAGAAAATAATCATCATGCTATACTTGGGTTATCATCTTGCTCCCGTTTTATAGTCATGTCTGGAGAGAAGTAGCAACTGATCCCTGGCAGGGCTAAATACCAACTTCTAGGCTACATTAAATATAATTGCTTTAAACACAATAAATGATGTTCATAGTCTGAACATTTTTTTAATTAAAAAACTTTTTAACATTTATTCATTTTGAGAGACAGAGAGAGATGGCATGAGTGGGGGAGGGGCAGAGAGAGAGGGACACCCAGAATCTGAAGCAGGAGCCAGGCTCTGAGCTGTCAGCACGGAGCCTGATGCAGGGCTGGAACCCATGAACCGCAAGATCATGACCTGAGCCGAAGTTGGACACATAACCGATGAAACCACCCAGGCACCCCCATGTCTGAAAATGTATAAAGTTCTGTGCAAAAGTCTAATTAATGTTCAACAAACTCAGTGTGTGCAAACTCAGTAATAATCTTAAATGCAAAAATAAGAATGAATATTGATGCCGTAGTGTTTCAGCCTTTCAGCTTGGCAAAGAGGAATTAGATTGATATTACCCAGGGTTTGGGAGCATATGGAGAAAGGACACTCTCATACTCCAGTGAATGGAGTAAAATGGGTATGAGATTTTGGCAAGCAATTTGGCAATACCTATCAAAAGTGTAATAACGTATGCAGACCCATTCTACTTCTGAGATTCTACTTCTGAGAACTCAACCCAAGGAAATAATCAGATAAGCACACAGAGAGCTATGTGAATAGTCATTGCTATGCTATTGAAAATAGATGACAGATAGCTGGATAGATAGATAGACACAATCACAGTGTCTACAAATGGTGGATAGGTCAGATAAATTATAGGTTGGATACAATATAAGCATTCATTACCCTTGGCAATTTATGTCTGTATTTATTGACAAGCAACAACCTCTGGAAGAAACCAGCAGCAATATGAAAAGGAAGACACAGTGATTCCCTATGTAATTGGAAAGTTTGTTTTCAAATGTCAATTCTGAAAACAATAAAAATAAAACGTTAGTTTTGTTTACTGATAGAATTTCTGATGATTGGAACTTTTTCTTCTTGTCTGTATTTTCTTGCATTCTCTACAATAATTATGCATCAATTTTAAACACAATCTAAACAATGGAAGTCAATTTATTTTCCATGGCTTCTCCTTTAAGAATATAGCCCCTAAACAGAGAATAGCAGCTGATTTTAATTTTTGACTTTTAAAGGAAAGGTCAACACAGTCGACATCCATTCCCAGTTTGCTGAACGTCATGGACACAATGTTTGTAATCAACAAAGGGCTTGGAGTGTCAAGAGGGTGAATTTTCTTTTGGGCAACTGTTAGTAGGTCTAAGGACACCTTATGTAGCTCAACTACCATTGAAAAGCTTTTCCCACACAAAACACATGTTTGAATCAATTGGAAGAGCACATTCCCAAACGATAAGTTGTTGCTTAAATATTGTATTAATTGTTTGAAAAATAGTTCATTAAACCTTGTGCACTTGCTTTTTTAGACCTCATGTATCTGGATCTTTCCTATCCCAGACTCAGCTACAAAACGGGCTTCTTCTTTGACTCTGAACCCAAGCCAAGAAGACATCTGTGCCCTCCACCCTTCCAATATATTCCATCTGCTTATTTCCCCAAGTCCAGAGCAATATGGAATTTACAGCGCTGGCTTTTGTAGATAGCCTTAAGTCATGTTGTGTTTTTTTTTTTTTTAATGTGACTTTTCTAGAGTTACAATTTTTATAAAGAAATCCCAGTCCTTGAATATTCCCATTTGGACAAGAATAATTGGAAATCAGGTTGGACTATTGCTTTAACTAGCACCGGCATCAAAACTTACCTTCTCTACAAACGTCTGTGAAATGAGCTTGCCATCAGAAGGTACTCCAGTCAAGCAATTTCCTGCTGCAAACTGAAGCCAGCATCATCTTCTACCTAAATAGAATAGAGTGGTGTCTTTGGAATGAAGGAGACATTTGTTTGACGTTCAGCTGGATGTGTAAGGAAGACATAGGTCAGGCTGTCCTTTTGACAAATCAGCCCTAAGGAACAACTTTTAGAAACAATAAATATATCATATGTGTTCCATAATGGAAGAGAAAAATGACCCTACTCACTGATCTTCTGCCTGCTTTGTAAATAGGAAAAACAAAAAAAACAAAAAGCCCCTGTTATTTATAGGAAAGGAGGAATTTAACTTATTTTCACGATTAGATAACATTCTCTCGTAATTTTTCAAGTTATCATGAGACAATTTGATGTGGATTAATGTATGTCTGGCTTTTATCACCTAGATGAAAAGAATATCAGCGCTAAGATGGGCAGAGGAGACATCCCATGATTTAATTATACTAAACAATCTTGTGCTTTAGTACACAGAAGATAACAGTTAACATACTGCTAAACATTTACTGATATACAAGTCAAGGCAAAGATAAAAGATTTCATTCCAAAGGAAAAATTCACTTAAGGAAAAGCGGCTGTCGTGGGGTTTTGAAACAGAAGTGAAACAAAACTTAATAGCGGAGTTGTGAAGCGCTCATGTAGCAACATGATCGGGGATCCAGTGTGTGTTTCAATATTCCATTCTCTTCCTTCTCTCTACTCACACTCTTCCTCTACAGGATTTGTATAAGCCTATGTTCATATCCCACGCTAACCCTGTGTTTTTTTTTTTACCTTTGGTCTAGGTCCTATTTCCATTGTCTGATACACCCTCAGAGAACCTGCTGTGCCTAAAAGTGCTTCTTGCTGCAATGAAAACCTCACAATGGCCAAAGCCCATTCTGGTTTCCAGCTCCATTCTCTTTCCCCACACGTGGTGTATCCTGAGTTTGAACAAGCTACACTGAACTCATTCAAATCACTCCAAGATTCATCGTGGTTGGATGAAGTAAGAGACAGAAAAAGAGGTGTCGAGGGTCTCTTGCCTGTCCTAGCTCCCCCCTGCACATAGCTTTTCCTCCTGACCACAGGCCTGACTGACCAACGGTGACCCTGGCTCACTGCTGGACACAGAGACAACAGCTTTCCAGCAAATGTTATTTTTTTTTTTACCAGATCCCTTTTGTGCCTCTTTTCTGAGAACGGGACATGCCTGGTTTCCTTGGATGTCCTTGCAGGTTATGACTCGTCCCCTGGTGCCCATGACTCAGGAGAGGTGGTTGGCTACTTTTGTTTGATCCTACAACAACTGTTTCTGGACCTTACTTCTCCAGCTCCTTCCACATTTTGTAAGATCTAATCCCCCAATGAATTCTCTTTAGCAGTCCATAATACTCGTAATGACTCTGCTCCTTCATTGAGCCCCAATGGGTACCGTCATTACCTGGTTCTGACCATGATTAACCCAACCAAGGAGACCAACAGGGCAAGGGGTATGCAAATCATGTCATTTTCAGGGCTGCTGAGGCCCCAGGGAGTGATAAGCCTGCAGGACTGGTGATTCTGGGGGGATATGAATGCTTGCTCCAGCAGCATTTATGGTTCATTGGCTAATGCATAGCTCCCAACCTCCTTCCTGTTGCCTACACTGCCTTCCCATCTCACCTTGTGTGAGGGCTGGCCATTTCACCCAGTCTGCCCAATGAAAGATAAGCAAAAGTCTGCAGAAGGACTTCAGGGAACATTATTTTCCTTCCTGAGAAAAGGAAAGGGAGTGAGAAGAGACTTCTAGATTCCACTCCTCTCTGTTTCTTCCTGCTTTGAATTCATTCATGATGGCAGGGGCTATGGCAGCCATCTTAGGGCTATAGGGCATAGAGTATGCAAAAAAGCACCAATAATGCAAAGAATAGTATACTGAGCAGAGAGAGAGAGAGCCTGGGGCCTTGGTGAGATCAGTGAGCCACCAGACCTAGCCTAAGGCTGTATATATCATTGAGCTTCCTATTAAATAAGAAATGTCTTTATGATAAAACCAATGTCACCTGAGTTTTCTGTCACATACTTGTAGCCAAATGCATTTCTTATCTATACATGTGTCCTCAGCCATCAGACATGTAATTAACGAGAAGAGAAAATAGAACAAATAAATTTACTGAGCACCTACTATGGGTTAGGGATGTTGGGCATTTTCACAAACGTTTCCTATTTAACCTTCACAATTACTTGGTGAGGGAGGTGCTATCTGTGTTTTAGAGAGGAGGGAATTGAGACAGAAATTAAAAACGTGCCCAAGATCAACTAATTTGTGGGGCCAAAACTTGTATCTTCTGATTCAAAGACCAGTTTGGTCTTATAGGCCATGGATAGATCAGACATCATCTTTACTCTTTCAGTGAGCACACTTAGGATTACTGGAGAGATGTTAGAAATGTAGATTTTGTCTCCTTGAAAATTATGGGATAAAACTGGCATGAAGAAGTAATGTCTAATAACCAGAGATAACTAAAAACTCGAATGGTTTTTCTTAGAAGGCATCAAGTTTCTTCATCAAGAGAAACATTCAAGGATAAGTGAGACATGGTCATAAAGGGCTGTTTTTTTTATAATTTTTTAAAATGTTTATTTATTTTTGGGAGAGAAAGAAAGAGACAGAGCATGAGTGAGGTAGGGCAGAAAAAGGGAGACACAGAATCCAAAGCAGGCTCCAGGCTCTGAACTGTCAGCACAGAGCCTGATGCAGGGCTCGAACCCATGGACGGTGAGATCATGACCTGAGCCAAAGTCAGACACTTAACCAACTGAGCCGCTCAGGCACCCCAGGTCTGTTTTTTGTTTTGTTGTTGTTGTTTTTAGTGTTTTATTTATTTTTGAGAGGGACAGAGCACAAGTGGGGCAGGGGCAGAGAGAGGGGGACAGGATCTGTGCGGACAGCAGCGAGCCTGATGTGGGGCTCGAACTCACGAGCTGCGCGATCATGGCCTGAGCCGAAGTCAGACGCTCAACTGACTGAGCCACCCAGGTGCTCCCATAAAGGGCTGTTGTAAACAAATTCCAGCATTGGGTAGGGGAGTGATATAATTTCTAAGATCCTATGACTTTCTGGAGATGTCAAGGTATTTTCAATTTATTTTGACCGTCATATGTTTCAGAATTGGAGCTGTTCTTTCTAGCGCCTTGTCTTGAATATGCTATCCTTGAGAGAATGAGAAAGCAAAAACCTTTTCTGGTTTCTGGCTTAGAAAATAAAACACTTCCTTGCCTCAAGGCCGTTCCCCAGGGAAAAATCAAAATGACTGACAACTCATTAGGTTGGTAAAGTAGCACCAACTCAATTTAGAGACATGGGAAGATGATGAGAGGCTGGATGTAGTCTATACGTCATATACTACATTAAAGAAAATAATCTCTGATCAACCAAAAGTGTACTTTCTCTTTTCTCGAAACAAACACACACAAACCACAGTCCCAAGGGAACACAAAAGGAAGAAAGTGCTTCCTATTAAGAGAAATTTAAATGATTTTAAATGAAGTTTGACAAAGTATCAAATCAGATTTGTAGATGCTGATGATCTTTCCTGGTTCAGAGTTAAAGATCTAGCAGAGAAGCAACTCGGAAAAGTAAAACCATTTTAATGTTCAGTTCTAAAGATCATTTTGAAAATAATCTCTGTGTCTTTAGAGACTCTCCAGTGAGGCTATCGGTGAAATTTAAGATGTCTTTGAGATAATACGAAGGGATTTCTTCTTCATTCTTTGGAAGCCACAGAAGCTTGATTCAGTTTGTTGAGTCCCTACCACATGACAGGCAACTGAAAGCCACCCCCCCAAAAAAAAACTTTGAAAAGAATATGAATATACACATGATAAATACAGTGAAAGGATCCTATAGAAGGATTTCAGAAGCAGAATAGATCATATAGATTGTTCCCTTGTGAAAACATCCCTGTACTTCCCCTCTATCATCCTTCAACATGACTCTTATTTTCTCTTTTCTTATTCAGATTTTATTTTTAAGTAATGTCTTCCCCCAGTGTAGGGCTCGAACTCACAACCCCAAGATCAAGAGTTGCACAGTCCACTGACTGAGCCAGCTGGGCACCCCTCATTCTTTTTATTTTTATGTCTTAGAATAAATAACATCTCTGACCCCCCCCTATTTAATTTGGATATTGTTTCACCATTCTCCATCAAGGCACCATGTTTATTTTCTAGTTAGCATTCATTACAATTTTAAATTTTATATTCTATACTCCTTTGTTTGCTCGATTATTTATTTTCTGTGTCTTCTCTTTATAAGGTTGTCTTCAAGAGGCCAGGAATGATACCTATAGTACCTGAAGTTTCACACAATGTTTGGCATTCAGTAGGCATTTACTAAATGATGGATGGATGGATGGATGGATGGATGGATAAGATGGATGGTGAACAAATGGGAAAAAGCTTTATGCAGGTGATTTAATCAAGCCTTAAAGGATGCACAAAATTTGGTAATTGAAGACCGTAAGGACTACAGAAGGATACAGTCTAGGTATAATGGACAACATGAAAAAATAGCATCTATGAGGAAAACAGGTCAGTGGCATCAGAGAAACAATGATTCCTACATGATGTGATTAGACTTCTTTCTCCAAGTCACTACCACTGTGGTCATTTGGAACGGGCAGGAAATGGAGTCGGAGCAGAACAGGAAACATTAGTCAATTTATCTTTGGTTAATTACATCATTCAAACTATCGTTTGTCAATGATAATTTTTGCAGTTTTTAAAAACTACACAAGTAATGCATGGATACATCTTGGTAGCAAAAAGGATGTAGAAATTTTAGAATGGTATAAAGTTAAAAATGAAACCCCACCGCCACCTTTGTTTCACCCTGCCCCATTCTTTCTTCCCTTCCCAGAGTTAAACACTAACCATCAGGAGAGGATATATTCCCAAACTTCTCCCATGCATTTAACGCACTCACAACTGCACGCATATGTTCGCATACACATGCCTGTACATGTACCTCCATGCATATGTACACATCCATTCACAAACACACACATATATGCACACACATACAAACAAAAAATTAATGACTAATCTGTTACAGATAGAAATAAGCTTACTATTCACAGTTGAGAGTCCGAAGGCTCCCACTCCATTCACCATGGAAACTCATCATGGATTTGGGCTTTATCATTCCCCACTCGGAAAGTAGGGCTTCCCTCATCAACCTCACAGACCCTCAGCTTTCCTAGACACAGGTGGAAAATGCAATTTAAGAGCAACACGCTTGGCAGGAAACGCTCTGAAACTGTATTCAGCACATCTGGACACATGAGGGGCTTTTCTTTCAGGTCCTATAAAAGTTCTCTAATTCCTATTAGTTTTAGGAACTGACTCTTCCAGAACCCCCAATCCTGACCTCATTTAATGCACTCGCCCCAGTCTGAAATTCTATGGACTGCAGCCATTCAGGCAAAAGAATTTCCTAAGCTCCTCTGACTTAGTGCTACGTGAGGCCACTCCTCTCCACATGCCTTTACCGACAGTGACCTCTTCTTTCCCCAGTGCTTTGTACCAACAAGGCGATTACTGGTCGTGGAGGGAGAGTGGAGGGAGAAATGAGAGGGGTCCCTGGAAACAGGCCCCAAATGACGAAAGAAGTTCCTGTGAGTTCTCTAAACATTGCACACGCTCCACTGTGCTACATATCGGCTGCCCAGAACAGACACAATTTAGGGCCTTAGAAACAAACCCAAGCTCTACTAATAAAACAAATATTTCACAGTTCATTTAATCCAAGATATTGAAAAGACCTGCAGAGCCTCAGGGTTGCCCTCTCCCCGGGGAGGCGGCTGTGTTTGAGTAATACAGATGCCTGCCCCTTCCCAGCTCAGCAGCTGCTTTGCCAACACCAGCCTTCCTGCTTCTCTGTTTTCTGGAATCATCACTGGATCCAACCCAAAGGAGGCTCAGGTGATGCTCCCTACTTGGGGGTTCCTAGTCATGGACAGTCATAGAAAAGTATGGCTGAAGAATAACTATGGATGTCCAAGAAAACATACATGAACTCGACTGTTCTTTTTTAAGTTTATTTATTTATTTTAAGAGAGATAGTCGAAGCACGAGATGGGTAGGGGCAGAGAGAGAGGGAGAATTTTAAGGAGGCAGCACAGACCCCAATGCCGGGCTTGAACTCACAAAATTGTGAGATCGTGACCTGAGCGTAAATCAGGAGTCAGATGCTTAACCGACTGAGTCACTCAGGCACCCCATCACTCACTATTTATTGAGTGCCTATTATGTGCCAGGCACTGTTCCAGGTGCTGGGGATATGGCAGTAAACAAGGCAGACAAAAATCCCTGGTTTTATGGAGCTGATATTGTAGCAAATGAAAGAGACAATAAATTCGTAAGACATAGTATGTCATATAGTAATGAGTTCTATGAATAAAATGACTGGAGAGCCCTGAGAGCTCTGGGGTGGGTGAGAACAATTTTAAGTACAGTGTACAGGGAAAGATTCCCTGAGAAAATGATGTTGCAGCAAAGATCAGAAGGAGGTGAGGGAGGGAGCCATGCAGATTTCTGCGGCAGGACTTTTCCAACCAGTGGTAACAACAAGTTCAAAGACCTTGCTTGGGGATACCAGTGTGGCCAGAGTGGCATAAGTACAGGAAGGACGTCCAGTGATGAACTTGCAGAGAGGTAATAGGGAATTAGATCTAGTAGGCACATTTATCCAAGTTTAAGGACTTTGGTTTTGCATTGCCTCGTTTTAAATCAATTTCAAAAGAAAAGTTCCAAGGCAAATATCAGGTCTGGAGGGACCATCTAAAGAAGTATTCATATGCACCACACCCCATCTTTCTTCTGGGAACTGTTATCTGTCATCACGGATGGCTACCAGAAGAGACACCGTGTTCTTACCTGACACTGGCCATGTTCCAACCACTCAATAGGAGGCATCAGACCAGGAACAGGCCACTGAGTCTCCTTCCTGGGAATCTATTCGACTTGAGACTCAGAGAACAGAAATCAGACCCTCTCTCATGGCAGAAGTTCTCAGGTATAAAACTTAAGAGTTGGGGGTGGCCATGTTTTCTACTTTGCAGAAATGATGGGACGCAAGGCAGAGAACAGCAAAACACAAGAAGCAGATTATTTCAACTTGTATTCTAGTTCCTGGTGAATTCTCTTGATATCCCTATCTACCCACACTTAGCTTATTTAATCCTTCCTTGAATGCAGGGAGACACGGAATAGAGCAACCAGAACTTGCGAAAGACAAAGGCCAGGTCTCAGGGAAGGAAAGCAGAGCACAGCACAAATTGATAGTAGAACTGGAAATCACTGTAAACCCCACACGGCGTTGCAATTCCGGACCATAAGACACAAAAACATTAGCCTGTCATCACCGTGCCTTATGCCTTTTCCCCGCTGATAAAACCACAGAATCCAACACTAATCATATTGGCGTCAATGTTTTATTGCCCTGAAGAGGGGACCCACAGATGCTGGAGCCAAGGTGAAAGCGGAAATCATGATGGATTGGCTCTAGATAAGTGACCCCCAGACCTGCAGTTCATCTAAACTATATGAGAAACTATCTACAAAAACAAATGCCTGGCCATCACCCCAGACCCATTCAACTGGCATAGCTTGGATGGGGATTCAAGCACCTAGATTTTCCAAATGCTCCCTGGAGTTAATGATAATCCAAAAGGATACAGAACTGTTAGGTCAGATGTCAAGCCTTCTCCACTATGCAGAGAAAATGTGAAAATCAGCAACTATGGAAGAACAGTTCATTCCAACCCAGTGGCCTGTTGCCTGCTCCTTGAATGTGTCATCTCAAGGTTATTGTATTTGCTGTGCCCTTCACCTGGGACATGCCTCCACGAGACATGGCCTGGTCTTTTGCTTTCTTTGGGTATTTTCTAGAATGCCACCTTATCGTGAGGACTTCCCTGGTTTCCGTATCTGTTATTTCAAACCTGCCCCTCCCCATTTCCTGTACCTCCTGATTTCTTTCTTCATTAGTATTTATCATGTTTTCATATGTTTTATATTTTATATACTATATTATGTATCATCTCTCTCCCTGCTTCAGTAAAATGTAGTCTCCAACGGGGACAGAAATTTTTGCCTGATTTGCTCACTCCTCTCTCTCCAGGACCTGGAGCAGCCATTGCACTAGAGGAGGTGATCAAATGTTCGTTGAGAGGACAAACGCCTTCCTGGCCATGATTCTGCAATGGTTAAGGATCCCATTCTCAGAGTCATTGTAACCCCTGCAGTTGAGAACCGGATTTCCAACAAGTTAGTTAACCTTTTACGCAACACCGAAGAGCATGTTCTCATGCATCCAAACAGATTTCTACATGCTGGAAAAGCACCTGAAAATGGTCATCTGGCTGAGAAGGGGCAGACACAGGCCAAAGCAGAGGTTGCGGCCAGCTGGTTGTGAGCCAGCAGGAAGATGAAGTCAAAGTGTGCACCTGTGTTGGAGAGCCCCCGCTCAGGACGCCGCCCCACACTGTGAAAAGCCTCCATCAGCCCAGTGTCTGCGAGAGACAAAGAGAAAGAGCTTCCTCTCTGTCAGCTCCCCAGAAAGTGTCCGTTTCCTTTCAGAGTCTAACAGAATGAGCAGCACCGGGGGAAATGGGTGTTGGAAGCAGGGTAGGGAGACTTAAAGAGGGGTGTCTGGGCACCTGGGTGGCTCAGTCGGCTAAGCGGTCAACTCCTGGTTGTGGCTCAGGTCATGATCTCATGGTTCGTGGGTTGGAGCCACATCAGGCTCTGTGCTGACGGTGCAGAGCCTGCTTGGGATCCTCTCTCTCCCTCTCTCTCCTGCTCTTTCTGCCCTTCCCCTGCTCCTGCTCTCTCTTTCCCTCAAAATAAATAAACTTAAGCCCCTCCACCCCCCAAGTTTCATTTGTTCTGGTGACTTCCTCTTCAGGGGAAGGTCTCCAACACACATAAAGAGATCCACTTTGTTATACGTTTCTGATGAGGCACTAGAGGTGGGAAGTGAATCCAGACTGGAGGTGAGCTCTCAATTCAACTTTCCATCTTCCAAAATGGAGTGGAATAGAGAATCTTGATGAGTTAGTCTCAACACCAAAGTGGTTGGGGGGACCCTGAAAGTCCCTTCTCTAAGCTGAAAGTAGAATTTGACTATAATACACTTACAATGATACGAGGAACGTGAGGGGCGCCTGGGTGGCTCAGTCGGTTGAGCGTCCGACTTCAGCTCAGGTCATGATCTCACAGTTCGTGAGTTTGAGCCCCCAGTCAAGCTCTGTGCTGACAGCTCAGAGCCTGGAGCCTGCTTCGGATTCTATGTCTCCCTCTCTCTATGCCCCTCCCTCCACTTGCACTCTGTCTCTCTCTCTCTCAAAAATAAATAAACATAGGGGCGCCTGGGTGGCGCAGTCGGTTGGGTGTCCGACTTCAGCCAGGTCATGATCTCGTGGTCCGTGGGTTCGAGCCCCGCGTCGGGCTCTGGGCTGATGGCTCAGAGCCTGGAGCCTGTTTCCGATTCTGTGTCTCCCTCTCTCTCTGCCCCTCGCCCGTTCATGCTCTGTCTCTCTCTGTCCCAAAAATAAATAAACGTTGAAAAAAAGAACTAGGCAAATGTTTTAAAATAAATAAATAAATAAATAAATAAATAAATAAATAAATAAACAAACATTAAAAAAAAAGATATAAGGAATTTAAGGAAGCTTCCATGACTAATTTACAGGTATAAACTATCTGTTTAATAGAAGTGTATAAAGAGAATGGGTGTACCAAACTAAAATAAATCCTTCCAACAGAATTAATAAGTGATGAGTGACTTTTAAAATGTCTACTTAATTAGGCTGCAAGAATACAAAAGGAGTCTGCACTCAGTTGATTCTTGAGCTCCATTAAAGTTCTCTTCCCTCTCTAAAGAAATCGAAGTAAAAATCAGAGCCAGTATTGCACAGGTATGGTTGAAGGCAAGGAAGGCGATATGAACTCCAGTTAGGAAGCCCACACCTAAAGAAAAGGCCTTGACCCAGGAGAAAAAGACGATAAATGTACTTTATATATTTATAGGGGGTGGTGTGGATGTGTTTAGTTAAAACAATAAGGTGACCAAGGTAGCCGATGTTTTGTGATTCCCGGCGTTAATGGACTTTTTCAATTATCTGAAAAACCTACAAATCCCAGTTACAGTTTGATTAAAGGATAAAAATATCATGTTTCGTTCTGTCACTAAGGTTCCTAGAATGCTGCTTTTGTGTAATGTCTTCATTTAATCAGATTTTTTTTTCAAAAAAATTTTTTTAATGGTTATTTATTTTTGAGGCAGAGAGAGAGCATGAGTGGGGGAAGAGAGCAGAGAGAGAGGGAGACACAGACTCCGAAGCAGGCTCCAGGCTCTGAGCTGTCAGCACAGAGCCTGACGCGGGGCTTGAACTCACAGACCGCGAGATCGTGACCTGAACCGCAGTTGGACGCTTAACCGACTGAGCCACCCAGGCGCTCCCCATTTAATCAGATCTTCACCCAGAATGCAAATAATTTCTCTGGTACCAGTGTCATTTTGTTGTGAGAAGTTAGGCTTTGGGGGCCGGTAGGGGGGGAGGCAGGGTGAGAAATACCCACATGATAAGATAAAATTATTTTACTTTTAGTATTCTTTCTAAATTGCTATTTCAGAGCCACTAACAAAAACAAAAATTATTTTTGTTTTGATTATTTTTAAAAGCAGGAACCTATTATTGCATGCAGGCATAGGGATTGGTAGATTGCATGGTTTTATTCCTTCAGTCTTAGAGAAACTATCATCCTCATTTGGCAGACAGAGAAGTTCAAATCAGTGTATTTGTGTTCTATAATATAGAATGATTTCAGACAGATTTTGAAATGCTTATGTTTCAGTTACTATTGATGTGTGCAAATCTACCCTATAGCTTATTAAACTATATCCCCCCCCCCCCCCCCCATGTTTACACATTCTGTGAGTCAAAATCCAGGCAGGACCCAGAGGGAACAGTGTGTCTCTGGCCTATCATGTCTAAGGCATTGGCTGGGAGTTAGTGATGGCTCAGGAGGACATGGTGACTGGAATCTGGAATCATCTGGAAGCATCCGCATTCACATCTAGCAGCTCACAGCAGCCATTGGTTGGGTCCTCAGATGGAGCTGTTGGTTGTAGCTTCTCTTCCATGTGGCCTGGGCTTCTGTACAATAGGGCAGCCTCAGGGGGGTTGAACTGCTTGAATGGCAACTCTAGGCCCCACAAGGGGAGAACTTAGCAAACAAGATGGAAAGCGCATGGCCCTTTGTTACCTTCACTGGGAAGTCACACAGTGTTACTTCTGCCACACTTGGTTAGTTTCGGTTGAGTCATAAGCCTGTCTAGATTTCAGAAGAAGAAAAAAAAGGAGAAAGAACATAATCTCTTCTCTCAGTGAGAGTGATGTCAAAGATTTGCGGTCATTATTTTAAACCATCACCAGAAGTAATAACTTTAAAGTGCCTCTTAGAGCAATCCTACTTCAATGCTAGACTTTTACTACTCACGATATTCCAGGCATTATCTTTATTAGGAAGATATTTCAATGAAAAAGATGAAGAGGGATGAAGTGTTGAGGAAAGGCTGGCAAGCTCGAAGGAGTACACAGGCTATGCAGTTCACATGAACATCTGAAAGAGGCCAACTTGAATAAGAGGGAGCTTCTCTCATCAAAGAGAATGCGAAAACCTGGATGTTTTTACGTGAAATCTCCTGATTCTTAAAAAGGCTCTGCAGACAGGAAAAATACTACCTATAAGCCACTAGTTTGCTATTCCTGTAATTGATAGATGATATTTTTTGTTCAATAAATATCTATGAGGGGCGCCCGGGTGGCTCAGTCAGTTGAGCGTCCGGCTCTTGATTTCAGCCCAAGTCATGATCTCACGGTTCGTGGAATCCAGCCCCACATCGAGCCCCATGCTGAGTGTGGAGCCTGCTTGGGATGCTCTCTTTCCCCCTCTATCTCTTCCCTTCCCCCACTCATTCTCTCTAAATAAATAAAGAAGTAAATAAATAAATAAACTTAGAAAAAGATATTAGTAAAAAATATCTATGAAAGTGATTATCATCTGCCTGGGAATCTTCTGG
The DNA here is from genome assembly GCF_014898765.1 of Herpailurus yagouaroundi. NCBI lineage: Eukaryota > Metazoa > Chordata > Mammalia > Carnivora > Felidae > Herpailurus > Herpailurus yagouaroundi. Next base: position 6,269,547 of record NW_024412421.1, read on the forward strand.
GTCCTCTAAGTCAATGACAACTCCCGCTCTTTATGAGGAATGACTTTTCCCATAACATAAACAAAATTCCCTGGTTAGAAGACAATTAATTTACTCTTATCTTGAACACCGACTTTGTAGAAACAAATAACTGTCCATCTGTTCCAAAACTTTACAGAATCATTATTTGTTCCATTAGCACCATAAATGGGCTGTCATCAGTAATTGTCCTGTGAACACCTTCTCTGAGATTGCATCAAGTTTAACTCCCAGAGTTGCATCAAGTTTAAACTCCCAGAAAGATTAGTCAATCAGTATTCAAACCCTTTATGGCTACACTCACGTATCCTGCACCTTAGAGTTAGAACATTCAAAAAGTAAAATGTCCCGTATCTTTTGTAACGAATATGTCCTCACCTGCAATGCTAAGTTAGCCCCGGGGCTATCTGAAAGCCAAAGGGATAACGTAGTATTAGTAACCTTCCTGTTATTATGAGTCATTTATTAAAAAAAATAAACTTCCGGGCTTTTATTTCCAGCTGAGATGTGGTAACAGGGACCCTGGTTCCTGAAATCACTCAAATGCAGGCAAAATGTGTGAAGGAGTGGTTTTCAAGACATTGGGCATCATCCACACTTGACAACTAGAGTTCACAGGGCAGAGGACCAGAGAGGAAAGAGTTACACAGAGATTCTGTGGATCTGGAGAGAGTCCCCCTAGAGAATTCAGCATATTACTGGAAAATATCTGGCATCCAATAAAACATTACCAGGCATGAAAAAAAGATGGAAAAATAGAATCCATTATGAGGGGAAAAAATCAATGCACTGAAACCAACCCAGAATTGACCCAGATGCTAGAATTATTAGAAAAAGACACTGAAATTATTATTACTGCATTGTAGATATTAACCAAAACTAGAGGAAAGATTGAACACGCTGAGCAGAAATATGGGCAGTTTTTAAAAAATGACAAACTGAGCCTGGAGAAATAATTACAGTGTGTGAAAGGAAAAGTGTGGGAGGGGATTAGTGACAGATGAGACATCACAGAAGAGAAGATTAGTGAATTTAAAGACACAAAAATGGAAACTATCCAAAATGCAAAAGCGAAAGAAAAAAGAATAAAAGAAAAATGAACAGAGCATCAGTGAGCCATGGTATAACTTTAAGCAATGTAATATATGTGTGTTTTGTATAAAGGAAGACAGAGAAAAAAATATTTGAAAAAAAACAATGGCCATATAGCTGGATGTTGGCTATTTTTCCAATGTAATAAAACCTACAAGTCCAGAAGTCCCAACAGCTCTATGAACACCAAGCACAAGAAATATGAGATATTGGCACAAAAACAGACACATAGACCAATGGAATAGAATAGAAACCCCAGAACTAAACCCACAAACGTATGGCCAACTCATCTTTGACAAAGCAGGAAAGAACATCCAATGGAAAAAAGGCAGTCTCTTTAACAAATGGTGCTGGGAGAACTGGACAGCAACATGCAAAAGGTTGAAACTAGACCACTTTCTCACACCATTCACAAAAATAAACTCAAAATGGATCAAGGACCTGAATGTGAGACAGGAAACCATCAAAACCTTAGAGGAGAAAGCAGGAAAAGACCTCTCTGACCTCAGCCGTAGCAATCTCTTACTCGACACATCCCCAAAGGCAAGGGAATTAAAAGCAAAAGTGA
>NW_024412421.1:6276224-6364594 GCF_014898765.1 Herpailurus yagouaroundi
GAGAGGGTGGGTGATGGGTATTGAGGAGGGCACCTTTTGGGATGAGCACTGGGTGTTGTATGGAAACCAATTTGACAATAAATTTCATATATAAATAAAAAAAATTTAAAAAAATAAAGTAATTACTGGTAAGGTCGGATTAAAAAAAAAAAAAAGAAATATGAGATATATGTACGCGCCAAAGCACAACATAGTCAAATTTCTTAAAACTAGAAAAAAGAGAAGATCTTAAGAGAAGCCGGATTAAATAGACTCAATATGTACACAGGGAGAAAGACAAAGATGATAGTGGATTTCTGACTAGAAACAAGGCAAGTGAGAAGACCGTGGAGAAACATGTTTAAAGTCCTGGAAACAGAACCTATCAACCTAGAATTCTATAGCAACCAAAATATTTTCAAAACCAAAAGCAAAATAAAGACTCTCTCAGACATTAAAAAAAAAAAAGAAGAAGAAGAAAGAAACACCACCTGAAATTCAAATTCAAGACTCAGATATGCACTACCAGACATGTTAAAGAAAGCCCTTCAAGCAGAAAGAACAATGATACCCAGATGGAAATACAGACCTATACAAAGTAATAATGAATACTGGAAATGGTAATGATATTAATAAATATATTATTTTATTATTATTTAAATCTATTCAAAAGAGGGCCAAATCCCACCTGTCTCTAAGAATTCTTATAAAGCTATAGTTATCAAGACAGTGTGGCATTGGCATAAAGGTGGGCAAATAAACCATAGAACAAAGTGGAGTCCAAAAATAGACCCACACTTGTATGGACAATTGGTTTTTGACAAGGTGCAAATGCACTTCAGTAGATAAAAATTAGTCTTCAACAAATGGTGCTTTATCAATTGGATATTCATATCCAAAAAAACGAAGTCCATTCATACCTCACACCATATATAAAAATTAACTCAAAGCAGGTCATAGACTGAAATATAAAAGCTAAAACTGTAGAGCTTCCAGAAGAAAACAGAGGAGAAAAATCTTTGCAACTCTAAGGTAAGCAAGGATTTCTTAGCTATGACACTAAAAGCATAATTCATAAAAGGGAAATTTGGTAAGTCAGATTTCCTCAAATTAGGAATCTCTACTGTTCAAAGGACACTGTTAAGAGAATTAATAAAAAGCCACAGGTAGGAGAAAATATTTGCAACCAGGTATGTGACAAAGGGTGAGTATCCAGAATAAATAAAGAGCTCTCAATACTCAATAAGAAAAAACAAGGCACCCAATGAAAAAATGGCAAAAGGTCTTGTATCTGTCCTCTCCTCTGTATCCCCACTGCTATTTCCAGATTCTGAGTTCCCGTCACTTCCTCCGTGGCCAGATCTGGTAGGCTGTTCACGTACCCCCTGCCTCTCAGATTGCCCTAAGGAAATCTGTTCTCCAAACAGCAGCCAGTGAATTCATTTTAACAATATAAATTGGATCATGTCAGTCTCCTGCAGTTAAACCTTCAGTCGCTTCCCAGACTGACCTCAGTGCCCTACAAGCCCTGCTTCCTCTAGCCCCAGCCTCTTCTTTCTTCACTACCCTCCTCCTCTGTTCTTCTCCGGGCATTCTGACCTTCCTTCTGTTTCCCAAACACATCAAGTTCATCCCTGGCTTATCACCTTTGTGATTTATGCATTCCCTCTCTGAAGGGGTCCTTCCACACCTCATATGGGTGGCTCTTTTTTGTCTAAATGGGCCTCAGCTCAAATATCCCCTCCTCAGAGAGGTCTTCCCAGATAACTTGGTCTAGCCAGTCTCCCTCCCGGTATACTGCTTTACTCTCTGCATGGCACTGATGTATCACTACCTGAAACCTCCACATGTGTTTCCTCCTATCTACCTACACTAAGTTGTAAGCCCCAGGAGGCAAGGACCAGGCCGTCACGCTATGCAATCAGCCCACAGATAGGGCCTGATCCGTGATCCTAGGATGTTGGCCAAATGAGAGTTGGCCAACAAATTCCTTTGGCAGTGAGGAGTCACCAAGCCTTTTAGTTCCCTTCAAATACCCAAACTCTGGATGTTTCCATAGCTCTCTGCTTTGCATTTCTTTAAAAAAAATTTTTTTAACGTTTATTTATTTTTGAGACAGAGACAAAGCATGAACGGGGGAGGGTGAGAGAGAGGGAGACACAGAATCTGAAACAGGCTCCAGGCTCTAAGCTGTCAGCACAGAGCCCGACGCAGGGCTCGAACTCACAGACCGCGAGATCATGACCTGAGCCGAAGTTGGCCGCTTAACCAACTGAGCCACCCAGGCGCCCCTGCAATTCTTTAAAAAAAGTTTTTTTTAACGTTTATTTACTTTTGACAGAGAGAGAGAGAGATAGAGCATGAGTGGGGGAGGGGCAGAGAGAGAGGGAGACACAGAATCTGAAGCAGGCTCCAGGCTCTGAGCTGTCAGCCCAGAGCCCAACGTGGGGCTTGAACTCATAGACTGGGAGATCATGACCTGAGCCAAAGTCAGACGCTCAACCGACTGAGCCACCCAGGCGCCCCTGCTTTGCATTTCTTTATTGCACACCAAAGCCCTGCACACCAAAGCCCTGCTTTCCAGTTCCTTAAAACACGTGTGCAGCATTGGGGGTGAGAGAATGAGTCTCTAAGCTTCTGATTTAGCTTCAGAGACACTTCTCAGAGAACTGGAATTCCTAAAGTCTACTTGGCATCAGAGTGGCATGAGCTGAAATCATCCAAAGAAACCTGATACCGATAGGAGAACAAATCAAAGAATATCCAAAGGAGATAACTTCACTTTGCTTTTCCTTGCATGGATATGAATTTTCCCATTAACAACTGTAGACTATCCAGCAAGAACCGAGACTGCTTTCCTAGCACATTCATAACATGCATGAATGTGCTGTGCAATCGGGCACACAGAGTGTGCAGGTGCTCTGGGTTCTAATTCTGGCTCCGCTACAAACCTGCTGGGTTTAATGGCTCAGCCTCTCGGCTTCTGTTTCTAAGAGAGAGAGAATGATCAAATCTAACTCATAGGCTTCTTGAGAGGGACCCAATGAGACCTTCCATGTGAAGGTCACCGCGTGGTATTTGGGGTGTAATTAAGTGCTCAATCCATAGTGATGGTGTCAATGGTGACCCATGACGATAATTCACATTATCTGTGACACCTGGCATCTGTTCACCTTTTCTGGTGGATTTAGGATCTGCATTTGGAAGGTATGGGCTAGGAATTGTATATGCAAGAATAACACACAACACTGGCAGTTTATAGCTTAAAGGGAAGAAGGAAAGGTGAAGAGGGCATTTGCAGACTTATTCTGTTGCCTGCAGGCATTCTTTCTGGCTGTAGTTGTTCAGAAAATCTACTCCACCACTGAAGTGGTATAGCCACGTGTTTATACCGCAGAAGGCACACCTCACTGCTCTGCCCTCTCTGGGCTTCCCTCTCCTGTGTCCAAGGAGAAGACAGCTGTGCCCAGGATGAAAGATCAGCCACCGCCACTGGCGTTTCCTGAAACAAGGTGCATGAGCAGACAGCCGAAGGGGAGGGAGGGGCTGGCGGGGGAGGGCCAGGGCCAGCTACTGGGGGGTCAGAGGCTGAGTGATCCTGTCCTTCTGAGACTGACCTAAGCAGGAGCATTGTCCCGCCTCCATGCCAGGGAAGAGGTAACACACCTGCGCCCCTGCAAGCTTTCTCATGGCAGGAGAAGAAAGGGAAGCTTAAAAAGCTGAACACGGGAGGTTCAATCGGCAGAGAGCCCCTCATTCAAGTAACATGAGACCTGGGAGAAAAAACGCAAGAGAAGAGCTGGACCCCACTCAGGTTGGTTTTCTTTCTTTCTTTTGCCAAATCTCCCCTTGGGCATGGAGGGAGGGAGGAGAGGGGAAGAGTTGCATGACACAAAATAGACTGCCCAGAGCCAATGCCAACTTGGTGCCTAAGAATGAGTGAGTCACAGGAGTGGGGAGAGTTGGGGCCTCTCCCCAGATCCCAGCAGATGAGTGAAAGTGATCCTTTCAAAGCCATTTGCTCAACGGGAGCAAAGCACACCATTAGGAATCACGCCAAGAGTTTTTTTTGCTTGTTTTTGCTGCATTTGGAAGGAGGGGTGCTTGGGCGGCTGAGTTGGTTAAGTGTCTGACTTCAGCTCAGGTCATGATCTCGCAGTGTGTGGGTTCGAGCCCCACGTCCAGCTCTGGGCTGACAGCTCAGAGCCTGGAACCTGCTTCAGATTCTGTGTCTCCCTCTCTCCCTCTTTTGCTCTCTCTTTCTGCCCTTCCCCTGCTTGTGCTCTCCCTCTCTCTCAAAAATAAATAAAACATTAAAAAAATTTTAAAAACAATAGAAAGTAAAGGAGATATTAAAGAGATAAAAACAGAGTGGAAATAGATGATGTAGTGGGGTGAAAAAAAACCCTTTATTTAACAGCCAACAGGGAGTTTTCCATAAGGAGGGGACTGTATTCATCAGTGGCATGTGTCTCCAGGCCACTCAGCATGGGAGCTTCTATAAGAAGACAGTGGAATCAGAAGATAAGAAACCTGTCTGCATAGGAAGTTCAAGAGAATTTAGGGCAACTAAGTAAGAGGTAAGGTGAGAACAGCATGATGACAGGCAGAAGTGTGTAGCGAAGAGTGATCATTGAGAAATTCCAGCATATTCCAAGAAGATTTGATGTCTAATGTGTATTTTTAAGTTGTCTGCAATTTTGAAATGTCAACATCTCTGTCACCAAGACTTGGAGCCAGTCTTACCCAATGCACGGATGCCTGGGAAGAAAGAAAGATTTGGGGCAATCGACGTTAATGGGGCCATGTTCTTGATCTGAGAGGCAGAGAAGGAGAACCACAGCCAAATATGAGAACGGAATACAGCTGGGAGTTCACTGAGGGCAGAACCAGCTGCCAGAGAACTTTCACACAACCCCTCCACCCTCCACCCCTATCTCTTGCCCCCCCTCCAATACACAAGCAAACATGAAGGGAAAACATTGCCCTTTTCCTCTGCGTGTAGCATGAGAGTTTGTGCCAAGCTTTATTTAAATCCAAAGGGCAGGGCGACCCCAGCTAATCCTTGATTAAATTAATTAGCGCACAAAGCAAAACCTGGTCCCTGAGAACTTCTCAAAAGAATGCATTAGACACGACTCTTTCGGTTGCAAGTTGGCACAAGCACAAAAGGAAATGTGTTGACCCAGGAAACCCAAACCATGGAAAAAACTAGGAGTGGAAGTGGTTTCAGGATTGACGGCATCCAGAAACTCAAATATCACGGGAACTCTCATTTCTCATTTGTACCTCTCTTGGTGGATCTATTTCTTTTTCTTTTCTTTTTTTTCCTCACAAAAAGAGAACTCATCCCTAAAATTTTTGATGTTAGCTTGCAGCAGAAAACAATTTGCCTAAACCAACAAAATACATCCAGGAGGTGTGGGGAGAGCATTAGGCAGTAGATGTCATCACCAGCCGTATTTCTGAACGCTGATGCTAAGCTTTTTGACCTTCACCCTGAAGAGGTTGTGATGCCTCTTAAGAGCTCAGAGGAAGTAATCATGGAAGATGTTTTGTCCAAGAAAATCTTGACAAGGAACAATGACTGTAAGCCTCAACCTCTTCCCCAAATGCAGGTGGTCAGTGGTATCATTTTCTAGAATAAATCTGATCACATAATTGTCCCTCCTATCCCACTCTCCCCAGGAAAAAAATATTCAATGTCCTCATCTTATTCTTAAAATACCTTCTTTCATAAACCTTAGGAGGCCTGGCCCAACCTAATTCTCTATCTTATTTTGCCCATTTCTGGTGCCATTCTCCTCTGGACTCCCTCATTAACCACCTCCTCTATCATAATAGTTGTCCCCTTAAAATGCCACTCTCATTTCATCACAGGGCCATTAAAGGTGCTGTCCTCTCTACCAGGAACCTTCTTCCTCATCCTCTACCCTGCCCTACTCCACCAGCCTATCAACTGAGTTCCCAGTCATTATTCAGGTCTCAGTTCAAGCCATTGTTGACCACCTTCTTCTCTCATCTCTGACAATTAGGTTAGATCCCTCTGTTACATGTTCAGAAAGCCCCATGTACTTTTTCTTCAATATACCCACTGTAATTTGTAATTGTGTGTTCAGATGACTCTGATTGATGGAAGTTCCATGATGGCAGGAACCATGTCTATTTTGTTCATTATTATTTCCCTGGTACTCAGCACCTGGATTGGCACAAAGTTGGTACTTAGACATTTTACGGAAATAAATAAACAGGGCACCTGCATGTGCGTGGCTCAGTCAGTTAACCATATGACTCCCAATTTCAGTTCAGCTCATGATCTTGCAGTTCAGGGATTAAGCCCTACATTGGACTCTGTGCCGATAGCATGGAGCCTGCATGGGACTCTGTCTCTCCCTCTCTCTCTAGGACTCTGTCTCTCCCTCCCCTGCTCTCTCTTTCTCGCTCTCTCGCTCTCTTTCTCTCAAAATAAATAAATGAACTTTAAAAAAAAAGAAATAAACACATGAATCAATGAATCAATAAACGAATGAAGAAATGAATTGACAGGTGAATGGATGAGGAAGGAGGACTAGGGTAATAATCAAGAATGGCAGACTGCAAACACAGTACATTTTTCCTTAAATTATGGAAGAGGGAACATTTACATTTTTCTCCCCATGTGACTGATACTGGGCTAGATATTTTACACTTGATTTATGTCCAGGTCATCCTGATTCTAATGCCCAATGGACTTTTTACCCTATTCTGTAACCTTCCGCAAACAAAAGGAGAAGTGAGACACCAAGGGAATTGGGCAATACAGAATTTCCTTCCTTCGAAGACCCTTATATTCTATGGAGCCCATAAACATTAGTCTATGTATCACTTACTAGGTGCCAAGAAAAGTTCTAATGCTTTATAAAATATGAACCCATGTAATACGAACCCTATGAAGTAATTTCTATTATCAAAGTTATCTCTTCAAATCACCATTATCAAGCAACTTACTAACGGTTGTACTTCTAGAGAGTGGTGGAATCAAGATTTGAACCCAGGCATATGGTTCCAGAGCCCAGGTGTTCTGTACCACTCTAAGTGATTTTTATAATTAAAAAAGAAACAAAAGGACCAGAGATTAGCTTAAGTCTCAGAAGAGCTCCCCCCACACCCCATCAAGTGACAGTTCAGGTTGTGCTCCAAATACAATAGACACATTCCATTCTGTCTCTCTCATTCGACGAGCCTGAAAACCCTGACAAAATGCATGGAACAGCTAGCTAAGGACTCTGAAAAATAAATGGCAGCAGGAAGGTTAGGGGAAAAAGTTCAAAACTCTAAGTAATACTATACGCATGGTATGCTCCCCACTCTTCCTCTTCCAGGAATTCCTGACCTCGATTCAAAGACATCCTGAAACCTAGAACTATAAATGGAAAGAGACAGGAAGAGCTTCAAGAAAGCTCAGCTTCTGGTTTAAGAAGTGGGAAAGGGGAGTCCTCTGGAAAAGAGAGAGTTGGAAAAAAAATCCCATTTTTCCCATTTTCTCTTACCGCAGCCCCTGGGCAATCAATCAGTCAGAGGCAGTGGTAATGATGGAACCAGAAGCTGAGCAGGTACCTAAACTTAGAAGGAAGGAATCCTTCTTTTTGACAGAGAACATAGGGACAAGGCTCACTGTTCTTTTTCTCTATGTATCTTGTGGCCACTTAGCCCCAGAAGCAGACATATTGTGTGAAGGGCATGGCAGAGAGGAGGAATTAAGTAACAGCTTTCCAATCAAAAGACCAAGAAATGAAGTTTCTGTGAGCCAGTTAGCGCCTGAGAGGTCACAGAGTAAAGAGCTAGTGAAAGTGATGCCAGAATATTTTGTACAAACTCCTTTACTCACCCTGAGCTGTGCATACATGGATCTGAGGCCAAACAACTTTAAGATCTGAACTACATGGTACAGACCACTGCGTCATCCCCAAACTGGCACCTGTATGGCACTCACATGACAGAGACAAAAATCACACTGCAAAGGCTTTGAAACTTGACTGACCCAGGACCAATAGCTTGGAGGAAGCGGGTAGGAACTTACAACCTGAATAAAATCTGGTGGGCTGCCTGATAAACAAATAAATAACATTCTCCATATGATTTAATAAAAGCAAGAGTATCCTAACATAATATTCAAAAAGTCCAGGATACAATTCAAAATTAACCTGCATACAAATAACAAGAAAAATCTGATCATCTGTAAAGGGAAAAGGTAGTCGGCAAATACTAATCTAAAGATGACACAGATGCTGGAATTATCAGATGTAGATTTTAAGTGATCTATTTAACCATGCTCCAAACAGTAGGAATGAATATTCTAAAAGAAAGAAAGAAAAAAAGCAAGCAAGCAAGAAAGAAAGAAACAGAGAAAGAAGAAAGAAAGAAAGAAAGAAAGAAAGAGAGAAAGAGAGAAAGAGAGAAAGAAAGAAAGAAAGAAAGAAAGAAAGAAAGAAAGGAAAAAGAACAGAAAGTTTCAGCAGATAAATAGAAGGAATAAAGGATTTTTAAAGAACAGAATATAAATATTAGAACTAAAAAACACGGGGCGCCTGGGTGGCACAGTCGGTTAAGCGTCCGACTTCAGCCAGGTCACGATCTCGCGGTCCGTGGGTTCGAGCCCCGCGTCGGGCTCTGGGCTGATGGCTCAGAGCCTGGAGCCTGTTTCCGATTCTGTGTCTCCCTCTCTCTCTGCCCCTCCCCTGTTCATGCTCTGTCTCTCTCTGTCCCAAAAATAAATAAACGTTGAAAAAAAAATTTTTTAAATAAAAAAAAAAAAGAACTAAAAAACACATTAACCGAAATAAAACATTTTCTTTTGGGGTTGAGAGCAGAATGGAGATGAGAGAAGAAAGAGTTAGTGAACTTAAAGGTAGATCAAAAGAAATACTGAATCTAAATAATAGAAAGGAAAAAGTTTGGGGAAAAAATAATGACAGAGTTGCAGAAACCTGTGGGACAATGTCAAAAGGTCTAGCATTCATGTCATTAGAATCCCATAAGATGATAAAGACTGTGACACAAAATACAAAATTAAATGAAACTAAAATAAAGAAATTATAGCTGAAAACTCCTCAAATTTGGTGAGAAACATAAATGAACAGATTTAAGAAGCTTGGCAAACTCCAAACTAAAAAAAAAAAAATAAAGAAAAAGAAGAAGGAGGAGGAGGAGGAGACAGGAGAAGGAGAGGAAGAAGAAAAGGAAAAACACCCACGTTTGGATATGTCATAATCAAAATGCTGCAGAGTAATGGCAATGGAAGCAGCCAGAGGAAAAAAAGGGATTGCATATAAAGGAACAATTATTTAACGGAATACAGAGTTCTCATCTGACACCATGGAAACCAAAAGATGGTGGAACAACATATTTAAATTGCTGAAAAAAAATTGTCAACCTCATAGTTTTATATCCAGTGGTATTCTTTAGAAATTAAGAAGAAAGAATGAAATTCTGAGGGGAAGGAAAACCAAGAAAATTCATCTTCAGCAGATCTGAAGGAAGTTCTTCAGAATAAAAGAAATTGATCCCATAGGGAAATAAGAAATACCAGGAATGAAAGAAGAACAACACAAGTGGTAAATCTCTGGGTAAAAGGAATATATTATGCTTTTCCTCGTAAGTTCTTTAAAATACATATGACAGTTGAAAGCAAAAACTATAGCTTTCTCTGATGGGACTTTTGATGTTTCAATAGATGCATTAGTTCAGTGCAAGTATGCACTGAACTAATACAACTTAAATGAAGGAAGAGAAAGTGTTTTATGCAGTGGTAAGGCTTATACATTCCACTTAAGGTAGGAAAATACTAATTCTAAGTAGTCTATAAGAAGTGAAGTATGTAGGGGCGCCTGGGTGGCGCAGTCAGTTAAGCGTCCGACTTCAGCCAGGTCACGATCTCGCGGTCCGTGAGTTCGAGCCCCGCGTCAGGCTCTGGGCTGATGGCTCGGAGACTGGAGCCTGTTTCTGATTCTGTGTCTCCCTCTCTCTCTGCCCCTCCCCTGTTCATGCTCTGTCTCTCTGTTCCAAAAATAAATAAACGTTGAAAAAAAAATTAAAAAAAAAATGAGTATGATTAAAGTCAGTGTGTACTCATTTATTTAAAAAAAAAAAAAAAAAAAAAGAAGTGAAGTATGTATATTTTAACCCCTTAAGCAACCACTAAAAACTATGCAAAGATATGGTTATAAACTGAATAAAACAAATTAAAGTGGAATACTAAAAATACATAAATAATTGAAAGAAGTAAAGAAAGGGAAAATAGAGAAATGGAAATAGAGGAAACAAACATAAAACAAATAATACAATGATAGAGCTAAATCTAAACATATCAATAATTACATTAAATGTAAGCAGTCTAAACGCGCAAAGTAAAAAGGATAGATTGCCGGAATGGATCAAAGAAAAGCAAGACCCAACTATATGCTGTCTATAAGAAAGTTACTTTAAAAATAATGAGATAGCTAGGTTATAAGTAAGATGATAGAAAAAGAAATGCTGTGCAAAAACTAATCAAAGTAAATCTGTAGGGTCTAATTAATGTTAGGCAAAGAAGATGTTATGGCAATAAAAAATACCAGGGATAAAAAGGGACATTATAAATGATAAAAACATCAACTCACCAAGAAGACTTAACAGCCCTAAATGTGGGTGCATTTAACAATAAAGACTCAAAATATATGAAGCAGAAACTTACCTAACTGAAAGGAGAAGCAGACGAACCCACAACTATAGTTGGAGATTTCAACATTCCTCTATTGGGAATCAGTAAAACAAGTATACAGAAAAATCAACTAGTATATAGAAGAACCAAATAACACTGTCAACAAACCAGAATAAATTTATATTTATAGAACATTACATCAAACAGCAAACACGCAAGCATCTAGACTATTATAACAGACTGTTATAAAACAGACCTTAACAAATTTAAAAGATTTGAAATCACATAAATTATTTTCTCTGATTATAATAGAATTAAAATAGAAATAAATAATGGAATGATAACTGGAATTGTCCCAACACATGAAAGTTAAATAATACATTTCTAAATAATATATGGATGAATAACAAAAGGAATTGGAAAGTATTTTCTAAACAAAGAAAATGCAACATACTGAAATCTGTGGGAAACAGTTAATGCAAGATTTAGAGTACAGTTAATGGTTAACTGTTTGTATTAGGAAATAAGAAAAATCTCAGATCAACAGTCCATGCTTCCCCCCTATGAAATTCTTAAAAGAGGAGAAAAATAAACCCAAAGCAAGCAGAAGAAAGGAAAAAAAAACAGCAGAAGTTACTGACATTTAAAATGGTAAACCAGAGCACCTAGCTGGCTCAGTCAGTTAAGTTTCCAACTTCAGCTCAGGTCATGATCCCACAGTTCCTGGGTTCAATCCCCGCATCGGGCTCTGTGCTGACAGCTCAGAGCCTGGAGCCTCCTTCAGATTCTGTGTCTCCCTCTCTCTCTCTGCCCCTCCCCCATTCACACTCTGTCTCTGTTTCTCTCTCTCTCTCTCTCTCTCAAAACTAAATAAACATTAAAAAAATAAAAATAAAATAAAATGATAAGCCAATAGAAAAAAGTCAATAAAAACAAAAGTGGGTTCTTTGAAAAGATCTATAAATTTGATAAATCTTTAAGAAGATTGGCAAAGAAAAAAGGGAGAAAACATAAATTTTCAATATCAGAAATGAAAGGTGGACTCTCACTACAGAACCACAGACATTAAAGAGCAAAGGAAAGGATACTTCCAGATTCATTTATGAGGCTAGCATTACCCTCATACCAAAACCAGACAAACAGTAAAAGAAAAGAAAATCATTAACCAATATACCTCATGAACATAGGAAAAATCCTTAACCAAATACTAGCAAATAAAATCCAGCAATAAATAAAAAGAATAATGCACCATGACAAATGGGGTTAATCCCAGGAATGTAAAGCTAGTTTAACATATGAAAATAATGTAATGAAATTCACCATGCTAATAGACTAAAGAACAAAAAACACATAAACATATAAAATTATTCAGAAAAGCAGAAAGATTAAGAGTCATTTCAAGTAAAAACTCCCATCAAACTTGGAATAGAAACATCCATAATATGATAAAGAGGGTCAAACATGCATACGCACACACACACACACACACACACACACACACTACTGACAATATAATGGACAAAGACTTTTCCTAAGATGAAGAACAGACAAGGACGTCAACTCTCACCACTCCTATTCAAATTATACTGAAGGTCCTAATCATGCAATAAGTCAAGCAAAATGAATAAAAGTCATATGGATTGGAAAAGAAGAAATTAAACTCTTCCTATTCACAGGCAACAGTTCCATGTATTTAAAAACAACAACAACAACAACAAGGCAATAAATCTAGGAGAAAGTTCTCTGAAATAATAAAGCAGTTTAGCAAAAATAAGAGACAAATTTACCCCAAAAACCAAATTTCTAGGGGCGCCTGGGTGGCGCAGTCGGTTAAGCATCCGACTTCAGCCAGGTCACGATCTTGCGGTCCGTGGGTTCGAGCCCCGCGTCGGGCTCTGGGCTGATGGCTCAGAGCCTGGAGCCTGTTTCCGATTCTGTGTCTCCCTCTCTCTCTGCCCCTTCCTCGTTCATGCTCTGTCTCTCTCTGTCCCAAAAATAAATAAAAACGTTAAAAAATTAAAAAAAAAAACAAATTTCTAGACATTATCAATCAAAAATAGGAAGCTGAAATCAATACAGTTGAAAATAGCTCCAAAATATGACATACTCAAGTGTACATCTGCATGTGCTAACTCTGTATGCCAAAACTACAAAAATGCTGGTGAAATACATCAAAGAACCTCAAAGTAAATGCAGAGACAGGCCATATAAGTGGATTGGAACACTCAGTGTAGTTGAGGTGTGAATTGTCACCAAACTGATCTGTATATCTGATATTATTCCAATCAATTACTTGTTAGGATTTGGGGGTAATATATGTAGATATATAGATATGGATATCTATTTATTATATATATATATGTATATATATATGTATGTGTGTGTGTGTATATATATATACACACACACACATACAGATTCTAAAGTTTATAAGAAAAGGCAAGGCAAATACACTAGCCAAACATTTTTTTGAAAAATAATTTCGAGGAGAGGATTCAGACCATCCAATTTTAAGACCACCATAAAGCTATGGTAAGCAATACTGTGTAGAACTGGTAAAGGCACAGGAAAATGACAATACAATGGTTATAAAGAAGCCCACACAAAGTGGCCAATTGGTTTTAAACAAAGACAGAAAGACAATTCAATGGAGGAAGGATTAGACTTTCCACAAATGGCGTTGCAACAATTGGACATTCAAATACTAAAAATTGATGTTAACCTAAACTTCACATCTTATACAAAAGTAAATAAGGGTGGCTGAAGTTTGGTAAGAAAATACTATGGCATTTTGCTTACCAAATCCAATACCTTCTCATGATAAAAATTCTCAGAAAACTAGAACTACAGAGAACTCCCTCAACACAACAAATGGCATTTTATGACAGAACCCACAGCTGAAATCATACTCAATCATGAAGACTTCCCTTCTAGGATGAGGATAAGGAACAAGGCAAGGATGTCTTACCACTTCTATTCAACATGGTGCTGGAGGTTCTAGTCAGAACAATTAAGCAAAAAAAAAAAAAAAAAAGTACACTTAAAATCCAGATTGGAAAGGAGGAAGTAAAAGTCTCTATTTACAGATGGGTGAATCTTTTATATTAAAAATCCACAAAAAAAAAAAATCATTAGCACTAATGTGTGAGTTCAGCAAGATACAGGATATCAGATGAATATTTTTAAAAAATCAAGTGTATTTCAATACGCCAGTGATGAACAATGTGAAAATAGAATCAAGAAGATAATTCCAGGGGCATCTGGGTGGTTCAGTAGGTTGAGCGTCCGACTTCGTCTCAGGTCATGATCTCGCAGTTTGTGGGTTCGAGCCCCGGGTCGGGCTCTGTGCTGACAGCTCGGAGCCTGGAGCCTGCTTTGGATTCTGTCTGTCTGTCTCTGTCTCTCTCTCTCTCTCACTGTCCCTCCCCTGCTCATGCTCTGTCTCTCAAAAATTAATAAACATTAAAAAATTTTTTAAAAAGAAGACAATTCCATTTACAATAGCATCAATGAGAGTAAAGTGCTCACAAATAAATTTAGCAAAAGAAATGCGAGACTCATACACTGAAAACTATAAAATATTGTTGAAAGGAATTGAAGAAGATCGAAGTAAGTGGAAAGACATTCCATAATCACAGAGTAGTAGATGTAATTTTTTTAAAGATGTCAGCACTCCCAAATTGATCTACAGATTCAGCACAATCCCTGTCAAAATCTCAGATCGTTTCTTTGCAGAAATTGACACGCTGAGCCTAAAATTTATATAAAAATGCAAGGGATTCAGAAAAGACAAACTGGAGGACTCACATTTCCTGATTTCAAAACTTGCTACAAAGCTACAGGAATCATCATGACTCTGTACTGGCATAAGGACAGGCATACAGATAAATGGAATCGACAGAAGAGTACAGAAATAAACCCATTAATCTCAGAACCATTATACTTATATGGTTCCATTGATAGGACATTCTGAAAAAGGCAGAAGTATAGGGATGGAAAACAGATCAGTGGCTGCCAAGGGTCGGGGGAGGATTTGACTGCAAAGTATCATTGCAAAGGGGCTTCTGGGGGGAAGGGAGGGTGACAATTCCAGTTGTGGTGGTAGTCACACGACCGTATGAATGTGTTGTCAAACTATACACACACACACGCAAACACACACGCATTTTTAAAAAGCACACCAAAAAATGAAGAAATAAAGTGAATGATACAGGATCAATAATCCAAGACTTCAGAAGATGCCAACGTGTTATCATCCCTGCTTAAGAAGATTTGTGATCTAGCTAAAAGGACAGAATTAGCAAATTCGGGAGAGCTATCACTAAAAATAACACTAATTCCTGTCAGTTGTCAAGCATTTATCCTGTGCCAGGCCCTCTACCGATGCCTTCCACCAGCTAATCCTGCCCACCCTATTATGAGGTAGAGAGAGAAACAGTGTCAAAGCCAAGGCTGACTGGCTACAACGGCCAGGCTACCTGGCGCATAAAATCAGAACAATGGTAGATCCATTTCCTTCTCTTTGGGGTCTCTGTCAGAAATCAGAGTTCCAGGAGCACAGTGGCAGGCCATTTGTCACAACTGGTTTGTTGCGTATGAAGATGTAAGGCTGTTTTTGTAATGTGTATTCCTCATCATGACAACAACACCATCTCAGCAAGAACTTAAGTGATGGTTCATAGGTGCCCATCATTTCTTGCAGCCATGTGGTACCTGACACCAAATGGCTCCTGCTCTAAATAAAAATCTCTGGCAACTTCTCCCCATAAGGAAATGAGAGGTAATTATCTAGTCTGAAAAATTAGATTGGGTCAATCAGAAAGGTAATTAAGGCACAAGGACTGCAGAAACCTCCCTATCAAGGAGAAATACTGTCAATATGTTAGAAGCTGGAGACTACTGATGTTACTAAACCCTGAATTCGTCTTGTTTTAATACTTAGCTGGGACTCAGAGTGTGTCTCATCCCACATAGCAGGAAACTTGGCTACCATCTCCCAAGTTTTATTTCTTACTGTCTCAGCCGCCAAGGGGGTGAAGACGTTTCTAGTTCTACACTTTCTGGAGAAGAAGGCGTATTGGCTCCTTTGTCATTCGTGACTATGCTTAGACCAGCCAAGTGTGACCAGTGAGACAGACACTGCTGTGAAATGGGGTGGGAGCGGAGCAGAAAAGACAAAACACTGTTTCCAATCCAAAGAAAGCCCTTTTGGATCAACTCCAAGGCTTTCTCTCTCCTCTGAGCAATATCATAAAAGCTAACATTTACCAAATATTTATTATGTGCTAAGCACTTTACACCTCTTTCATTCAATGCTCAGTGAGGTAAGCGCTGTTATACCCATTCGTAATTGAGAAAATCGAGGCACATAGGAGGTCATGTAACTTGCCCAAGATCACAGAGTTAGCCCTAGTGGTAGAACCTGGGCTGTGACCACAGTGCATTCGTGCTAATTTTTGAAATATGAACTCTCTGATCAACTCTTTTGGTAATAACAAGTCTCCAAGGGTATTTATCATTTCACACTTATTCCCATCTCCCCAGCTAGACTGAGGGTGGAAGCCAGGTCTTCTCACTCTCTCTCTCTATCCCACATCTTCGCCTCGGACATGCCCTGCAATCAAGACCCAAGAGTGCCAGGGCCCCAGGTGACATGCGATCAGAGTGCCTGCCAACAAAGGAACAGATGGGTCTGCTAAATGGTGAAATCAAGTCCCTGCCACTGTAATGGCAATAAGCATCCCACATAAAATAATTACTTCCAGTTTGCTTGGCAGGTTGGACAGAGTCCGAGGGAAGGTTAATTTATCTTTCACAGCTTTGAGCCTTCAAGCTGTGGTTTCCCAAGTGAAAAGGGCCTCTCCTCAATGATTCTTTGCAAGATCCATTTAGTCATGACAGAATTACCTCCTCATCACTGAGTGGCAAAGTCTATTTGGAGCCTACTTGTCAGCGAGGGACCAGAATGGAGGGAATTGTTTAAGTCACATGGAGATTCAAGTCTATAGCAAAGGTCTATGGGACAGCAGGTAGAATACTGAAATAGCTTTCAGATCGAGATACCAGTGACCTGAACCGTGTAAAAGTTGTACAGTGATTTTGTCATCTAAGAAACGGGTATAATCGTACATGGGCCAATCTATTTAAGGAATAGAAGGAATATTCAGTGAGATTGCGGTGGCTAAATCAAATTTAGAATG
Source organism: Herpailurus yagouaroundi (assembly GCF_014898765.1). NCBI lineage: Eukaryota > Metazoa > Chordata > Mammalia > Carnivora > Felidae > Herpailurus > Herpailurus yagouaroundi. The sequence continues at coordinate 6,293,082 of NW_024412421.1, forward strand.
GCTAAAGGTGCTTAAAAACTTCCAGGAAGAGAATCCAGGCATTGATGGAGCCTTTAATCTAAGCTGAAATGGCAGAGCTTCTGGTCTTTCCTGCTGGCCAATGCTTCTCAGCTTCTTCCTCACTTCTGTTTGCTGAGGCTCTGTCTTCCTTCTGGTAGGCCCATCTGTTAAAGTACTTGCATGAGGGGGATCGAATAAGTCAACTTGTGTGTGTGTGTTCCATAACCAAATACCTAGTCCCACCGAATGGCAGAAGTCTAATCTTGGTAAGAGTTTGGTGTCAGCGTTATGACTATTTGACCCAATTCAATCCAACCTCTTTTTCAGAGAAATGTGGTTTGTTAAAAGTAATCCCTGGTGGTCAGAGCAAAGACAGGTCAAGGATTTCATCCCCAAAATGCCTTATATGGTGCCACAAAGAGACATTCATTCCTAATACAGTCTTGTCTACTTGGCCTGGGTCAGAGCTACTCCTTAGTAGGAGCAAAGATAATTTTACACACTGGGAAGAGAAAGCAGAATGTAAATGTTTTAAGATTTGTCAACAGTGGAAGGCACCCAATATTCTTTCTAAAAGAATGGAGAAAGAGTCATGATCACAAAAGTAAGAGAAGCAAAAATATTTTAGTTGAAGTGGAAAATGGCTGTAATTATCCGTTATATTTGAGGTGACGTGTTCATTTGGTCTCCCAGGTAGCCATACACCCTTTTACTGTTAACAGAAATTTGTGTATAACTCTCTTTCCTTCTAAGTCCATGGAGCTTACTGGATTTAGAATTTGTGGTCGAGAGTTATTTTATTTTAATAGTTGAAAACTGTAGCGCTGGGGCGCCTGGGTGATTCAGTCAATTAAGCATCCAATTTCAACTCAGGTTACCATCTCATAGTTTTTGAGTTCAGGCCCCGCATTGGGCAGTCCGCTCGCAGTACAGAGCCCTCTTCAGATTCTCTCTCTCCCTCTCTCTGTGCCCCTCCCTCTCTCTCTCTCTCAAAAATAAATAAATATCCGGGGCATCTGAGTGGCTCAGTGGGTTAAAGTGTCTGACTTCAGCTTAGGTCATGATCTCACGGTTTGTGGGTCCAAGCCCTATGTCGGGCTCTGTGCTAACAGCTCAGAGCCTGGAGCCTGCTTTGTATTCTGTGTCTCCCTCTTTCTCTGCCCCTCTCCCACTCTCTCTCTCTCTCTCAAAAATAAAGAAACATTTTTGAGACACCCGGGTGGCTCAGTCAGTTAAGCTCCCGACTTCAGCTCAGGTCAGGATCTCACAGTTCGTGGGTTCCAACCCCACATCGGGCTCTGTGCTGACAGCTCAGAACCTGGAGCCTGTTTCAGATTCTGTGTCTCCCTCTCTCTCTGCCCCTACCTTGCTCACGCTCTGTCTCTCTCTGTCTCAAAAATAAATAAACATTTAAAAAAATTAAAAATAAATAAATATTTTGTAAAAAGAAAAAGAAAATAAATAAACATTTAAAATAATAATAGTAATAATAAAATCTTAAAAAGAAAAACGTAGTGCCACTGTTCTTTGGCCTCTCTGGTCTCAGATGGAGAAATCCATTATCATCCAATGTTTGTCTGTAAGTAAAGCCTCATTTCTTTGTGGCTTCTTTCAAGATTTTTTTTTTATGCATAGTATTCAGAAGTTCATTTATGATGTGTCTTTGTGTGGCCTCGTTTATTTATCCTGCGTGGAGTTAGCTCAGTTTCTTGAATAGGTTTATGATTTTGGCCAAATTTCTAAAGTTTTCAGATATTTTCCTTCAAACATTTCAATACTTCTTTCTCTTTGCTCTCCTTCTGGGATGCCAATAACATAGATGTCAGCTCTTTTGTTATTGTACTACAGGTTTCTGAGACTTCGCTCACTTTCCTTTCAGTCTATTTTCGCTCTGTTGTTCGTTACAAAGCTGTAGTGACCGAGACAGTATGGTCCTGGCACAAAAAGAGACACATAGATTAATGGAAGAGAACAGAAAACTGAGAAATGAACCCACAGCTACATGGTCAACTACTCTTTCACAAAGCAGGAAAGAATATCTAATGGAAAAAGACAGCCTCTTCAACAAATGGTGTTGGGAAAACTGGATAGCAGCATGCAAAAGAATGAATCTGGACCACTTTCTTACACCAGACACAAAAATAAACTCAAAATAGATGAAAGACCTAAATGTGAGACAGGCAACCATCAAAATCCTAGAGGAAAACACAGGCAGTATCCTCTTTGACATTGGCTGTAGCAACTTCTTACTAGATATGTCTCCTGAGGCAAGAGAAACAAAAGCAAAAATAAACTACTGGGACATCAGCAAGATAAAAAGCTTCTGCACAGTGAAAGAAACAATTAACAAAACTAAAAGGCAACCTACGGAATGGGAGAAGATGCTCGCAAATGACATATCTGATAAAGGGTTACTACCCAAAATATATAAAGAACTTCTAAAATTCAACACCTAGAAACCAAATAATCCAGTTTAAAAAAAGGGGAGAAGACATGAAAAGACATTATTCTCTGTTATTTAAGTTGGGTAAACCGTATTGGTATATCCCCAAGTCTACTGGTTCAATCCTCTCTCATTTCTGCTCCAGCACTGAACTCATCCAGTTAATTTTTTAAAAAATTTTGTTAAATGTTTATTTATTTTTGAGAGAAAGAGAGAGAATGTGTGTGAGAGAGAGCCGGGGACGGTCAGAGAGAGAGAGAGAGGGAGACACAGAATCCGAAGCAGGCTCCAGGCTCTGAACTGTCAGCACAGAGTCCAACGTGGGGCTGGAACCCATGGACCATGAGATCATGACCTAAGCCAAACTCGGAAGCTTAACCAACTGAGCCACCCAGGCGCCCCTCATTCAGTGAATTTTTAACTTCAGTTACTTTATTTTTAAGTTTATAATGTCCACTTTGTTCTTTTTATAACTTTTCTCCCTTGCTGAGAGTTTGTACTTTTTCCTTTGTTTCAAAAGAATTCATAATCACTTGCTGAAGCATTTTTAAGACAGCTGCTTGAATATCCTTGCCAGACCATTCTGATTAACCTTGGTGTTAGCATCTTTGATGGTCTTTTCTCATTCAACTTGCGATGTTCTTGTTTCTTGGTATGAGGAGTGATTTTTTTATTGTATCCTGCACATTTTGGATATAGTATGAGGCTCTGGATTCTATTGAATCTTCATTTTTTAAGCAGGAAGTCCTCCTATTTTAAAGTCATGTGAAGGCTGGGTGTATCGGCTCCGTTTCCTGAACTTCACTGACATCGCCTCCAAAAAGTGGAGCCAAGACTCCCATCACACCACCTTGTTGCAGACAGATGTGGTAGGCCTTCAGTCCCATCCTCAGCCCATTAACATCTTTCTTGAAAAAGTGGTGCACCGAGTGTAAGTTCGGCTCCCTACTGATGCGATGGGGGGGTGAGGGCTACAACGCAGGGGGCTGACATAGCATTTCGCGGAAGGGGTAGAAGTTCAGCTCCCTACTGGTCCCAACTCATGAAGGGCAGGAGTAAAGTGTCAATTAGCTCCGCCCCTCACCACCTCATTCTACCTGTTGATGCCAGCGGGGGGGCGGGGAGGGTGGCAGCTCAGAAGACAGGTGGAGAAAGCATAGTGTTGAGTAGCCCTGCTTCACACTGCCTCATTCAGTCTCCTTGCCGTGAGGTTGGAGGGGGAAGCTCAGCTCTCCGTTAAACCCCACTGACCTCCAGAAGCAGGGAAAGTGGAGCACAGACTGGCTCCAACTTACATTGCCTTATTGAGCCTCAAGGTTGCTAGATTATGGGCCGGAGATCCAGTTCGCCATTGGACTTGGTCAAATACTGTAATTTGATCCCTCCCCACCAGTGCTCTGTTCAAGAAAGGGCTGAAATCAATCCGAGATAACTCAGTGTTGGGACTTTGTGGGGACAATTGGGAAATATAGGGTTATTAAGAGAGCCTCTCTCTTTGTGCTGGACTTGAGGTTGGTGGGAGTAGACCTGGAAACTATGGAGACTGCTACCTAACGATTTAAGGAGAGTTTAAGACTCTTTTGTCTTCCCTATACAGTAAACACAGTGGTTAGGTACATATACCTGATTTCAAAATGTAGCTCAATTATGAGACTTTGATCACAACATTTTTACTAAGTAAAATGGAAATAATAAAAGTATATCCCCTACAGGGCTATTTCAAACATTTAATGAAGTAATGCATGTAAAGCAGTTCAACCAATGTTTGGCATGTTGTGAGTTCTCGCTAAATGGAAACAGTGATGAATAATTGACAATGGTTGTTCATGGCCAGCCAATGTCATCTCCTTTCCTTTTATCTTTCATAGGGCTGAGCTCATGGTAAGTGCTTAATAAATATACCAGCACCAACCAATGTATCAGGAATTAGCAGATTAAAACCTGCTAACTCAATTTTCTATCCCATCACAATACTTGTTTTAATGTAAAGATTAGAGCTGGCTGACCAACTGTACCCTCACCATCTGCTGTCCCCACAACATAGCAGTACTGTCTCTTCCACATCTGTCTCTCCAGGGATTCTGTATCAAAAGCAATTTCCCATGAGACTGACATCCTTATAGCTGCACAGAATAAAAACTCCTTATCCACAGTAATGTAGAGACTCTTCCCTTCCTCCTCTACTTTCCCAGTTTCCCCCTTGTCACTTTTAAAAAATAAGCACAGTAGAACTTAGATTCAAGGAATAAAAGTTGTGAAGAACAGAACGTGAAAAAGTGTCAGATGACACTGGTATTAATATTGCGCTTCTGGAGTCGTGTTAGGGTTTTTAAGCTGGTTGTGTAGTGAGAAATGCAGACAGATTAATAGCACCTTGCCCTCGCCGGCACAATAAGAACCATTCTGCCAGATTGCCAGAACCTCGAACAAGGGAGCTGTAAAGTGAGTTTTATCTGAAGGCGACCACATTCAAAGAGCTTTTCGTATTCCAAACTCTAATTGTCAACATCATCGGGAAAAAAATGGCCTGGGATTTACCACTGTCTCATTCACCACAGCCTGGTTGGATCTTTTCAATCCACTTTGGTAATAGGTATGAGTATATCTCAAATGATATTTTTATTTGTAACACTGATCCTTGAAATATCATGGAATTTCTTTTTCTCCTAAACTACCCTGCCACTAATCTGTTTGTGGCAGTACTTAGTCCCATTTTTACTTCTCTCTATCATGCCTTTATGATCCCAAGAGTGGTATTCTCAGCAGAGGGTGATTCAGCCACTCCCCAGGGGGACATTTGGCAGTAACAAGAAATGTTATCGACTATCACAACCTGAAGGAGAGTGAAGAGGTGCAGGCCAGTGCTATTGGCATCTAGTGGATAAAGGCCAGGGATGTTGCTAAACATCTCACAACATACAGGATGTTTTCTCTCCCCCAACAAAGCATCTGGCCCAAAATGTCAATAATGTCAAAGTTAGGAACCCTGATCTAGAAGCTGGAAAACAAGATCATATTTCCAAGATATCTTTGCAGCCAGAGTTCCGCACATGCTCAATTGGAAAGCAGAAGTGAGATCCATGAGACCACAGCAGTAACGTCCTTCGGCAAACTTCCTGGCAGTGGTGTTTCATTCTTCCGTGGAGTGGTTCTAGGTCTACCCTCTGACCCCTAGATCCCGAGTGGCAAGTGTTAGCAGCATCAAGGTTCCCACTGGAAGTATCCGATGGCTTATTTGCTCCTACTTGCATAGCATTCAATTTTGTTTCTCTGGCCCTCCTAGACATGCTTGTAAGTGACTTAATGGCCTATAATAAATCCTTTTCTGCTTAAACTAGTTAGAGTGCATTATTTGGTCTGCAATTAAGGATCCTAAGTAATACAGTAAGTGATTATAGGCAATCAATCTTCAAGAAGATGGGAATGTGAGATTGATTATAGTTTGAAATCAATGCAGATTTAGTTAGCATTAGAAGGTGGAACTCATGTAGGCATTGGAGGACCAAGTGGCTGCTGCTATATGGGAAGTGGATCGGTATGGTGAATTAAAGATGGTCACAGATTTTTTTGTCACTCATCCATCTGTTCCTTCCCTTTCCCTTGAACATAGGCCATCCCTATTATTTGATTCAGTGAGTAGAGAAAGACAAAATTAATCCTTGTAACTAACTTCAGAGGCAGGGCTTTAGATCTGCAGTATCTGCTTTTCTCACTTAGAATACTCCCTTTTGGGATTTAGCCGCCATGCTGTGGGGAAGCCCAAGCAGCCGTGAGACAGACTACTGGGGAGTAGAACCAAGGTATCCTTAGCTGATAACCCCACCCAAATTTCCAACCAACATCCAGCATCAACTACCAGCCATTTTGGTTATCTGTCTTGAATGTCCCAGGTTCTGTTGTCCCTCTGATGCTTGTCATCTTAGCAGTCACCGCTAAAGACAGTCAATCCACAAAACTGTGAGAGATAATGATTGGGTTATTATTTTAAGTCACTAAGTTTTGAAGTGGTTTGTTACACAGCAATAGATAACCAAAATAATTGGCTACTTCCAACTATATTGACAAGTTTAAAAAATAAAATGACAAGTTGAGGATTTTAATTCTCTACTCAAGACATAGCCAGGGAGTCAGTTTCTATAACTAACTTGAAAGAAAGTGGCTACAAAAATTAGATGCCGAGTCCAATTCTGTGGGATGCCCAAAATTCAACATAGATGGAATAAACAACCTGATTGGATCTCTTGTGTACAAGTTAGAGCACTGATTTGGAAAGTATAAGATGTTGAGAATAGAAACGGTTACATTTGAGAGAATTTGAATGATTCTGAGGACATCTAACCTCCCAAATCTGCCAACAGAAATTTATTGCCAGTGGAAGGAGCCCCTCTTTCTCTATCTGATGACGCTGGTCCTGTCCAGTAGAACAACCAAGAAAGACATCATCTAAGGTAGATATCATCACAAAAATACCAATTATTCCCCTGCCTGAATATACTACTTCTCAGAGGCTCCAAGCCTACAACTAGAGTCAGGGACATCAACAAGCCCTTGGGGCATCAGTTACAGAATAGCTGATAAAAGAGGGGGCACACTCAAAGAACTAAGAGATTTTGCAGCTGAATTTAGTGATATGAGTTTATTTACCAGAATGGGTTCACAACTCTCTTTTCCAGTTATTATGGCATGGGGCACCATGAGCAGCAAAGTCTCCCATGACACCCTGTATGAGGTGGTGAAGAAAGTCCTTCATGGGAACCAGTGCACGTGCCTAAAGTTTTTGGAGATGGTGGAGTTTCAGACCATCTTGAAGAACAATGACGCTCAGAAGGACAAATGCTTCTGGAGCACTGTCAGGCTTAAGTCCACTCCCCACCCCAAGTTCACCATCTGTGTTTTGGGGGACCAGCAGCACCGTGATGAAGCCAAGCCTGTGGATGTTCCCCACATGGAGACTGAAGAAACTCAACAAGAATAAAAAAAAATTAGTTAAGAAGCTGGCCAAGAAGTATGATGCCCTTCTGGCTTCAGGATCTCTGATTAAGGAGCTCCCACAAATCCTGGGCCCAGGCCTGGCAAGGTCCCTTCCTTGCTGACCCACAATGAGGACATGGTGGCCAAAGTGGATGAAGTGAAGTCCATGATCAAATTTCAGATGAAGAAGTTGCTGTGTCTGGCAGTGGCCGTTGGCCATGTGAAGATGACAGATGATGAGCTTGTGTACAACATCTACTTAGCTGTCAATTTCCTGGTGTCATTGCTCAAGAAGAATTGGTGGAATGTCCAGGCTTTATACATCACGAGCAGCACCATGGGCAAGCCCCAGTTCTTGTATTAAGCCACAACTTAATAAACCCTAGTGCTACCACCATTTGTCTGCCTCTGACTAGGGAGAGAGAGGTGTTTTGTGAGCTGACATTGCATGCCATAGCACTGTGCTGATGACTGCAGTTTCTGGCGCTCAGTGATGGATAATCATTTTCTCCACACTGCAAACCAGAAAGTGCCTTCTATCTTCAAAACTGCACAGTCTTATTTAGATCTCTTGGATACTTATAACATGTAACAGTAGGGTTGTTAACCAGGACTGAAGTTTTTCTGGTAACCCTGAGAGAGACAGATATGGACTAGGATTCCAGCTTCAATTGTTCCCACTGCTTACTAGTGGAAAGAGGGGTAAGATCTTCACATTGAAGACATTTACTCAGCCCTTGGCAGCATGCCTAACCTGTGCCTTGAAGTTGCTTGCCTTTATGCCATGGATTCTTTCCGTACGCTTTTTGTTTGGTTTTATCCCTCTAAGTTGTGAGTTTGGGCTCTTGGTCTGTAGGGATCACAAGGAATATTCCAGATGGAGATTGGGTTCCTAGATTCTTCAGGTGGGAGTGGCCCACAACCCTGAGAAATTGAACTAGTGTTTGCCTATCTGATCCCCACATTGAATATACTATGTTCAGGGTAGTAATTTACTGTGTGAGATGTTTAGGAAAACACAAGTCAGAGACACGTACGATATTGTAATCCATTGTCTCTATTTTCTAAGGGAGCTTACCAAATGGGTAAAACCAGGTTATGGAAACTTCTAGGCCTTTTGCTCTGCAGGTAGGCTCTGCTCACTTCCTGACCTGAGGCCCTTCCCTGTTGGAGTTCTTGCCTCTGGCACCAAGTACTGGAAAGCTGGTTTTTGGTGCGGTAGGAAATACCTGTGATTTAACCTTTTGACTTGAATCTTCTTGATTTAACTTTGGTAAGGTAACCAATTCATCTCTCCATCGTTTAATACAGCTGAAAGTCTATTCCAAACCATAAATTAAAATATTGCACTTTCTCAAAACAAGCTTGAACCATGAAGAAGAATACAAGGTTTTCACCAGAAACAAACAAATAAATAAATAAATAAATAAAATTTAAAAAATAATAAATGAAATAAATGGGCTCACTCAGGCATCTGGGAGTGGTTCTAAATGGCTGACAGAACTCTTGACTCAGTGGTGGCCTACTGACTTTGTAAATAAAGTCAATAGTCATGTAATTCCTTAATACAATGTAAGAAGAAAAAAAGGTAAGGAGCAAAGAATGCTGGAGTAAATTTGTTGTAATTCATCCACTCACCCACCTTTGAGAGTGTTCAAAAAACACTCCCTTACCAAAGCATTGAGAAATACTTTGATGAGAAGGATGACAGAATCTTTGAAAATCACTGTAGTGGCTGTACTCTAAGCTAGAAGTGAAAATGCAAGACGCTGCCACTGAGAAGGGCTTTCTGATCTGAGTGGTGTTGATAGGCTGGCACAAACACCAGAGGCAAAGCGAGCATGCTAGGCCACATGGTTGAAAAGACAGTCAGAATGGTTTGATCCCATAAGGGTCTCTACCCTGTGGTCTTTAAGACAGCTAACTAAGGTCCAACTTGACCCAAGACTTGAAAAACTCAAACGGGTGAATAGAAACTGGACTTCCATCAGCATGACAAAGGATCATCATGTGATCCAATTCTGAGAACTTGATCTCAGAATTGAGCCAGAATTCCTTGAAAAAAGGGACAACCTTAGCAACCCTCAAGCAAAGAGCTTGCAATAATAGTGTGTGTTTCAAATATCCTTCCTGGTCTTGCCCAAAGGAAACGGTGGTCCTGTGCCATTGTAACCGTGCAGTAGGAAACAGGAGATATATAGACCTTTATGGCATCGTTAGACTGCATTATTCTGAGTTACCATTAATTCCTGGGACCTCGTAACACAATGGTGGACCAAGGCTGAAGGGGAGCTGATAGCAGAGTTTAGGCCTGGACCACCTAACAGTGGTTCAATGGATATATGAACGCATGTTAGTTCTTTCCCTAGTTCCTGAGTTCAGTCAAAGGGAAGCTCCCGGAGCTTTCCTCCATATACAAATAGTAAACCAAGACAATAATAGTTCCTATAAGAATACAAAGATTAATGCTACCAAGACTTGGAAAATCAACACTATCACAATCCCATTTTGTTTGCCTATGTAATCTGTGCAGAAGATGGATGGATCTTGGAGAATTATAGTGGCTTATTCTAAGCTTAATTAGGTTTGACCTCAATTGCAGCTAGTATTCCAGATGTAGTCTTCTTAGTGAAGCAAATCAATACAGCCTCTGGCACCTCGCATGCAGATACTGATCTGTCTAATGCATTTTTCTCTATCCCGATTAGCAGAAAATACCAGAAGTGATGATTAAGTGACCATAAGGCTGACAATTTAAAAGGAGTCCAGAGCAAGAGAAGGTTCTCCAGCTGGCCCAACTCGGCCATTTGGCTGTTGAGATACCTCAGATCCAATGATGTTTGATTTGTAATTGATCAAGTTGCTAAATGAAGCTTGCAGAAAGAAGTGTTAGGAGAATCATAGTTGCAAACCTTCAGAGATTGGTAGGAAAGTCATGTTCCTTTCTCTTTTTTAAAAACAGCTCTTTCTATGAGGTGACTGTTGGCTCAGTCAGTTAAGCATCTGACTCGTGATTTTGGCTCAGGCCATGATCTGAAAACTGTGAGATAGAGCCCCATGTTGGGCTCCATGCTGGGCATGGAATCTGTTTAGATTCTCTCTCTCCCTATCCCCCTCACTCTTTCTCTCCTTCTCTCTTTCTTAAAAAAATGGGAGGAAAATAATTGAAAAATAAAAAATAAATTAAAACAATTTAAAAAACAGCTCTTTCTCAACATACCCGAATGCCACGAATCCATGAACACTGACATCATGAAATGGGAGTTGTCTAATCCACGGAGCCATAAATTCAGGCAAGCCCTGCATCAGTCCGTCATCAAACGGATATGATATAAACAGAAATAGGTTTGAACAAATCTTTAAGATATAACTTATTTACCAGAGGCCCATACTTCCAGCATAGTTACTCCTGCCATATTGGTGTCCCAAACTTCTGAGAGTTCATATGATCAGTTGACTGAGGAGGAAAATCAAGCCTGATTTATGGTGCCAGTGAGAAATGGAATGCTATGCCATTTCAATTTCACTCAAGAATGGCCTTGGAGGACAATGGAGAAAGGGAGAATTTTCCAGTATGTAGGATTTTAAGCAATTGGTCTTGTGATGCAAGGTCCAGGCATTTGGAAGAATAAGATTAGATGATTGGTAACAAGGTTTGAATGAAGGATGAGCAACTCTAAATGGGCCCAGCATAAGGGCATAGTTGTGGGCATCTGGGTGGCTCAGTCAGTTAAGCATCCAACTCTTGATCTCTGCTCAGGTCTTTGTCTCAGGGTCATGAGTTCAAGCCCTGCATTGGGCTCCATTATGGTGTGGAGCCTCATTAAAAAGAAAGAAAGAGTCAAGAAAGAGTAGTTGGACCCATGTGAGTGCTCAGAAAATGTAGTCATTGCATAGGAAGTTCTCAATAATCATGTTGCAAATTATACCCCTGTGGATATCTGTCAACTTCTTTCTAAACACTCTAGTGACTAGGTTCATGGACGATATGGTCACAGTGGCAAAGAAAGAGTGATACGCAGGTTTAATAACAAAATTAATTCTGGCTATCATATTGCTCAGCACACCAGAGTCTTGCTTGCATTCTGCATCACTGTCTGAGGACCAAATTGCTATCTGGTAGCAACTGATTACATTGAACATGAAGGGACAGAATTTGTCCTTACTGGAATAGATACTCATTCTCTGCATGGATGTGTATTCCTCGTTTGCCACAGTCCCACCAGGCACGGACTCACTAAATACTTTGTTCAAGATCATGGTATCACATACAATACCATCTCTTCAGTGTATTGCAGAAGAAATCAGGAAGTAAGTATCTAATGTTCATGCGGTTTACTTATGTTTCCATGTACCTCCTCATCCATAAATAGTTGGTCTTACAGAATGATAGGATGACAACACTACTGGAGACAACATTTTGAGAGATCGAATAACAGTCCAATAGCCTGTAATATATGCTCTGAGCAAATAAGACACCAATATTCCTCCTAGAGTGGATTCATTCCTCTTGTAGCCAGAATCTAAGGGAGCAGGAAACACAAATGGGAGAGTCAGCGGCTCCTCTGACTATCACAACTAATAATAAACCGTCCAAATAAGTATTTCCTTTTTATTTCCATAATTCTGGACTTTGCTGATTTAGGACGTCTTCCTCCACAAAGGCCACAATCATTCAGTATGAAGCTGAGACTTCCTATTGGCCACTCCATGTTCCTCAAAAGAAAGTGTTGGCTAACATGGTCAATCTTTGCTATGAAGAGGGTGTCTGCCACATAATGTAAGTGAGGGAAAGTAATAGGAGAATCCAAAGGTTCCTGGTGCTGCCTTTCCAATGATAAAAATGAATGAAAGATGCCAGAAGCAACAAATTGGTAATACTACCAACCCCCTAGAAATGAATGACCCACTAGATGAACCCCAACAGGATGGATGCTGACTGAAGCAAAGTGAAAATGGACTTGGATGTAGAGGAAAGGAGTTTTGAATATGAGTGCCCCCTTTCCCTTGGCACATCACCAGGACTGGGTAATAATACACTTGAAATGTTTGCATTATATCTTTAATTAGAAATGTTGCTGATTAGTAATGAGGTCAAGCATCTTTTCATATGCTTATTGGCCATTTGGATTCCCTCTTCTTTAAATAACTCTATTGAGTTATTTGTCTGTTGTATTAAGCTGATGGTACCCAAGATGCAATCTACAAAATCACAAGATCAATACTCTTTCAGGAAAATCTGCAACATATATGTAACATATATACGTTAATGTCATATCAGCAAAGTAACATAAAATGGTTACTACCTATAATACTCTAAGAAGGTCTTTATGAGTCCAAACGTTGACCCTCAGATAATGGAACATGGCATGGAGAAGAATGAAAAAGTTGGTTGACTTGCTCAGAAGTCTATAACCCCTGTCTTCCCCACCCCCTGCCACACACATAGCATACCTGGGAAGAACTGGGAACCCCAAAAAAGCCCAGGGGAGAAGAGAAAGTTTTGCTCATTCCAAACAGGAAAACATCATGGAAAATGTGAACTGAAAATAACGAAGAGAAAAGAAGAGGCTGCAGCTTTAAATAGTAATGAGTCAGGCAAGGCTGTATTGCCCAGGCTTCGAGTCAAAGGCGGGAGTGAGTCAGAGCTTTATAAAGGTCACCCTTCACCCACCTTTCCTGTGCCTCCCAGGCTGTTCACCACTGTTAACCACGGTGGGGGCATCTCACCACCCACATCACGCAGAGGACCAGATCTTCACTCTTGTGCTTTTCCACAGCACAGCTAAAAGGTAGACTGTCTGTGTGGTCCTCCCAGCTGGCAAGAAGCGCAGAGTCCCAGGAGAAAAGGATTTGTAATGACTGTGAGAGCCTGGCCACCTCCCTCCTACAGCTGCCAAGCCTTGCGTTTTTCTTACATTGTTTAGGTTGATACACCAACATGCTACTCTTAAAGGTAAAGATGATTCCACTGATCCACTCCCCAGTAGAGTTGTTGAGACATACAACTCATCCTACATGAGTTGTTGAGACATAATCAGAGAACATTAAACATGGTAGAAAGTTAGAAGCCAACAAGGTCAATATGTAGCATATGCATACATACACACACACTCTTTTCCTACAACCATGGCAGACATCACCAATCAATCATGGAACTCTTTCCTTTTGAGCCTGGATATAGCTCTAAAAGTCTCCTGTATTCAATGCTCCTTAAAAACAGATCCAAGCTGCCGTGTGAAATTAACACAATTTGCCTCCCTGACCGACCTTTATCTAGAGATGATAGAGGGTTCAGAGGGGGAAATGAGTTGTTTAATAGCACAAAAGAAGTAAGCACCAGAGCCAGGGAGAGTGGGGCAGGGTGAGTGTTGGAAAAGGAAAAGAAACTCAATTTATTGCGCGAATTTGTGCCATGTCAATTGAAGCATTGGGCTTGCAGCTTTGCACATGTTAACTTGGAACAGAATTCAGGTGTTGTGAGTGTGCTGAATCAGTTATTCTCTTCATCAGCGCCCTTTATGGACAGTAGCACAGGTATACATGACAAAGTGCCAAGATCATGGCTATAACGGTGGCCATGGGCTAAGTGGTGTTAACTAGGTCATGGGTGCAGTGTGATGAAAGCCACAGTCTTGCTATTCTTACCCCTGGGCTCTAATCAGACACTTCCCTTTAGCATTATGACTTTGGATCTATGCCCAGAAAGCATGGCACCCTTAAAGGCATCTGCCATGCCTTATCATTTGACAACCTCAGCCATGTACAAGAACCATTTGCTTGGCACAGAAAAACCTGCTCCAGGACCACAGTGTATCAGTGGGAAGTACTGTGCTTTTCCACCATAGCCAAGCATTACCCTCCTCACAAAAGGAGCCAAGTAAGAAAATGAGAAGCTCAGTACAACCTATCTCCTCTACCAGATACCCTTTAACCCTCCATGACATGTCCCATTACCACCATCACCACCACTGCCACTGGGCATGATAATGGCATAGATATGAAATGACATCATTACCACTGATGATGACACTAAAGTTATCTAACTAATCGCCACTGTACTCTTTCACTGTGCCATAAAATTTTGTTAGCATTTGCCAGTTCCTCTGGGATCTCATAGAGAATGATTTGGGGAAACAAATTCAACAGCAAATAATCAAAAAAAACATTTTCATATAACGCAGAATGGTCTTTGAATTCAGACAGGCATGGGTTCATGTCCTGACTCTGTCCCTTAATTATGTGACCTCAGGCAAGTTACTTCACTTCTCTGACCCTCAATTTCTTTGACTATAAAATAAAATCTGGACAATAATGAGACAATGAAGATGAAATATTTATCACAGGCCTTGGCACACAGTAAACTTTTAATAAATGTTTACTATTATTGCATATTTTAATATTAAGAATAATAAGCAATGAGTAGCAATAATTCCTATTAGAATAATAATGGTGATAACGGGAATGGTAATGGATGCTCTTTAGCCCCCATCATTGCATTCACCATTTTTCTAACCCGTTTTCACATTGTCCCAAATAAGACCCTTCTCAGAAGGGCTTTTGTTCATTGCGTTTCTCAGGAAATGGCCATCCCTTCTCCATCTGTCCAGAGGATTTCATCTTTATTTTTAAAAAAAATTTTTTTTTCAACGTTTATTTATTTTGGGGACAGAGAGAGACAGAGCATGAACGGGCGAGGGGCAGAGAGAGAGGGAGACACAGAATCGGAAGCAGGCTCCAGGCTCTGAGCCATCAGCCCAGAGCCCGACGCGGGGCTCGAACTCACGGACCGCGAGATCGCGACCTGGCTGAAGTCGGACGCTTAACCGACTGCGCCACCCAGGCGCCCCCAGAGGATTTCATCTTTAAAGCCAAGCTAAATATCTCCTTCTTCTGGGAAGCTCACTGCCTAAGACCCACCTTTTGTCTTCGACCCTCTAAGCATGCTCGTTGGTACTTCTGCCTATCTGCACGTAAGTATTGTGTACCAACATTGCACGAAGCATTATGATCATATCACATATGACATTGTGCTCAGGTCTTGGTGTACCCAATTTTCCATATTCCTCCTCTATGGGGAGACACACTCCATTTTCCTTGTTCATTGCTAGACCCTTAACACGTAGAAAATTACATAGTATGCACTCAATACTTAATAAATAAATAAGTAACATTTTCCTTTTCCCCCCAAAACGATTAGGAGCTTCAGGGCAACACCTTCTAAAGCAGACATTCCTTTATAGTCTGTTTACTGAGCCTGATACAGTATTACTCAATAGTTGAATAAAATAGCTAGCAATACAGAAATTCAATGATAAATAATATTAAAGTGTGTGTCCATCACATCCTCACTAGATTATAAGCTCCTTGGGGGTAAAAGTCATCTCTTTTTCAATCCTGTGCTTCCTGAAGTGCCTAGCAAGCACCATGAAATGCGCATGTATAATAAGAGCTTAGCTATGTCAAATGGAATTGAATAGAATAGCACAAGCGTCTGCAGAAATGTTCAAACGCACACAAGAGGCAACAATAAAACTGCGAACTCATACCCGGTTCCTCTGCAGCATTGGCTCAGATCTTAGAAAAGCACTATCTATAATTAGGCATTTTGTTCTTTTTATATCTGAGGGATGAGAAAGGAGCTCTTACTTTCTGGGTGGCTGGGGAAGCAGAAAATAAACGCACTGTCTGAAACAGAAATGAAGATCCTTCGATTCTTTCCATCTTATCACCAGAACCCTGATTAAATGTGCCAGTCTGCATTTCCACATTCTTAAACGGACCCTCTTTATGGTCGAAGCCTTGTCATACTTGAGCAAATGTAGCTCTTTCCACTGAAGGCTATGTTGATAAACAAAGATTAGACACATTTAGTGTCTAGGAAACATTACATAGCTACTGTGGCTAATGACCTTCTTCTCATTAACCCATATATAGTAATGAAAGGTGGTAGCTACCATTGATTGGGTGCATATGATGCGGCCAGTTAAGTGAGTCACAGGTATTATGCCATGTAGTTTTTACCAAAACCCTATAACTACATTATTATTATTATTATCATTAATTATTATCACTATTCATACGTATTTTAAAAAATCCAAACCTGGGACTGGTAAAATCTGAATATGGCCTGTAATTTGGTTAATAGTGTTGCATCAATGTCCATTTCCTGACATTGAGAACTGAACCTAATTGAATCTATTGAATCTAGTATGTTATCATTGGAGGAGGCCGGGGAAAGAGTGCAAGAGAGCTGTCTGTACTATTCCTACAACTCCTTGCAGGTCTAAAACGATTTCCAATAAAACTGTGGTTGTGCTCTTTTTCAATAAAAAAGAATCCTGGGACGCAGGGAGGTTAAACAGCTTGCCCAGATCACAAAGTTTGTATATGAAGAGGTCAACGTGAGCCACCGTTCACCTGGTACTGGAGCCCAGGCCTCTGCCGTCAGTTATGCTGCTTGCCGTCCATGCTTCTCCTTTCAGAAAAGAAGGGCTCTTTAGCATCCCATTGCCTTCCTCATCTTGGCTACTGGGAAGCTCAGACCTAAATCTGCTGAACCATAGCATCTGCTGACTGCTGTTACTGATGTATCAATTTCATTCCTCTTAGGTCAATTTCTTTCCAGCATCCATCCACTTTGGTCTTTCTTAGATCAATTTTATCACTTTAAAAAAATGTTCTGCCTTGGGTAGGTCCCTTCAATCCTTTTAGAAAATATCTCGGGTTATGAATAAAGGTAAGGCTCTTTCTCTTCAAGGGTCAAGAATACGCTGACCTTCAAGGTTCTAAACCTGGACATCAACTCATACCATTCAGCCAGCATTCCATAGTCCAGATGCTAAGACTAGGAAGACACCCAAGGCAAGTGATGAGATATGAAACAATGGCTTCAGGTTGCAGAAGGTTGAAAGGCCTTCCCTATCTTTATTTTGCTTTCTGAAAATTAAATACTTGGCAGGGCTTTCCTTGAACTAATTAGCATCCCTTCTTCACATTTTAAGTAACTGCTCATTTAGAGCAGTGAATGATTGCACTGAGATTAGAGTACAGGGAAAATCTTTCTATTGGGAATAATCTACTTATTCGGCTGTTTGTTTGAAGCAGAGATAAACAGAGATTTTTTTTTTTCCCTCTTGACATGCCAGGCATAAGAGAGAACACAGTGATTAATGAAACTCTGCTTTTCGCCAATAAATTTCTGACTTCAGATACAAGCTCATAGCTGTTGAGTTTTCTGGGAATTTTTTTTCCTTTCTTTCTTTTCTTTTCTTTCTTTTTTGTTTTAACCAATAGGAAAAAGAAAGTGGCACCCTCCAGATTCTCGAGCTCATTTAAATCTGTTACATTGTGAACTATTTTTGGTTCTTAAAATGGTTTAGGTAATTTTTCATTGGTTCTCCTGGGAATGCCACTTTGTGCTCTGTTATTTATAATCTGCAGAAATTAATTATGCTGCTAATTAACAGCTTGCAAACAAATTATTGCTCAAGGAGTTATTTATTCAGTTATGAAAACACAACTTCAGGGGTCTGTGTAGATTCTTTCTGACAGCTCTTTTATTTCTTGCTTTTGTTTCTGAGTCTTTCTGCTTCTAAGGTTCAGTGAAGGTCTGCTTGGAGGGGATGACAATTAGTCAGGATCTCAGTAGCAGAAGCTGGGTCAGCTGCTCAACGAGGGGGGGGGAGCAGAAAGGCCAGAGGGGTGCATAGCCGGCTCAGGATGCATCCTGGGGTTGAGAAATTCCTTATGTGAGTGATGGCTTCTGTGACAACCACTGCAAGGCTGCATGTGCCCATTTTTGCACCTCCCAAGATTTTAGGACAGCTCTGGAGACTTCAGGTAAGAAGGAAGGCAGACATGTAAACACATTCCACATACAGCCCTACTCCCCATGCCCATACTGATGGCAGACAGCAGTAATGGATCACAGACCTACTTCAGCCTCTGAATCATTCTCAACACAGTCCTCCGCGTAGGAATTACCAACTGTTGGTGTCTCTGGTAGCAGGGAAAATGCTGGGCAAAGTGAGTGGTTTGAGATCCCCAATTCAGGTAAACAATTGCCCTTTCCAAATCAGGCCAATGGGATGGAGGAAGCTATAGATGAGAAACCTCTTTCTCCCTTGGCCAGACTTCAGAGGGGCCCTCAGAACACAGTCTGACTCCTAACGGACCCCACCCTGCCCAGGGAGACACCAACAAACTGGCTATTGGCGAAGACATAAAGAGCCAGTTCCGGGGGAAGGGCCATGTTGGATAGGGCCATGTTGGATAGGGCCATGTTGGATAGGGCCTGCGGGAGTAGGGAGTCCAACACAAAAGCTAAAAGAAGCACCACTACCTGGTTCTGATTCTTTGTACTGTTCAGTGACCGTGAGATCCTGAGTGAGTCTCTGTCTGTCTGGTCCTTACAGTTTCATCTGCTAAATGAGGGAGGTATGAGTGTCTAATTGTCCAATTAGACAGGTGTTGCAGGTGTTGGATGCACGTGGAGCCACCCAAGGCCAGGTCCATTCCGATTAGACACATAAAGCTGCTAAGGGACTCACTAACCCCTTCGTGCACTCAGCCAAGGGGGAGCAGAGCTGGGCTCCAGGATCAAATGGTAGCATGCTGAAGAGAATAACAGGGGAAAAGCAAGGACAAAAGTCACCGTGTTAGCACTGGATGGTTGGCACACACCAAACAGCATTTATTCCTAACTTCAATGGAACCCAAGCCACCCTGTGGCTCTGGAGACCTGCAGCCCCGCCCCCCCCCCCAAGTTTCCCTCACTACTTCAGCGTCCCTGGAACGTGTCTTCCCCTCTGTTAACTTACCAGCCCGCCTCTCACAGATTCCAGAAGCCAAGACCTAAACCATCATCAAATGCATTTACTTTCTTTAAGCCCCTCTCTTAAAGCTAAGAAACAAGGACCCACGTTCACCTGATCGTCAGAAAAGCCCAGAACCTTGGCCACGTATCCCCATGGTTAGATACTCCCATGCTGTCCGGACTGGAGTTTTATCACAAGCCAGACCAGAGGTCCCTGCAGCATGAGCTATTGGCTCCCACCTCACAGAACTCCAGACTGCCAGTCCCCAAGAAAACACCCCTTCCCTGGGGCGCCTGGGTGGCTCAGTCAGTTAAGCGTCCAATTCTTGGTTTCGGCTCAGGTCATGATCTCAAGGTTCATGAGTTCGAGCCCCACGTCGGGCTCTGCACTGACAGTGTGGAGCCTGCTTGGGATCTCTCTCTCCCTCTCTTTCTGCCCCTCCCTCCCCCCACTTTTTCTCTCTCTGAAAATAAATAAACTTTAAAAAAAAGAAAGCACCCCTTCCTGCTCTCAGACCTCAGGCTCTGCCTTCTTGGGGCAACCAAAGCACAGCTGACCTCAAATGCAACTTATTCTCTCAGACAAATTGTAGACAGCCAAAACCTGAGTGACACTTTCTGAATTTCCATCAACAGATTGAACCAACTAGACGTCCGCGAATGCCGCACATTTTATGCACAAGGTTCTTCCCTGCACACTCCTTTCCTTGAGGCTCACAACCAGTCTCTGAGGTGCTGAGAGTTAGACTCCCCATTTCACAGATGACCTTTAGAAAAGTTAAGCAACAGCCCCCACGTCGCACAGCCTGGAACTGGCGGAGCTGAGTCCTGAGCCTGTGATGTGTGATCGCTGAGCCTGTACGGTCTCCACATGACCAAGTTTCCAGGCGTGTCTTTGCTCCGTGATTGGCACCAGGGAACCTCAGTAAGTCTCAGCTCAGTCTCACGAGGCAACCATGACACTTCCTTTCTCAGATCCCGCTCCAAGCAGGACGCCCCCATCTGGAAGACCTTCCAGCCTGTGGGAGGCTAAGTGCAGCAAATGATGCACAGTGGTCTGAATCCGAGTTCCAGCCCTAACCTGATTAGCCTTCTGACATCAGACAAGTCCCCAAAGTGCTAGGAGCCTCGAGTTCCTCCTTTGGAAAAGGGCAACGATGAACTCTTACCACGCACAGGGAGACGTATATGAGGCTGTCCGTTACAGCCTGGTTCACCATAATAAATACGGGAAATAATTTAACTGTCCATCAGTGGGAGAGTGAACAATAGACTGATGTTTAGACATAAAACGGAAGCATCCACCTCAGTCGAAATGAACAAACTAGATACACATATATTAGGGTGGATAGCCTTCAAAACCACAGAGTGAATAAAACAAAAAGCAAATGCGTAAGAGGCGTGTCATGCAATATATGGTGTTTATTCCGGATCTTTCCATTTATATACCTATCTACTAAAAGAATAAAAACACCTGGATGGTGATACTCAATAACCTCAGAACATTGTTTCCTCTGAGAAGGGATGGAAAAGAAGGCATGTGAGTAAGAATTTTGTCGTTTCTGATGTGAATGCTACATGATTGCCTTTAGGTCCAGTTCATTTTATAGTGAATTTTCAGTAATTTGGGGTTTTCCACATTGAATCCTGTTTTTGGTGCATCACGTAGTCTCAATATTTCAAGGACACTTGCTAATCTCTGCTTTAGTGAAGGATCCTTCTGGTGTGCCATTAGTCAGTCCCCTAATTCTGTCTGTACACTAAGCTAGTGTTTTGAAACTGTCTCCCAAAAAATGCTTATTCATTCAACATGCTTCAGTGAAGGTCAAGTCTGTGCCAGTCCCTGTGCTCAGTGGGGATATACAGAAGTAAACAAAATAAATACAGATGCTGCATTCTGAGAGCTTATAGCAGGAAAGAAAATTAAACAAGTTGTGCAAAACTCTGCATGTCATGATAGAACAAAACAAGGAAGAAGAGGCAGAGTGTTTATTCAGTTATTGTTTGTGTATAATAACCCACCTCAAAATTCGGTGTCTTAAAATAACAATACAATTTCTCACAATTTGCGTGAGAGGGGTCTTCTGGTTCTTGCGATGTTGACCGGGGTGCTGAAATGGCTGGAAAGTCCAATCACATAGGTGTTTCCATGAGGCTGCTTGACCTTCCTCAACATGGTGGTCAGGTTGCAAGGAGTGTTCCAAGTAAAAAATATGGGAGCCTCAGATCTTGTAAGCACAGCCACGAAATTACAGTGTCACTCCTACTGCAACCTACTGGTTAGAACAAGTCAGGGGGCCATTCCCAATTCAAGGGTATGTAAATTAGACTCCACCTGGTAATGGGAGCAATGGTGAAGAATTGATGGCCCTCTTTATCCGCCACATGGAGGTTGGGACAGATCATGGCTAAGGGACTGTTGGATGCCATGACTTTTCCATAAATATTCACGGTGCCCATTACCAAAGTCCCTGAGAAGTCCTGCAGTAAAGAACGTGATTTCACTTAGCTTTTTAAAAATGTATCTTTTGGGGCACCTGGTGGCTCAGTCAGTTAAGCATCTAAATCTTGATTTCAGATCAGGTCATGATCCCTCAGTTCATAGGTTCAAGCCCCCCACCCCCGTCGGGCTCAGCGCAGGGCCTCCTTGGGACTCTCTCTCTGCCCCTCCCTTGCTCATGCACTCTCTCTCTATCTCTCTCAAAATAATAAATACACATTTTAAAAAATGTATCTTTTATAGGACACCTGGCTGGCTCAGTTTGTTGGGCATGGGACACGTGATCTCAAGGTTGAGTTCGAGCCCTATGTTGGATGTAGAGATCACTTTAAGAAACAAATAAAAATAAAAATTCAAAAAATTACCTTTCATTTATGTGTATCTGTTCATATTTTTCACTTATATTAATGTAGCATTTTCCTTAGCTGACCACAAGTACTCTTTTTTTCACAGAACCCCTAGCATCCTTGCACTCAGTTTGGGAAATGACTGTTGTAAATGAAGTAGATTTTTATAGATTAGAGTTGCTTAATGCAGAGTCCAAATGACAAGTGTCACGTGTTCTATGGAGAAAAAGTTCTTCCGTGTAAATCAGAAAAATTAATAAACACGGTGACACAGTCTGCATGACATATCCCAGGCCTGAGGTAAGGAGGGGGCTCCAGCAGAAAGGGGAAGAGAGGGATCTGGATTCTGTCACCTGCTCACTGTGCCCCCCCCCCCACCTCAACCCACCTCCGACCTTCAACATTTCCCTGTTCATTCCTCTGGCCTAGGAATGACCAACTCTGGAATTTTAATTGGTTCTAGAATAAAGATCTACAAGCAAAATGCCATCAGCCTATAATATTACAACCACCTGGACAATTATTAGCGATGAACTGCCTGTGAATTCCATGAAAGACCAAATCACCCCCCCTGAACACAATCCAGCATCCAGCAGACAGGTTGCAATGTTCAGCAGCCTCGGCGGCCGTGTTACAATTGCATTACAGGGGGAAAACGGCTCTGTGCTGAGTTCATAATTATCATGATCTACTATTATGATCCATCACCAGCAGAGCAGTTGGTGAAGCCACCATAAATCACCATTATTTATATTGCAACAAATCACAAGGACATATCATCGAGAATCATAATTCACACTCACTTCAGATCATAATTACCTATACACGACTGTCTAGGTATGTCATGAAGGTAGCACTGGAGGAAAAAAACTCATAAGCTGCACCGTCTCAAAGATGTGGCTCCTCTAAGCAACATTTTAAGCTTTGCAAGTAAGGAGAAGACAAGTCTGCCTATCTCTTCCCCCACACTACCTGTCCTAGATGTCCCCAGATAACACAAAAGTGGCTAAGTTCTCAGGTCTACCTTCAGGCTGGACATTAGCCAACTTTATGACCTCTTGGTTTGACACTATGCCCTGTGAAATTAGCTGAAGAAATTTTAAGCAACTGCTCCAGGATGCTTATCCCGGAGGAAATAAGACCCACAGGAATAACATCCTAGCAGGATTGTCACAGAGCTGTGGGCTTCCAGAGGAGTTTAACTCTGTCCCCAGTAGTGTGCCAGGGAGCTTAGAGAGCCATGTGCTTTAGACAAGATTAAGGCTCCAGATAAAAATTGGATTAGATTAGCAATGTCCAGATATTTTTGAGCCACCAAATTCATAGGATCAGTAATGGTGCTCTGCCGGCCATATTGGAATACAGGGTAAAAGGGAAAACCAGTGATACTAATCCTGTCTTTAGTTAAAATCATGATAGTTTGTTCATCGTGGATTGTTTGCACTGGCTTAAATGTTTAAAAATACTGCACTCAAGTATTTCTCTTGATCACCGAGATTTTGGTGCTGTGTTAAATGCCCTGCAAGAATTCCTCAGTTCCTCATGCTAGTTACTGCCTGGGTACTTTTATCAATAATCCTATGACATAAATACAATTATCCCCATTCTTGTGATAAAAAGGCTGAGGCTCAGTAACTTGGCCAAGTCAGGTTCTGGACAGCTCCAAAATCTCACTGAGAGTAAGAACAAGTTACATACGTCCTGTACTTCCTCCTTTCCTCATGTCCTACATGATGTCACTGAACCAAGAGGCTGAATTCGACGGAGTCAGAGAGATCTAGAGTAACAATTTGCCATGACAGAAAGGAGATTGTCCTTATGTCCAGCCGTTAGAGCAGACATTCTTAACAAAGGTTCTACAAGGGGCCAGCTGCCTTTACAGAGTCCAGAAACTACCCCCAAATTATATGAAAAAGCATGTGTGCCTGTGTGTGTGTGTGTGTGTGTGTGTGTGTGTGTGTGTGTGTGTTCTAGACAGAGGATTTATAGTTGTTAACTCTCAAAAAGATCTTTGATCTTCCCAATTTAGGAATACTTCTTATAAGATTTTGAGTAACTTTTAGTGAAAAAATCTTCTAGTAAATAATCCACAAATAATCTATTTTATCTTTCTCACAACCAAGGAGTCTCCATGAAAATAACATGGAGTGATTGGAGCCAAAGTTCTAACAGAAACCTTGTATCACATTGTCCCTCTCAAGAGGTTCAGCTGGGCATACATTTTTAACAGTTTCCAACAAAGCCATCTTATAGGTCACCTTGTCCCCAAAGCCCAATCTTAACCCCAAGGTCTTTATATACTGATAAAACGGAGGCTCAGACGATCTGTGTGACCTGTCCCCTGTCCCACAGCTGGGTTACCTCAGGGCTGAGGTTAAAACCAGAGCTCGTCTCCTGAGCCCCTTTCTCCATTGGGCAGCCAGTTTCTGTGAGACAAGTACATCTAGGACCGTACTGGCTGACTCCCAACACCATGCTCTGTTAGGTCCAAGCCTCTGGGACCCAGAAACAAACGTTTCATGTATTTTGGCTACAGCTCATCTGGGACACAAACCCCACACCCCCACTTCTTTGCATCTACTTTAAAAATATGGACGTTTGGTGGAGACCTTCTGCACTAAACCAGGGATTCCCTCTAGTTTGAGATTTGTAATTAACTATTGTGTAACTGACACCACTCTCCAGAATCACATGCTCTCTCTCTCTCAGGGCTTAATTTCTCAAGAATTTCTCTCTGAAGACAAACCTATTTAGTGGTGATTATTACTACAAACAAAGAGAACCTGACTTCAGAGAGGGCACATGAGTACTGGTCTCAGAGATGGTACATGATCTCATCTGGAAATAAAATGGCTTTAGAGCATAGTTTTCCAATAATTAAATGAGGGGAAGCAAAGAGACCATGCTGAGACAGGGGTGGGTAGATAAGCTTTAATGAATGGGGTCTCAGGCCTCAAGAAAGAAAGGCTTAGCAAGATGGAAAAAAGGTATCAAACTAAATTACTAGTAAATTTCACCAACAATTTTTAAAGCGGGGAATTCTCCCTTACACAGTAGCATGCTGTGTGTTGAAGCTCACCAAAAGCCCCAAACTGTGCCAGGCATCCTGTGAGTCATCGAAGGAGATAATAAAGAGCCACTGTCCTCAGGAGTTTACAATCGAGTTGGGGAGCTAAACACAAAACACAGCAACAAATCAATGAGTGATGCAAGATAGTAAATGAGGTGCCATTATTTCAGAGAAGAGAGCGTTATCAACGTGAGTTGAAATAGCAATGCCAGGTCAAGCCTCTAGTTAAGTGAGCACCAACTACAATCTGGTAGGGGGCTATTTTCCACCTCGCCTATAGCACCTACATCTCACATTCTGTTGTAGTAAGGAGGTGTCTTCTAGCATCAGGTTCATTCAAGATGATTTTGTTGTATACACAAAGGACACAGAAAGAACAAATATCTTATAAGGCTAAGGATAGATTAGGTGGGACCGTCCATAGGCTCAGATAGGGCATTAAGCAGTCAGACAGGATGAGTTTCTTTTCCAGATTCTTTGCAATACTGAAGGGAAATAGAAAGTCAACTGCACATTGGGAGTGGAGCATTGCCTTTAACATCCTTCCTGTCTCATCTACAGTTGGGGCTCAAAATATATCCCCTAGAAAGGGAAATGTATGAACAGGAGGCTAGAAGAGTTATGGACAGCAGAGGAAGGTTGGAGTTTATGACACCTGCGGGAAAAGCCAGAAAATCAGAAAAGAGGACAAATTGAAGGAAATGGAGAACTCTAGATGAGAGAAAGTTCAAAGGACAGAGGAAGTAAGGAGGGAAGAAAAGGGGTAGTGGGAGGAATCCATAGGGAATGAGCTGGCCCAAGGTCTTGGTGAGGCCACTGTGACCTTGATAAGTGCATGGATAAGTGGGAGCAACCATGTGGGCAGGTGTTTCCACCTCTCCGTCTTCCCATCTCCCATCCCATCTTGACTCTGTATGATTTGGATTTTTATCCCCAGAAATACCAAGTGAAGTGCTGTCTGAAACTCTCTTGGTTGTTGTGTCTGTGAGGTGTAGGCAGCAAACACAATGAAAAAAATAGTAGCTTAAATTTGTACTGAGTAGTGTTAAGTACTTTACATGAAAGAACTCATTTTTTAATTTAATTTGATTATTTATTTATTTTTTGATTTATTTTAGAGTGAGAGTGCATGTGAGCAGGGGAAGGGGCAGAAGGAGAAAAAGAGAGAATCTTAAGCAAGCTCCATGCTCTGCATGGAGCCCAATGCAGGGCTTAATCCCAAGATCCCGGGATCATGACCTGAGCTGAAATCGAAGAGTCAGACGCTTAACCAGCTGACCTACCCAGGCGTCCCATGAAAGAACTCATTTAATCCTCAATGGTTATTAACTAAAGGAGGCAACTCATTTTCTCTTCAGACATCAATGGAAGAGAATAGAGACCACTTTGGTGGGAAATTTGGGGGAAAATTGTCCATTCCTATAGAAATCTCATCTGGAAGGTCCTTCCTTCCTTCCTTCCTTCCTTCCTTCCTTCCTTCCTTTCTTCCCTCCTTCCTTCCTTGCTTCCTTCCTTCCCTTCTTCCTTCCCCATCAATAAAGAAGAGCTGTAGAAACCCCAACAGCCAAACATAAGGAGCCTGGTACCAGATTGGACTCACAATTCAACCTGCCTGAGCCAGTGCAAGTATTTGCCTATTCTCTAAAACAAAGGAACCAACAGATACCCTGGACCAGGACATAAATACCTTATAAAAGTTTCCTTGACACAAACTCAAGTTTGTCCTCTCCTTGGGCATAAGGGCTGCATGTGCAAATGCACACACACACACACACACACACACACACACACACACGTCTCCCTTATTGGATAGAATCATCCTACAGCCCCTGGAAATTTTCTCCCACTACAGGTTGTCTTCTCTAACACCTGAACCCTCCCCAGTGATCCTTCTAGTTACCTTGCAGATAATGCCAAGATTTTACCAGCCTACTCAAAGGTAGTGTCCCAGTCACCCCAGTTTCCCAGCTAACACTGGGCACTGCACAGTCACAAATGAGTCCAGTTCATGCTTCTGACCATTGATCCAACATCAATTTTTTCCAAGCCCGAGGCATGCGATTATCTGCAAAGCTGACTTACAAGATAAAATCCCCAGGCCTCTCCCCAACGCCCCCCTCCAACAAGCAGACATTGATTTTACACAGAATGTGCATGGCTTTGATGGTGTTATTGCAATCAACATGAAAAATACCACCACAGTGCTTATCCGGATGTCTCAGTTGTTTTGCCTCATAGCACAAGTGATTGTTTAAAGAGGCCTGACACTGTTGGAGTCTTTTGTTTTATGGATTTTGTAAAGCATTGCTCTTTGTCTCCTGGGCTGGCAGAGGAGGAAGCTCTTTTTTCAAGGCAATGGGCAGTGCTTTTAGAAAATAGGATCCAAAGTGAGGGCTGATTCTGGGAGTCCTTTAAGCTCCCACATTTATCTGATGATGGTCCCACTGGTCTGTGCCTTTAACACAGGACTGGCCAGGTTACCCTTGAACCTTTTAAAGCCCTATCTGTTCTCCGTGGTGTTCTGCCTTTCTTATTGCATGCTGGTCCTAAGTAACTAAATGGGTTTGCTCCCTCCCTTTTACCTTTCTGCCTCTCTCTTCCCGCCCTTCCCAAACCCGCATCACAGCCCAGCAATTATCTGACTCATCTGATCCCCAGCAAAAGTCAACAAAGAAACTTGGCATACACACCATTCACTACCCCTCCCACACAGGCAAAAAGCCAGAGACGCAGACTCCCCATATCTCTTCTCTCCCTCTGCCTGTGACACAATCACTTGACCACCCAGTCCACCCACCGCTCCCATCAGAACAGAGCCCCCCAAAACCTGGAGCTCTTCACTATGTTTGCTGTACCCACTTATGGCTTATTGTCCAATTTAATGCTGTTTGAATTATATTGAGAATCCTACTGAGGGTAGAGATTCAGGTGGACAATTATGAGACCATGTATTCGAGAATGATTGCTCAATTCTGAAGCAGGTTATCTCAACCTGGGTACAACTGACATTTGGGGCCAGATAGTTCTTTGTTTGGGGAGAACCTCCTATGATTGTAAGATGTTTAGCAGCATCAGAAATATCTGAGATATTGCCAGATACCCCCTGGTGGGCAAGAGCACCCCAAGTAAGAACCCTAGGGCAACACAGGGGAAGGGGTCTAATGCTAGCACAATTTCATGAAGAGATGGTAACCTGAGGGCGAAGTGAGCCAGGAGAATTGTACCTTTAGTATCACAACCCACCATGCCTCTTGTCTCCATGGTGCTCCCTATCAAACCTACATGATTTTGATCCACCCTGCCAAAATCATTGACCTGTCTTCTGAGGATCAATATGAAACCACATATTTCTACGGCCCCAGCAAATCTCCTGGCTCTAAATGTGATAGCTGAATTTATTAGACAATGTCTAGGCCCAATTTGGGGTCCTCTGTGTATTACAGTACATACAGAGAGAAAAACTGAGCTATGCCTGATGCAATCTTAGAGAACAGCATCTACGCTTTGAGTGGGGACAAGTGGGTTTTGGGGCCAGATCTGCTGTTGGGCTGCTGGGTGCCATTGAGCGACTCCTTTACGTTCCTTGTTTGACTTGCAGTAGGGGAGCAGAAAAAGAAGGGGGTGGGCCCAATTAAGGATTTTTCAACTGTTGCGTCGATTTCTAAAGTTTAATAGAGGTATTGTAGGCACCCCCTAGGGAGGTAAGAAAATGTGAGATCAGGAGCTCAGCCTGCTGCTCAAATGCCAAGTCAATAGATGTGTTTTCCTCTTACCTATTCTACATACTGGGCTTCTAAGTCAAATTTCCTCTGCACCCCAAACCCCCAAAGTTTCAACATCAAATGTGTGTGTGTGTGCATGTGTGTGTGTGTTATTATTGTTCTTAAAGAAAAAATAAAAACCTCAATGATATGCATTAAAGATAATAAGGAAGAGTTTGGGGAGACCTCTACAGGTATAACCACTGCAATGGAACTTTCTAGGGGTGGGGGTGGGGGAGAGAGATTGGGCCAAACTGTGAATACAGCAAGGGCAGTGGGAATCTGTACTCAAGGAGCAAGGTGGGGGTCAGTGGATAGATTACTAAAGGGAAGAATCAGGAGCATGGGGGTTCTGGCTAAACCAACCCAACAGGATTCTCCCTGAAAACAGGTCAGGGTGATCAGACATCATCTTGGTGGAGGATGAGGAACCTGATCAGATCTCTTAAGAGTTATCAGAATTCAAGGTGGGGTGGGGGGGGGAGGGGGATGGGGGAGTGGTGTTTAAACAGACTTAGCAGGATTCTTGCTAAAACTGGATTTTACAGGGAAAGGTACCAGTGAGCCTAGAGGAGAATGTTCAGGAGCCTGACTAAAGTCTGATCAGGCAAAGAATCTTTGTCAGTGTGTATAATGTTATTAAAGTTTTAAAATCTTCAGACCAGATAACACTAAGGAACCCTCTGGTTCCAGTATTCTAGAAAAGCCTTTAACATAGAAATAATTTTCTGTGCAAAAATACTTTAATGGCCACTAGAACCCAGACAGAAAGAGGGCAAGAACTTAATCCTGCAGAGGAAAAATAAAGCTTATTCCTCTACCTCCCAAATTCTCAGCATGCCTCCCCAACTTCCCCAACAAAAGACAGATTAACAAGAGAATTCATGTGCTTTCATAAGGAAATGAGACCTGAATAGTTAAACTTCAGTGTTTTTATGTTAGTTTTGATGAAGAGTAGAGACTTGTAGGATAAAAGTTAGAAGACAAAAAAAAAAAAAAGGATATAAACTTAGAGTAGTAAGCTCAGGAAAATTTAGCAAGGTCTGTTCCTTCAGATTCCTCTCGGTGTCCCCCTGCCTCCAGAGATAAGGAAGCTCTTTCCTCCAGGTCTAGGGGGAGTACCTCTCACATGAGGATCTTTTGACCTGCTTCAGGGGAAGGTCAGGCAGTCATTTCTCAAAACCCGTGAGCTTCAAATATTCATGTGCCTCTGTACCATATCTTGGGGTAGCATGCCAACCCATTCCTCCTTCACTTTATTTTTTTTAATGTGTATTTATTTTTGAGAGAGAGAGAGTGGGTGAGCATGGGCGCATGCACGAGCAGGGGAGGGGCAGAGAAAGAAAGGGAGACAGAGAATCCCAAGCAGGCTCCAAGCGGTCGGTGTAGAACCCGACTTGGGGCTCGAACTCAGGAACCCTGAGATCATGACTTGGGTCGAAATCAAGAGTCAGATGCTTAACCAACAGAGCTACCCAGGTGCCTCCCCCTCCTTCACTCTATGTATATAACCTCCAGGGACCCCCTGGGGGAAAGGGCCAAAAAGAAGGTATCTTCAGGAAGACCTGAATTTGCAGGATGTGTAAGAAGGAGGCAGGAGGAGGGGGGAGGTTGGGGTTTTCACCACCTCCGCTTTTCACAACCGGGGCCTCCTCTGATCCAAGCCCATGCCTTGTGGCTCAGAACTTGGTCACAGCTGAGATCTACCAACGCAGGCAACTGTGTCGGCTTCCCCCAGTCCCTCTGAGCCTGCAAGGGGGACTGGAGCCCTCTGACTTCTTTCTGAAGCCCGAGCCTTTGACAGCAGGCCAGCCGGCAAGGCTCAGTTCTGCAAAGTTTGCCCTGAGCCCGGCAGTCCTCCTGTTTTATTAATACCGCACATAACGAGAAGAACCAGCCTGAGTGGCAGCTACAAAGACACTCGTCTCCTAAAATGTGATATTTGATCACAGAAGGATTTTGTGGTGGGATAGCTTATAATCCTAAATTTAAATCCTTCCTGACTTTCCGAGGTTCCAGTATCAAAATCCTTTTAGGATTTTTCAAAGTGTGTAATCTGTTTAGAATTAAAAAAAAAAAAAAAAAGAAAAAAAAGAAAAAAAACCTCTCTAGCCCATTCTTTCTCCAAAAATAGGCTTGCTACATTTTTAACTTCCTTTAAAAGAAAGAAGGAAAGAAATGCCTTTTTAAAAAAAAAAAAATTATTTTTGTTATTTATTTGACTTAAGGGGCAACCGTTTCTAAGACATCCAGTGAAATATTCCTACTAAAACAAAGTGAAACTTCGTTCACTGACTGCAAATAAACGCAGAAGAAACATTTATTTTAAAAGGGATTAAGGAGAGAGAGAAAAACCAGGAGCTGTGTTAGGGAGAAGAAGCTAAAAGCATACAAGAAAGAAAGTGCCAAACTCTCTTCCTCTTTCCTGGACACCTCAGGCAAGCAGAGGAGGGAGCAGGCTGGGTTGCCTTATTATAATTTAAATTAGAGGGTGGAGAACAAGTGTCCCCTGAATGGAAGGGAGGGCAGGGAGGTGTGGGGAGAGCTAAGAACCAGCTGAGGGAGGGGCAACCGAATGGAGACCAGAAGGGCCGGTCTCTGCTCAGCTGCCTGGGCAAACCTCACACTTGCGGGGGGCGGGGTTGGAATCAGAAAAGTTGTCCCCAAAGACAGTCCACAGGTAGAGATTTCCTCAGAATGGCTGAACCTCATGGACAAATTTTTCCATGTGATTTTCATTCCATTTTCCTCATCTGTTATAACATAAAATTTCATCAACTGTAAATGTCAGTTCTTCCCTTTATTACTTGCTAATGTCATAAAAATCTGAATTGTTTGCTTTGTTAAAGGGCTTGCTGGGCATTGACTTTTCCTTATTTGTACTTTACTACCCCAAATGTGTGGGGCTTATTTATTTATTTTTTTTTAAATAACATCCCTTTTGAAATGGGATTTAAATAACAGAGCAAGGTTTGCCATTATCATAAATGTATAAAGTGCTTTGTGAGTAATAAAATGGATCATGGATTCAGGATAATTCAAACTGAAATGTTATGTTCAGTATCAAGATTAGATTACGTTAATGCAGTTCATTTTAAATGGTTTAAAGGCCATCAGATGCATGTGAAAAGAATCTGTATCATAACTTAGAATAAATAGACTGAGACATTTGTTTATAATGTCAGTGCTAAACAAATCTATTACTACATTTCTGCATGTAGCGTTATATTACCACTGCTATTAAATAAACAGAGCATGAAGATAAATTATAGCTTTAATTATAAACATTACCTTTGCGTACTTATTAATTTAAAATGGAACAATGTTCAATAACCTTAGGTTATTTATATCAGCTAACATTTTAATTAACTTTGTTGTATTTATGCGTCTTGGTAATTGTTGCTACCAGGCACATGGAGCTCCTTGAATAATGGAAGCAATCTAACCTATCCCTGCGCATATTACCCATTAATGGGATGGTAACGTTGTAACTCCTGCCAGAGAATCAGACTGTGCTGCGCAGGCTCCCTGGGTGAAGAGCCTAAGACTCTAAAATTTGCCTTTCTCCTTGGAAACCACCAATGGGAGCACCTGAAATTCCTGGATAAACTATGGGGCAAGGTGACAGTGGGACCAAGAATTACTCTGTGAATTAAGAAAAAAAATAGGCATCAGTCGAAAAGGTTGGGCTAGAGAACCATCATAGTGGCAAAGCATGTGGTCAGAGGCTGTGGCTCTTCCTCAATAGTGCTCCAATCAAACACACTGATCACAGGCTTGAAGCTGTCATAAGACTCAGGCAATAACTATCACAAATCTTTATTTTTCCTTATTCAACTTAATTTTTCCTTTAAGCCTCCAATGCAAGAGGTTCATGGGCAATCCTTTCTCTGTCTTTGTTGGAGTTGTAGAACAAAAGACGGGGAAGACTTCTAGACCCCAGCCCACCATGTTTTCTACTGGCAATCTCTTGGCTTTTCCATTGGTCTCTTGGAGTCTTGTTGCTATTCATTTCCATGCCATGAGAAGTCTGTGACAGAGGTACAGTGCCTGAGAGCCCTTCCCTCCTTCCTCAGACAATGGGAGTCTACCCTATGAAGCCTGGCCATCTCTTTAGAGAGTTGGCCCAAGCTTCCCTTGGGTCAAGCTTCTCAGTATATCCATAGGTCTCTCCTCCTGTCCAAAGCCAGGGGAATGGCCACTACTACCCTCCCACGTCCCCATAGCTTTCCACCTTTTTGCTAAAACACCCCTTCTTTTTGTCCCTTTCATGAGAGACTTTGTTAGTCCATTAAGCCTAAAGATCAAAATATTCAAAACACAAACATAGATTCCACTATTTCTTGGGGACGGAGAGGGCGTAATTTTCATATGCTACCTCAAATTCCAAGAAATTAGAAGGAAAAAGAAAGTATGGCTACATTGGGTTGGGGGAAAGAATCTGGAAGACAAGGATCTCTCCAAACCTTGTCCCCATGTCTGTGTCCCCATCACATCCTTTACTCTCCAAAGCCAGGCAG
Organism: Herpailurus yagouaroundi; assembly: GCF_014898765.1. Classification (NCBI taxonomy): domain Eukaryota; kingdom Metazoa; phylum Chordata; class Mammalia; order Carnivora; family Felidae; genus Herpailurus; species Herpailurus yagouaroundi. Next base: position 6,326,512 of record NW_024412421.1, read on the forward strand.
CCAACAGTCTGTCTGATGGGCTTCTCTTTTTATTTTGGGGAGGAACTCTTTCGTCTTCACTAGAGTATCTCTAGAATTCACACACAGCCAGGCCTATAGAAAACACACAATATGCATCTGTTGAAAAAACCAAACAGATAAAAAGTAATGCTCTCCACAACAGGTATCAGCCAACCTTGACAGTATAACATGATCTGCAGCCAGGCACTATCTCCACCTTCAAAAAACAAGAAAGTCAGTCTTGAAGGTCAGCATATCCTATTGACCTGTATGGGTTCTCACTCTAGACCCAGTACTGCAGTAATAGCAGGGCCGATTTCCCATGACAAGATCGTGAGGGGATCAAAAAGGGAACTGTTTTAAGAGACGTACACAAAACAACTTTCAATAAGTATTCTTCTTTACGTACTTATTTTTAAAGACTATTTCCCTCATTCTTATAAAAAATGTAGCCAACTCATGGGAATATGTGTGCACGCACACGCACACACACGCAAACACACACACTCAGTTTTCATATCCACCCTCCCACACTCCCTATAGACCAACTTTACCATCATTTCCGTCTAGAAAAGGTCTGGATTCCATTTTCGTCTACCTTTGATCACTTAGTAAGCCTTGAATATCTCCAGATCTCTGACCCTGCTTATCCATCTGTGGAATAAATTCAATAATTTCATCCTTACCCACCTTACCAGAACGATCAGTGTATCCAGTGACATGACAAATATGAAGACATCTGGGTGGAAATAATATCTCATCTGAATGAAAAGAATTATTTTACTAAAACATTACTTGGGAATCCTCCTACACAGAGCATATTTAGCAACAGGGTCGTGTATGGGTTCAAAAGTGCTTCATCACATTGTTCGTGGTAGTAAGGAGCTGGATAGCCTCTGAATATCCATAGTTTGGTAGGGAGATGGATAAAGTATGGGACTGGATGATGGAATACAACACAGTGGTCTGAAATAACAAACACTCCAGTGACACAGTGACACGGACAGACTTCAGAATCCTTGTGTTGAGTAAACCAGGTTAGAAGTGGAATAAGGTTCATCAGATAATATGATGAGGCAAATTTAAGACAAACACACAGAAGACAACACCACTGTATTTCAAGGATGCACTCTGCCTATGCATAAACGAATGAGAGGTGAATTGGAAGTATGTGTATTTAAGACATTAGCACAGACATCTATAGAGAAAAGGGGCATGAGACAGGAAATGCAAGATGATGCAGAAAATAATAAAAAGTACAGTAAAAATAAAACTATTTTTCCAACAGTATAGGTGATAGTATGCCACAAACTGAGGAGTCAGCGTGAATCTGTCCTTGATGTACAAACACTAGTTTTTTCAGGAAGGAAAGAAAACCACTTGTATTAGTTGGCCAGGACCGCCATAACAAAAGGCCACAACCTGAGTGGTTGAAACAACAGAACTTTTTTGTCTCACAGTTCTGGAGGGTAGCAGTCTGAAGTCAAAATGTAGGCAGGGTTGGTTCCTTCTGAGGGCCATGAGGGAAGGATCTGATCTATTCCAGGTCTCTCTCCTTGGCCTGAAGGCAGTCATCTTAGAAAGTTCACATGCTTTCTTCTGGTATGCCCATCTGTCTCCAAATTTCTGCTTTTTATAAGAACATCAGTCATATTGGATTAGGGCCCACCCTAATGACCTAATTTTAATTTGATGACCTCTATAAAGACCCCATCTCCAAATAAGGTCCCATTCTGAGGTAGCTGGGGGGTTAGGATTTCAACATATGAATTTGGGCAGCAAACACAGTTTGGCCACTAATGGTGCTCTATCTGAAACAACATAGAAGCGAGGATGATGGTCTAAAAATTATTTGAGACGCCTCAGACTATGGTTATACAGATGATAAAACATGGACGTGAAGATTGAGTGAAGAGTTAGAACACACATATCTTGAAAGATGAGTACAAAACACAATATTTCTAAGTAGTATTATTTTATGAATTCATGATTTTAAATATGCATGTCTAACTAGACTAATAAAATGAATATAACAAAGCATTTGGCTATTTCTTTCTTTTTTTTTTTTTTTTTTTTTTTTTTGCATTTGGCTATTTCTAAATAATTCTAAAAATTTGTAAATCTCAGTTTGTGAGATCGAGCCCTGCATCAGGCTCAGCGCTGGCAGGGCCTGCTTGGAATTCTCTCTCTCCCTTTCTCTCTTCTTCTCATTTTCTCTTTCTCTGTGTCAAAATAAATAAATAAAAACATTTTAAAAAATAAAAATATTAAAAGAACAAGAACCAGAAACTTTTTTAATCTCCTCACCAGGAAACTGAAGAATTATCCCATTGTTGGCTTGCTTTGTATTCAAACATGCATGTATGGTCCTAAGCTAGAAATATGCATATTTACCTTCTTTCAGTTTGATTAATCGGGTATCTTCTCTCTGAAGGGCCTCTCATTCACTTGCTTACTAAGAATTAATTACTCTCAGGGTACCTGGTGGCTCAGTCCATTGAGCATCCGACTCTTGATTTGGGCTCAGGTTATGATCCCAGGGCCATGGGATGGAGCCCTGTATGAGGCCTGCTTGGTATTCTCTCTCTCCCTCTGTCCCTCTCCCCTGCTCGCATACGATCTCTCTCTCTAAAAATAATAAAAATAATAATAATAATAATAATAATAATAAAAGTAAATTAATCAGTCTTTCTTCCGGATAACACTTTCTTCATGTATTCTATTGTTGTCTGCTACAATTGTTAAAACAAAACAAAACAGGGGCACCTGGGTGGCGCAGTCGGTTAAGCGTCCGACTTCAGCCAGGTCACGATCTCGCGCTCCGTGAGTTCGAGCCCCGCGTCGGGCTCTGGGCTGATGGCTCGGAGCCTGGAGCCTGCTTCCGATTCTGTGTCTCCCTCTCTCTGCCCCTCCCCTGTTCATGCTCTGTCTCTCTCTGTCCCAAAAATAAATAAATGTTGAAAAAAAAAATTAAAAAAAAAAAAAAAGAAAACAAAACAAAACAAAAAACATGTTTGCCTTCAGCATTAGAATGTGACTTCCTTAAGGGCAGGATTTGTGTTTCATTCACCCCTGCAGCACACCTGGCTCATTTTCTCTAGACAATTAATAAATACTGTGGAGCTCCACTCAGCTATGATTGCCTTTGTTTCAAGTTTTTATCTTCCTTTCTTTAATTAAATAGGTAATACATGTTTCTTATAGAAAATGTAAGCAATGTAGATTTATTTTAGGTTGTCTGGAGGAATGCTTTCTAACAAAATGTTGACCATATAATGCAATGTTTGTTCTTCTCAATGATATATCTTGTAAAATAAATATTTGTCTTCATTATCATGTTTAATGGCTATACCGTGTCCCATTGAGTGGATATCATAATTTACGTAACCTAAATGCCCAACTCTAAGGAAGAGTTTACTTTCACATTTTCCTTGCTACAGATGCAAGCAGAAATAGGTAGAAACCAATAATAAAAGACTTTAACAGATCAATCCCAGTGGTCAAGCAGACATAGAATAAGTTACAACCGAAGAGATTTGAACAGCATGAGCATAAGGAAGATCAGATCTTGAAGGTAAACATTGAGATGTACACCCCAATAAGAGAGACTTTTTCTTTCCTTTCAAGCACACAATGAATCATTCATGACAACTGAAGATACACTATTTCACAGAAGAAACCACAAAAGAGTCTATAAAATAAAAAGATACAAATAACATTCTCAGATCTTCTTGCATTAAACAAGAAATTCACAATAAAGCAAAAATAAGTTCTTCTCTCTGAAATTTTAAAAACACCCCTCTTAACATTCCCAGGTAAAAGGTGAAAGGTAAACGAAAATTTCCTCCTAAAAGAAAATTACAGAAAATACCTCATGTCAGAATCTCTAGCTGCACAGCGACAGTGGTGATCAGAGGAAAATTCAGAGCCTTGGCTATTTGTAAACACACAGTGATGCCATGAAAACAAAGTCCCAGCTCAAAAAAGTAGGGACACATCTAAATGAAAAGAAACAGAAGAATAGAAATAATAATCGGAACAAAACGGTCCAGCAGATGGGGGAATGAGGAGGATGCAAAGATGTAAATACATAAAATAAGAAATGACAAGTGGGAGATAATGAGTCTCTCTAATGGGACCTTGAAATATTTGGGCAGATCCAGATGGACGCATCCAGTAAATGGTGGACAAGTGGGTCTAAAGCTCGGTAAGAGAGGTCCAGGCTGGGGCGCCTGGGTGGCGCAGTCGGTTAAGCGTCCGACTTCAGCCAGGTCACGATCTCGCGGTCCGTGAGTTCGAGCCCCGCGTCGGGCTCTGTGCTGACCGCTCAGAGCCTGGAGCCTGTTCCGATTCTGTGTCTCCCCCTCTCTCTCTCCCCCCCCCCCCTTTCCAGGCCTGTCCTTCCCAAAAAAAAAAAAAACGTTAAAAAAAAAATTAAAAAAAAAAAAAAAAAAGAGGTCCAGGCTGGAAAAAAGGGAGTCACCTGCTGGAAAAAGGGAGTCACCTGCCTACAGAAGTGAATAAGAGTCCCCGCCCCCCCAGGTGGCGACACTACTGGTGGGGACCTCCCATTCAGTCTCAGGTCCAGTCTCCGCGCCTCCTTGCTAGTTATACCGTATTTCCCAGGTGTCATCGGCCACTGGCTCTCGCCCGGCTTCATCTAGTGGAAGACCCTGAAGGAGACAGGAGGGCAGAGAAAGGAAAGCCAGGGTATTTACCGCTTCTGCTTGTCTTAATGACTTCTCCAGCACTGGTTGCATGTCCAACTGTGGCCCCCACTTCCATGAGTAGTCTTGGCTTTGGGGGCTTAGGAACCGCCACATGCTCCCATGATTACTCCCACCCTAGGAGTGGTGCAAGTTTTCTACTGTTGCTGCTCTCTGTGCTGCCTCAACTTCCTCCCTTTGGCTCCCAGCCCTTTTGTAACCAGTTGCCCTTACGAGCATCTTCTGTTGGACTATGTGGCATTGCTTTTATTTTCTGGGTGGAGCTCGAGCGTCCACGTCTCACTGCTGAACAAGAAAGGGGGAGTTAATGCAAACTGGGGAGCCCCTACGTTCAAGATTTAGACAGAAGAGTTTTTGAAGGAAATGGAAAAGGAGCCATCAACGAGGCAGGAAGAAAAAGTGCAAACTCCATGCACTCGTTCCTGTGATTCTTCCTCTGTCCCCCGTAACAAATGTATATTTTAATTGGTGTCTCCAGGAAACATCATGCTGAGAGCCAAAGTAGCAAATGGCAGGGAGAAGTTTCGGGGGAATGCCTCTCAAACTCCAGAAACGCTCATGTCTGCCAGCACCCAAGGCACTAGCTAACTGTCTCTTGGAAAAGGGACCCTCAGCCAAGACATACTTTATTCAGTGGCTGGGCTGGGCCCTGTTTATAATCTTAATAACACCCCAGCTTAATCAAGTCAGCCCTCCTACCTTAGCTATCATTTAATTGCCTGTGGTTTATATCTTGCATATTCAGTGGTTATGTGATTGAAAAGGTAACGACTGAGCCACTTAAAGAAGAAAAATAAAAGACAAATATTAACACACATTGCATGAGAAACTCAGATTAAATGGAGTAATTTTACATTTCATCAGATTTCCTTTTTCCAAACTACTGAGTAAAGCTTGGGCATACACACTGGGGGAGAATTCTTTCCAAGGAGAGCTTAACTGTGCTTTTCTTTCTTCCCATCAATAGATCTGCATAGCAGTGCTTATGAAATCATCTAACTAAATGTGCCTCATTAACCTATATTTATCTATATTGAGTACCTGGTGATCCCTGATGTTTCTGGAATTGATTATCTCCCTCCAGGTGAGTCTCAAAGAACCCTGAGCTGAGGAGACTTTAATGGATCTGTTGACATTTTCAAAAGATTTTAAATTTCAATCCCTCTTCCCTGACACCCCTGGTCCTTGACCATTTGGCTTGTTCCTATGAGTTTCAAATCCTTTTATCTTTGCCCTCAGGCAGAAACTCTGACCTAATGCGACCTGTGACCTCCTCAGAGCTGCCCCAGACCCTCTGCAGCCCATCAAAGCAGTAAGGTGGTCTCAGTAACAGATGACACTTAATGCAGTCAGGAAGTGAGTAAAAATTAATTGTGCTTTCCACAAGTGTGCAGTGTGGTCACTGAAGGATAAGGAGCAGGCCCATTAAAGGGGGAGCCCACGGGACACTCAGTGGCTCTGTTCGCAGCTGCCAAAGCTTCCTGGGCAGTGCACGCAGCTGACTTAGCAGGTGGGTGCCCCGCGAAGGCAAGGAGAAGCACTCTCCTCCTGTGCTTCCAGACCCCGGTCTGTAGTACGTGCTCAAAAATTATTTATTAAATGACCCAATTAATGAATGTTGAGCAGCACAAATTTAACATAGTTAGAATGGCAAACATAGATACAACCTTCCAAATCTGAGGAGACTTGGAAATCCTCTGGGCACCTGCCTTTGCCCGTTGGGGGCAAATGCAGCGTCAAAGCCCGGTTCTGGAATCAGATAGGCGCTCCACATGTAAAAAGTATGACTCTGAGTGAGAGACGAAAGTCCGCTCAGACTCAGTTTCTCATCTGTGAAATGGGAATAATAATGGTAGGTACAGGTGCCTGGGGGGGCAGATGGGTGAAATAGGTGAAGGGGATTAAGAGGGCACGTATCATGATGAGTGCTGAGTAATGCTTAGAACTGCTGAATCTTGTACACCTGTAACTAATATAATACTGAATGTTAATTATACTTGAATTAAAAAAATAATAGTAGGGGCGCCTGGGTGGCGCAGTCGGTTAAGCGTCCGACTTCAGCCAGGTCACGATCTCGCGGTCCGTGAGTTCGAGCCCCGCGTCGGGCTCTGGGCTGATGGCTCGGAGCCTGGAGCCTGTTTCCGATTCTGTGTCTCCCTCTCTCTCTGCCCCTCCCCCGTTCATGCTCTGTCTCTCTCTGTCCCAAATAAATAAATAAACGTTGAAAAAAAATTAAAAATAATAATAATAATAGTAGTTACTTTATAGGGTTATTGTAAGAGTTAGATGATATAATACCTGGAAGAGTAGCCACCCCTCAGTATATGTTAACTATTATTACTTAGGTCAGGGAATTTGGTTTTGCTTTGATATTTTATTTATTTATTTATTTATTTATTTATGTATTTAGGGAGTAAAAGAGCGAGCTGGGGAGGGGCAGAGAGAGAGAGAGAATGAGAGAGACTCTTAAACAGGCTCCACGTTGTCAGCACAGAGCCCAATGTGGGGCTCAAACCCATGAACTATGAGATCATGACCTGAGCCAAAATCAAGAGTCGAATGTTTGACTGAGCACCCAGGCGCCCCTCGATTAAAAAAAAAAAAAAAAAAAAAAAAGGAACGTTTTTTTTTCCCCCAGACAAAATTTGGATAGTGACCTCATGAATATAAAGCAGACTGAAGCAGAATTGCCTTGGTAGACACTGGTGGGGGTGGGGAGCCCTGGAACTCTAGTCTGTCTCCTTCCGTCCCGTGATGTGGGAAAAACCAAAACCTCCACAGAAAACTAAGTTTCTGGAGAAAACTCTGATACTGCCTTTACCTGGATCACTCCTTTCATTCCACGCACAATGGCACTGATGCTCAGAGAGGGGACATGACCAATAAGGATCACACAGCAAGTTCCTGACCCAAGTGTCCTGCTTTCTCATTGCCTCCAAGATCTCAGACTGGCAGGGCCCTTGAGAGTGAAGTGACCTAGTCCTTTCCCTCTGTAGTATCTCTTGGTGGTGTTGGACTGGCTGACTTAGATGTCTCCATTAGCATTAGGAATTCTAATGCTGGAAAATTCTGGGCAAAATTTGCCTGCCTGCAACGTCCACTTACATTTGGTAATTATTGTGAGTGTAGTATACCAGATAAGCTGAGAGCATAAAGACAAGTTAATACCACTCACTGGCATTGAGGATACATCCAGGTCCTCCAGATCATGATGTGTGCCCCCACAGAGGTGGAGCTAGAGAGGAAAATGGATCCCTCGCCCATCTTCATGAAAGAGCTCCAGGCCCCAAATGTCCCTACCATCATTCGCCACTACCTGCCAGACAAGACTGGGGACTAGCCAAGTTCGGCATCACTGACTGAGCTGGAATCATCTTCCCGATGGTGCCTCATCCCCAGTTTCTCTTCTCATGTTCTTCATACATGTTAATAATCAACTCTTCAACTTTCAACCTGTCTTTGTAGTTATGAAAATAAACTAGAAGGTGAGGGTTGCCACTCTCCTCCCCCCCCCCCCCCATGTCTGCTTCCCGATCCCCATGACTGTACTGCACAATAAGGAAAAAATGCCACAACAAATCACCTCATCTTCTCTCTGTGACAGTGATGGCAGGTTGGATGAGATGGCTAATGAGCCACATATTCTGGCCACGGTGCCTTGCACCACGTCAGGAGCCCATGAGAAATGGCGAGCGGAAGGAGCCGAATCCACTACTAAATTATCAGAAGGAGTGTGCCAGGGCCACAAATTCTCCCAAAGAAAGCAGTGGTGCTTCTCCATTCTCCCTCAGTATATAATGTTTGTTGTCATTCCTGGACACATGATTCTGCAGGGGCCGGAACAGCATCAACGGGTCGCCCATTTCTCAGTGTTTACCATGCTGTGGTCACTTCTCCAGGAAGACCACCAGGACCCAGCCCCCATTGAGCTTCTCTAGAAGAGCATAGCATAAGTAGACCACTTCCCTCCCCTCTCAGTCTAATGTACTGTTCAAAGAGCTTTTAGAATCTAACCTCTTCCAAGAAGCCTTTCTGGATTCATCAAAGATAAGAGAAGGCAACCTAATGTCCATTCAAATTGCTCCTTAGCCCAAGGTGCAGTAACATTTCATTTAAGTTGAATAAAAAACGTTGTGCTGTATCCAGGGATAAAACATGAATAAGACAAAATTTCTGCCCTTACAGAGGCAAGTTAGAAGGAGAAGCAGGTAAACAATTGATTTCCAGATAAGAAATTTAAAACTAAACAAGGATGCTAACTAAGAGAACCAAGGAAGTAGAAAATGGTTACACTGCCTTTGAAGAGAGATTAATGATGGGACATCCCAACCCTATCATATTGGCTCAGTGGTGATCACAGAGTGGGACTTTAGTCAACACTTGTCTATTATTTATTCAGCTACTTTTTTTTAAATGCTTATTTATTTATTTTGAGAAAGAGAGAACATGAGCAGGGGAGGGACCGAGAGAGAAGGAAAGAGAGAACCCTAAGCAGGCTCAGTGCTGTCAGCACACAGCCCAATGTGGGGTTCAGTTCCATGAACCGTGAAATCACGACTTGAGCTGGAATCAAGAGTGGGATGCTTAACTGAATGAGCCACCCAGGCACCCCTCTGCTATATTTTAAGTAATTCTGGTATCTGTTAGATTTTGTCCTCCTCTTAATTAGGCTTCCTTTTCAAACATTTAAAGGGCTGCGTTTTGTATGTTTACTCTTCCCAATAATGTGTAACATCAACCTGAATTTCCCCTCCCGCAGAAGATACCCACAAAAACAATATATTGCATATACTGAAAAAAAAAGAGAAGGGACCCATAAAAAGATCTTATTGGCATTTTCATTGAAATTGTAGTCACTGTATGGATTGATGTGGAGGAAATTGAACTACATCAATTCTTCTCATTATGGAGTTAGTTATGATATTCCGTTCATTCATATTATTTCTAAACTATAAAGTTGCTATGCTATGAAATTGTACAGTTTTCCTAGAGAGAGCCTGCATTTTTTGGACAGTGGTTTAAAAAATTCTTTACTGAAATGTGTAAAAAATTGGTGTTCAAGAATAATGTTCTCAGCTCGAATTGTTTTCCTTTTCCATCTACAAACAATACAAAATTATTGGCACCCACACACGTATACACTTAAAACTATAGTAACATTCTTTTCACAGAACCACATTAGATGGGGTTTAAATTGCTGAAAACTCAAGATGATTTCAAAAAGTCTTGCAGGGATGATTTTTTTATTTTCTAAAAAGCTGACTGACAGTAAAACAATTCAGATAAAATTATTTTCTGTGGTTGTCAAAAGTTTCATGAAGGTCACATTTCAACCAAAATCATTATTATATTTACTTTTGGTGTTTATATTCTTGTTAATGGGGATTATTGTTGTTTTAAATGATTACTTCTGGAATTTAAAAAGCACAATTTTGTACTAGTCTGATATTCTTATTGAACTCAATTACGGTCTTGGTAGTTTTTCATTTGATTTATTTCTGACACTTTATATGTAGACAATCAAATCATATAAAAATGATAACTATATTCTTTCCAATTTTATGTCTCATTTTTTAGTTCACATCTTATTTTACTGGTTAAGACCTCAAAATATTAAATAATAGTAGTGATTGCCAACATCTTATCTTACAATTTTACTGGTATTATCTAGTATTTTATTGTTTAATCTGTTGTCTAGTATTTGTTTCTAATAAATATACTTACATTATCAGGTTAAAATGGTGGATTTAAAAGTTTTCTATCCACTTGAATATATATATATATTACTCAACTGTTTAAAAAAATAATGTATAGAATATAGACAACCCTATACAACCCCACGTTCTCTACAGGGGACATAAGTTAGGGTGTTTCCTTGGACTTGTTAAAATGAATGAAGTAACATATACTCTTCAGCAAACTTTTCAACAACAAAGGTTAAAATGCAAAAGGATTTTTTTTTCAAATGAGCCTTACCTAATTCAGAAATTAAAAGTATACAGAATTAGCCAGTTGCTAATACTGCCAAAGAGGGAAGAAAATTGTGTCCATAAGCAAACGATCTGAACCCTAATATTTTCACAATTGAAAATTAGGACGATTACCATCTCCCATGACTGTTTTAAGACGAAATGAGACATAAGACATCTGATATAATTACTGGCACATGCCAAGCGCTCAGTATGTCTTAGTTGTTTTCACTTCATTTAGCCAAATGCCAAATATGTAATAATCACTCTATGAATAAGTAGAGAACAAAATAGAATTTACCATTCAATACATTTCAATACATTTACCCCTTACCTGGATAGCGTCTAACTACCCACCATCCTTTTTTTTTCTTCTCTACAAGAGACTCTGCTTCCAGCATTTGCTTTATGAGCAGCTGTTACACTCCAAGCACTGCGCTACACAATTTTACGTGTGTTCTTCTGCCAAACTACAATGGTAGATTTTAGATTATACAATTAGAAAGGTCTACATGGTCTTTTTTGTACCTTTTTCAGCACTGCCCCATTTGCAGTTAAGAACTCAAACTCAAGAATGTACTTTGGATGATAATGATGATGTGGAGGGCTCAGAGAATCTCAGCATGGGAAGGGATCAAGAAAAAAACTGGGGCGGGGGGGGAGGGAGGAGGGGAGTTGCTATCACTATTTATCATGATCCATGTGAATGTTAGTAAAAGTGCACTTTTTCATTCAAATAACATTTATTAATGGGGTGCGTCAGCTCAGTCAGTTCAGCATCTGACTCTTGATTTTGGCGCAGGTCATGATCTCATGGCTTGTGAGATTGAGATCCACGTCAAGCTCTGCACTGACAGCATGGAACCTGCTTGGGGTTCTCTCTGCCCCTCCCCTGCTCATGCTCTCTCTCACTCTTTCTTTAAATAAATAAATAAATAAATAAATACTTAAAAACTTATGAAACACCTGGCAATGTCTGGGCGCTGGGCATGTGGAACTAATCAAGAATGACAAGGTTCTACTTTTTGCACCTACTGTTCCTGACACTTGAAAATCCCTTCTCTCAGACCCCTGCATGGCTCCCTCTTTTGCCTCCTTAGGTCTCTACCTACATGCCATGGTGTCAAAGAGATTTTCCTCATTAGCTTACCTAGTGGCCCATATCTTTTGGTCTGGTCCTAGTCATGGGTATAAATTTCTCTAACACACTATTGGTACACATTAAACCTATGGTCAACCAGTGTCATTTTTCATAGGAAGGACTTACCTAGTCAGTTAACAGTCCTCCACTCTTGAGGTGGAGGGCTGGAAATAAAGTGAATGCATATCCCTGTCATCTTGAGTCAGGCCTGCCCATTACCATTTTTACATCTTCATTCTTTCATCCAGAATACTGTGCTTTTCCCCAAGTAGACTACTGACCACAAATGTGATCAGAACAAGTTCTCTTCTCTCTCCCGGTTATTAAATGCACATGTGGATAGAATGTGGGTAGAACAGTGGCAGAATCCTGGGTTAATCCATACCCTTCAGAGACAGATTTGCCAATGGACGATGAAATCACCAACTTTAAATACCATCCATTTGCCAAAGAGTCCCAAATCTACATCAAATCTTGGCCTCCCCTGGAGATTCCAGATTTGTTTATCAAGCTGTTTTATATCTCCACTTGGACATTCGAGAGGCATTTCACACTTAACATGTTCATGAACCTCCCAGTCTTCTCCATCTGGTATTCCTGTCATTTTCTCAGGCAGGAAAACTAGAAGTCACCCTTGATTCCTCTCTTTGCCTAATCTAATCCGTTAGTAAATCCTGGGAGGTTTGGCTCCCATCGTGTATCACAAATTCAACTGCTCTAGCATCTTTTTTTTTTTTTTTTTGCTTGGAATAGTAACCTCCTGGTATCTCTCCTGTTTGGCCCACTCCAATCCATTCTCAACAGAGCTACCAGTGCGATTAAAACAAAACATGACAAAGAAACAAAAATCAGATGATTATGTCACTTCTTTGCCTAAAAACCTTCAATGGCTTTCCATTTGCAATTAGATTAAAATGCAAATCCTTACCTTGACTTCACAGCCTAACCTAACTTAAAACCTGCCTCCTTCCCTGCCTTCCTCTCTTTTTTCCAGTCCCCACTTTGTTCCTTACCCCACACTTTCCTTGATTTACATGCTGTTCCTCAAGCCCACTCTGCTCATTACCTACTTAATGGCCTTTGCACCACCCAGACCCACAACGTCGATTTTTTTCCCCCTGGTTTCCACCTGGATGATTCTTCTTAGCTTTCAGATCTCAGCCTAAGAGTCATTATTTTCTTTTCAGACTTTTGTTGACCACCCAATAGCCAATGCGTTGCTCTCCATGTCATTCTCTACTTTAATCTCTTCAGAGGAGATACTGTATTGATGCGTAATTGTTCATTTATATAGTAACTGTCCCTCTGATTAGAATGGAAGATCGTTGGGGACAGAGATTTTGTCTCACTTGTTTAGTGCTATAGTCCAGATCCTAGAAGAATGCCTGCTATATTAACAGGTTCTCAGCAAACACTGATGGATGACCCAACAGTCCTCAGCCTTCAGGTCTTGAACTTGTCCAAAAGGGCATCACAAGAAGCCAGGATAAGGGATGTTAAGATACATTAGGCTATTGCATTCCCTTAAGCTATGAGTCTAATAATCATATTTTTTTAAAAGACAAAGGAAGAAATGAAATTAGTTCTGGATAGCTTGTTAGCTCCTGGATCATTGCTTTCTTTACTCGATGTTCACAAACTAGCTGTTTAAGAATATGTTTTTTCCTTTATTGGTTTTCTTCAATTACAAAAGCAGTGCATGCTCATTGAGAGAAATTCTAATAACACAGGAGTGTATAAAGAATAAGAAACACCATCTCTCCTCTATTCCCTTTCTCCCTTTCTAGTGGTTACTAGTTTGATCAATACCCTTCTTTTTTCCATGCACATACACATAGGGAGATATACATATGTAGCTTTAATGCAAACATAGGATATGTGTGTATGTATATGTATTTCTTTTTACTTACCATATGGTAGACATTTTTCTATATCCATACAGACTGATCTACTATATATTTAATTGTTGCACAGAATTCCATTGCATTCATTACTTTACTTATTCAAAATACACTTATTTTATGAGCAAAGAAATAAAAATGTGGGATTATAGATAAATAAGAATGGCAAGATGTTGACAATTGTACAGCCGGGTGATGGCACATGAAGCTTATAATACTATTCTTTGACGTAGATTTGAAAGCTTCCATAATGGTTAAATTTAAAACATTTTTTTAATGTTTATTTATCTTTAAGAGAGAGAGACACAGAGTGAGAGCAGGGGAGGGGCAGAAAGAGAGGGAGACACAGAATCCGAAGCAGGTTCCACACTCTGAGCTGTCAGCACAGAGCTCAACTCTGGGCTTGAACACATGAACTGCGAGATCATGACCTAAGCCAATATCAGACGCTTAACCGACTGAGCCACCCAGGTGTCCCTTTAATCATTAAATGTAAAAAGAAATACTGGGCACCTGGATGGCTCAGTCGGTTAAGTGTCTGATTCTTGATTTTTGCTCAGGTCAAGATCTCATGGCTTGTGAGTTTGAGCCCTGGGTAGAGCTTTGAGCTGACAGCATGGAGCCTGCTTGGCATTCTCTTTTCTGTCTCTCTGCCCCTCTCCCCCTGCTCACGCTCTGTCTCTCTCCACATAAATAAGTAAATAAAAATTTAAAAATAAATAAAAAGAGATACTTAAGAGACCTCATTCTTATGGTGAATTACCAAATACTTTCCTCTGAGATCATAAACAAAATAGGATGCCCTATATTACTTCTACTGATCATTGTAATGAGGGTCTTGGGCACCATAATAAGTCAAGAAAATAAAAGGGATAAGAAATAAAGGAGTCATTATTCATAGATGACATAATTTCACATAAAGAAAATCCAAAAGAATCTACAAAGTATTAGAATTAATTAGTGAATTCGGCAAGGTCTTTGTTTACAAGGTTGATACACAACTCAATTGTATTACTATTTACCATCAACAGAGAAAAAGATAAATTTTTAAAAATCTACTGAAAACATCAAGTACTTCAGAATAAACTTACTGAGAGATATGTAAGCCTTCTTTGTCGACAACGACATGACATTGAGGGAAATTAAAGATAATCGAAAACAACTACCTAATAGATACTTTTATATTCTACGCCATACACTCTGGCAGGCTGAGGATAGAGCATTAAGTAAAAATAAGACACAGTCCCTGTGTTCTCGAACTTGCAGTCTGGTGGGGTGACCAATACCTGTTGGCGAGCCATGCAAATTAATGTAATATTGCAAATGTGGGAAGGGTTACAGGGAAAGGTTCATAGCATTGTGAGAGCTTTAGAGATAGGATTTGACCTGATCAAAAAACCAGGGAAGGGGTCTTCAACTGCATTGCGAACAAAATGAACAATATATTCAAAGACTTTATGTAAACAACAAATATGAACCCTAATCGAGTCAACCATTCTTGGTATGGACGGCTAGTTAGGTCATGTGGTAGACTTTCTGCTGAAGAGGCTGCAAAGTCTCCCTTCCCTTGGGTAGTACCCTACTGTATGGACTCTGGGGTAGGCCATGTGGCTTACTTTGGTCAAGGCAATTATAGCAAATGTTGATTCAAGTGGACACTTAAAAATACTGTACCCTGGGGCCTTCTCTCTCTTGCTGCACTTAGAACCCTGGGAACACCATGTGAACGAGTTCAGGCTAACCTGCCAGGGAAAAAGAGACACGCAGAGCAGAGACCAGCAGTCCCAGCTGACTGTTCAGCCTGCTGACAACCAGACATGTGAGGGGACCATTCTAGACCATCAGCTGCAAGCTGAAACATTGGCACACATGAGAGAGCCAAACAGAGATCAGCCAAGTCAGCTGAGACCGGAAAAGCGACCTGGCCAACTCAGAATCATGAGCTAAATAGAATGGTTATTGTTTTATGCCACCACGATTTGGAGTAGGTGCTGGGCAGCAAAAGCTAATGGATACAGGTTAACTGCAGTTTTTTGGTCTTATGAATGGTGCTTAAGGAAATGCCTTTGCATTTACATCTTGGTGCACCTGACATAGCAAGGTCCTCGTAATTGGTACTTTTACTGTTATCAAGATGATTTAGGGGGTGCCTGGTGACTCAGTTGGTTAAGCATCTGACTCTTGATTTCAGCTCAGGTCATGATCTCATGGTTTGTGAGTGAGATCGAGCCCCAAGTCATGTTCTGTGATGACAGTATGGTGCCTGCTTGGGATTCTCTCTCTCCCTCTCTCTCTGCCCCTTCTGTCACCTGTTCTCTCATCCTCTCTCTCTCTCTCTCTCTCTCTCTCTGTCTGCTCCCCCCTCTCTCTCAAAATAAGTAATGAAGCATAAAAATAAAGGTGAATTTGGGGCATCTGTGTAGCTCAGTTAGTTATGCGTCTGACTCTTGATTTCAGCTAAGGTCTTGATCTCACACTTCATGAGTTCAAGTCCCATGTTGGACCCACACTGACAGTGCACAGCATGCTTGGGATTCTCTGTCTCCCTCTCTCTGCCCCTCCCTCACTTGTGCACTCTCTCTCTCTCTTAAAAATAAATAAACATAAAAAAAAATGTAAAAAAAAAAAAAAGGTGAATTAGGAAGTTGCCCAGATGAGGAAACCAAAATACCAAACTGTTGCATGGGGAAGGAGATATTTGGGATTAGTAGCCAGGCCTTCAAATCCCAACTCAACACTCATTCAAATCCATCACTGTCTTATCTTGCTAGTAAAGAAAAGCAGCACATATTTCAGTCAAAAATCAAAGAAGTTCAAATTCAGTTTGTGGGGTGACAACCAGTCTACACTTTTAAAATACCTGTACCTTTTAATTCTGGCAAGCTCAGGTTGGTTGAGCTTGTCAGGTTTTAAGGAAAAGTGTTCCAACAAGAAAGACCACTGGGAGGGCTGATTCCGCTTTGAACAGAAAAATACTGCTGACCCCTGGGAAGGAAACATAGCAGACAAACATTTTCCCTGACCTGATTGGTCTGAGAGTAGCCACAAATCACGAAGGGTTAAACAAAGATTGTAAACTTTCGTCAGCGGGGAGTGGTAAAGTTTATTTTTTTTAATCCAGTCTGGAGAATTACAAAAATATTATTTTCCTGGAACTTGGAAGGAGAGTTCAGCAGACAATATGAATTTCAGGAAAATATTTTTGCCATTAATTATGTCATAAGCAAAAGAGTAAAATAAACTGTTTATTATCACATATAAAATGCTTTTGATCAGTCAACTGAAAAACTAATTTCATTTTCTCATTACCCTGCCTCAGGCATTCTTTAACGTCAATTTTTATTATAGCAAAGGCAAGGAAATTAAAATGATCAGTTATGGTGCAGAGAGAAACATTTGCTTCACAATTTTTAAAAGTAAAAATAATAGAGCACTGAACCTCTTTATCATTCGTAATAATCACAACTCATCTGGTAAGGGAAGAATTCTACTTCAGGGGTATCATCACCACCACAACCCTCACCTCGAGTCCTGAGAACCCTTAGGGTTGGTCAGCACTGGGAGAGATGCTGGAACCCGATTCACGTATCTAGTAGAGACTGGGTTGAATTTCCAGCCCAAATGGCTCAAAGTTCCACAGATGGACTAGGCAAGAGGGGGCTCTATTTCCACCCAGAGAAGCTAAAAAAGAAAGTTATGAGGAGGATTAAGGAAGTATGAGCTTGGTCTCCATCTTTTGGTCCAAAAGTTGGTATTATGGAAACAGAAATGATCTTATAAAACCACACAGTTAAGAGGTGCCCGGGTGGCTCAGTTGGTTAAACGTCCAAGTTCAGATCAGTTCATGAGTTAGAGCCCTGCGTCGGGCTCTGTGCTGACAGCTCTGAGCCTGGAGCATCCTGTGTCTCCTTCTCTCTGTCCCTCCGCCTCTCACATTCTGTCTTTCTCTCTCAAAAATAAATAAACATTAAAAAAAATTTTTTTAAACACAAATAGTTAGAAGACATGTTTTCTGTGTTTTTTTTAAGTTTATTTATTTATTTTTGAGAGAAAGAGAAAGAGTATGTGTGTATGAGTGGGGGAGGGGCAGATGGAGAAGGAGCCAGAGAATCCCAAGCAGGTTCCATGTTTCCCGAGCACAGTGCCAAGTGGAGCTCAATCCCAAGAACCATGAAATCATGACCTGAGCTGAAATCAAGAGTCAGATGCTCAACGAACTGATCCACCCAGGTGCCACAGGGAGACGTCTTTCCTAAACTTGGTCCTGTCCCTCATAAACTGAGCACAGCATTATAAAGCATTAAAAAGGCTATGCATGTGAGGAGGAGCCACGATGGCGGAAGAGCATGGAAGTGTTTTTGCGTCTCGCATCCATGAAATACAGCCAGACCAACACTAAACCATCCTGCACACCTAGAAAACTGACTTGAGGATTAGCAGAAAAATCTGCACAACCTGAACCACAGGACTCAGCAGGTGCACGGCGCAGAGAGGTAAACTGGGGGAGAGAGAAGGCACAGAGGGCAGGGAGCTGTTTTTGCACCCAGAGAGAGGATGGACGGAGATGGGGTGGGGGGAGAATATGGGAAAAGCGCCCCCCCAAAAGCAGCTGGAGAGAAAGTGGAAAAGTGGAAACAGCTGCCGGGACTGAACTACAAAGGGAGAAAGGAGAGGGGTTAAATTCCATTAAGACTATAAACAGGGGGAGTGCAGAGGCTGCAACTCTGCAGCTCAATACCTGGTGATGCTCTGGTGGGAAGGGCGAATCCCCAGGAGCAGAGTGGAGTCCAGGGTTCTTCAGGCCACATGGGGAGAGGCAGTTCACCTGCTGGGAGGATACCTGGTAGAGGCTGTGTGGGTCTCCCAAAGGCAAGGCCCCAATGGACCCAGGAGAACGACCACATTCGCTGGTGCTGGAACAAGGTCATTAAGGGTGATGCCTGGAGCCAGATGTGTGTTGTGATTTTCCATAATCCTTGAAACGCTGCTGCTACACTACCTCGCGAACTTTTTCTGGAGCAAGCTGGCACCCGGTCACAGTCTCTGGGCTTCAGCAGCAGCAGGGACCCGCAAACGTTCCTGGGTGCGGCCGGCACCTGGCCATTGCTCGGCAAGACCCTCCACAGAGGGGTGGGACGGGTCAAAGCCGTTGTCCTTCAGAAGTAAGAGGTCGGGAGAAACAGCCGTATCGGAGACAAAACTCAGGAGGGAGGTGCTACCTGGGACTTGGTCACGGACTGTGTAAAAGCAGGAAGTGGATGGAAGCCGAAGACAAAGGATGGGTGCACGATCGCCGATCAGGGAGAACAGAGTTCCAGATACTAGAGACCCAGGAGATGGATGACGCCATCTTCACCGATCCCGCACATACGCAGACGCACCTACAAGCGCGGCAACAATCCACCCCAGTAGGCTAGCAGCGCCATCTAGTGGAGAGCGGAGCCGTTACACTAAGCCCCGCCGAACGAGGCCAACCTCGCTCTTCAGGAACACAAGTCTCTCCACCTGCTTAGTTTATGGACTATAAAGCGCTTCATAGTTTGACTTCTAGGGGAAAACAAAGTAATTTCAGTCATATTTCAGTCTATTCGCCAGTCCATCTATTCCATTTTCTTTCTTTCTTTCTTTTACTTTTTTCTTTCATCTCTTTTTCATTTCTTTTCTTTTTCTTGAATACAGAAAGAGAAAAAATTCATTTTTATTTTCAATTTTTATTAAAATTTTTTTTCTACTATGTTTTTTACTTTTGTCTAAATTTTTTCAAATTCTATTTTACTTCCATCATTTCATTTGAGTCTACTTCAGTGTATTCATTTTTTCAAATTTTCAAGTGATTTCCTTTTTCTTTCTTTTTCTTTCCCCTTTTTTCTTTACTCTATCAAGCCCCTTCCAACACCCAGACCAAAACACACCTAGGATCTAGCATCACTTATTCAATTCTTTTTGTGTGTGTTTGTTTTTAATTTTTTAATTTTAATATTTTTTTAGTTTTAATATTTTTTAATTTTAATTTTTTTAACCTCATTAATTCCTTTTCTCCCTTCAAAATGACAAAATGAAAGAATTCACCCCAAAAGAAAGAACAGGAAGAAACAACAGCCAGGGACTTAACCAACACAGATACAAGCAAGATGTCTGAACTGGTATTTAGAATCATGATAATAAGAATACTAGGTGGAATCAAAAATAGATTAGAATCCCTTTCTGCAGAGATAAAAGAAGTAAAAGCTAGTCAGGATGAAATAAAAAATGCTATAACTGAGCTGCAATCTCAAAGGGATGCCACTCTGGCAAGGATGGATGAGGCAGAACAGAGAATAAGCAATATAGAGGACAAACTTATGGAGACTAATGAAGCAGAAAAAAAAAAAGGAGAGATTAAGGTAAAAGAGCACGATTTAAGATTTAGAGAAATCAGTGACTCATTAAAAAGGAACAATATCAGAACCATAGGGTCCCAGAAGAGGAAGAGAGAGAAATAAGGGTAGAAGGATTATGTGAGCAAATCACAGTAGAAAACTTTCCTAACCTGGGGAAAGATACAGACATCAAAATTCAGGAAGCACAGAAGACTCCCAAAAGATTCAACAAAAACCGACCATCAACAAGGCATATCATAGTCAAATTCACAAAATACTCAAGCAAGGAAGGAATCATGAAAGCAGCAAGGGAAAAAAAGTCCTTAACCTACAATGGAAGACAGATCAGGTTTGCAGCAGACCTATCCACAGAAACTTGGCAGGCCAGAAAGGAGTGGCAGGATATATTCAATGTGCTGAATCAGAAAAATGTGCAGCCAAGAATTCTTTATCCAGCAAGGCTGTCATTCAAAATAGAAGGAGAGATAAAAAGTTTTCCAGACAAACAAAAATTAGAGGAGTATGTGACCACTAAACCAGCCCTGCAAGAAATTTTAAGGGGGACTCTCTTAGGGGAGAAAAGATATAAATAAATAGATAAATAAACACCCAAAGAGACAAAGACTAGAACGGACCAGAGAACACCACCAGAAACTCCAACTCTACAAGTAACATAATGGCAATAAATTCATATCTTTCAGTACTCAATCTAAATGTCAATGGACTAAATGCTCCAATCAAAAGACACAGGGTAACAGAATGGATAAGAAAACAAGATCCATCTATATGCTGTTTACAAGAGACCTACTTAAAACAATTTTTTTAGTGTTTATTTATTTTTGACAGAGAGAGAGAGAGAGAGACAGAGCATGAGTGGGGGAGGGGCAGAGCGAGAGGGAGACACAGAATCTGAAACAGGCTCCAGGCTCGAACTGTCAGCACAGAGCCCAATGCAGAGCTTGAACTCACAGACGGCGAGATCATGACCTGAGCTGAAGTCAAATGCTCAACCGACTGAGCCACCCAGATGCACCACAAGGACCCACTTTAGACCTAAAGACACCTTCAGATTGAAAGCAAGGGGATGGAGAACCATCTATCATGCTAATGGTCACCAAATGAAAGCCAGAGTAGCCATACATATATCAGACAATCTAGACTTTAAAATAAAGACTGTATCAAGAGATGAAGAAAGGCATTATATCATAATTAAGGGGTCTATACACCAAGAAAACCTAACAATTATAAACATTTATGTACCAAATGTGGAAGAACCCAAATATATAAATCAATTAACCACAAACATAAAGAAACTCATTAGTAGTAATACCATAATAGTGGGGGACTTCAACACCCCACTCACAGCAATGGACAGATAATCTAATCAAAAAATAAACAAGGAAACAATGGCTTTGAATGACACACTGGACAAAATGGACTTAACAGATATATTCAGAACATTTCATCCTCAAGCAGTGGAATATACATTCTTCTCCAGGGCACATGGAACATTCTCCAGAATAGATCACATACTGGGACACAAATCAGCCCTCAACAAGTACAAAAATATCAAGATCATACCGTGCATATTTTCAGATCACAACGCTATGAAACTCGAAATCAACCACAAGAACTAATTTGGAAAGTTAACAAATAGTTGGAGACTAAAGAACATCCTACTAAAGAATGAATGGGCTAACCAAGAAGTTAAAGAGGAAATTAAAAAATTCATGAAAGCCAATGAAAATGATAACAACACAACTCAAAACCTCTGGGACGCAGGGAAGGCAGTGATAAGAGGAAAGTATATAGCAATTCAGGCCTTCCTAAAGAAGGAAGAAAGATCTCAGGTACACAACCTAACCTTATGCCTTAAAGAGCTGGAAAAAGAACAGCAAATAAAACCAAAAACCAGCAGAAGACAGGAAATAATAAAGATTAGAGCAGAAATTAATGCTATCGAAACCAAAAAAAAAAAAAAAAAAAAAAACAGTAGAACAGATCAATGAAACCACAAGCTTGTTCTTTGAAAGAATTAACAAAATTGACAAACCACTAGCCAGTTTGATCAAAAAGAAAAAGGAAAAGACCCAAATAAATAAAATCAAGAATGAAAGAGGAGAGATCACAACCAACACAGCAGAAATAAAAGCAATATTAAGAGAATATTATGAGCAATTATACGCCAATAAAATGGGCAATCTGGAAGAAATGGACAAATTCCTAGAAACATATACATTACCGAAACTGAAACAGGAAGAAATAGAAAATTTGAACAGACCCATAAGCAGTAAAGAAATCGAATTAGTAATCAAAAATCTCCCAAGAAATGAGAGTCCAGGGCCAGATGGCTTTCGAGGGGAATCCTACCAAACATTTAAGGAAGAGTTATCACCTATTCTCTTGAAGCTCTTCCAAAAAATAGAAATGGAAGGAAACCTTCAAAACTCTTTCTATGAAGCCAGCATTACCTTGATTCCAAAACCAGACAGAGACCCCACTAAAAAGAAGTACTACAGGCCAATTTCCCTGATGAACATGAATGCAAAAATCCTCAACAAGATATTAACCAACGGGATCCAAGAATACATTAAAAAAAGTATTCACCACGACCAAGTGGGATTTATACCTGGGATGCAGGGCTGGTTCAATATACACAAAACAATCAATGTGATTCATCACATCAGTAAAAGAAAGGATAAGAAACATATGATCCTCTCAATAGATGCCGAGAAAGCCTTTGACAAAATACAGCATCCTTTCTTGATAAAAACCCTCAAGAAAGTAGGGATAGAAGGATCATACCTCAAGATCATTAAAGCCATATACAAAAGACCCAACGCTAATATCACCCTCAATGGGGAAAAACTGAGAGCTTTCTCCCTAAGGTCAGGAACAAGACAGGGATGTCCGCTCTCACCACTGTTATTCAACATAGTATTGGAAGTCTTCACCTCTGCAATCAAACACAAAGAAATAAAAGGCATCCAAATAGGCCAGGAGGAGGTCAAACTTTCACTCTTCGCAGATGACATGATACTCTATATGGAAAACCCAAAAGATTCCACCAAAAAAACTGTTAGAACTAATTAATGAATTCTGCAAAGTTGCAGGATATAAAATCAATGCACAGGAATCGGTTGCATTCCTATACACCAACAATGAAGCAACAGAAAGAGAAATCAAGGAATCGATCCCATTTACAATTGCACCAAAAAACATAAAATCCCTAGGAATAAATCTAAGCAAAGAGGTGAAAAATCTGTACACTGAAAACTATAGAAAGCTTATGAAAGAAATTGAAGAAGACACAAAAAATGGAAAAAGATTCCATGTTCCTGGATAGGAAGAACAAATATTGTTAAACTGTCATTACTACCCAAAGCAATCTACATATTCAATGCAATCCCTATCAAAATAACACTAGCATTCTTCACAGAGTTAGAACAAATAATCCTAAAATTTGTGTGGAACCAGAAAAGACCCCGAATAGCCAAAGCAATCTTGAAAAAGTAAACCAAAGCAGGAGGCATCACAATCCCAGACTTCAAGTTGTATCACAAAGCTGTAATCATCACGACAGTATGGTACTGGCACAAAAACAGACACTCAGAGCAATGGAACAGAATAGAGAACCCAGAAATGGACCCACAAAGTTATGGCCAACTAATCTTTGACAAAGCAGGAAAGAATATCCAATGGAATAAAGACAGTCTCTTCAGCAAGTGGTGCTGGGAAAACTGGACTGTGACATACAGAAGAATGAACCTGGACCACTCTCTTACACCAGACACAAAAATAAACTCAAAATAGTTGAAAGACTTAAATGTAAGACAGGAAGCCATCAAAATTCTCGAGGAGAAAGCGGGCAAAAATCTCTTTGACCTTGGCTGCAGCAACTTCTTATTCAATTCGTCTCCAGAGGCAAGGGAAACAAAAGCAAAAATGAACTACTGAGACCTCATCAAAATAAAAAATCTTCTCTACAGTGAAGGAAACAATCAGCAAAACTAAAAAGCAACCAATGGAGTGGGAGAAGATATTTGCAAACAACATATCAGATAAAGGGTTAGTATCCAAAATCTATAAAGAATTTATCAAACTCAACACCCAAAAAAACAAATAATCCCACGAAGAAATGGGCAAAAGACATGAATAGACACTTCTCCAAAGAAGACATCCAGATGGCCAACAGACACATGAAAACATGCTCAACATCACTCATCATCAGGGAAATACAAATCAAAACCACAATGAGATACCACCTTACACCTGTCAGAATGGCTAACATTAACAACTCAAGCAACAACAGATGTTGGCGAGGATGCAGAGAAAGAGGATCTCTTTTGCATTGCTGGTGGGAATGCAAACTGGTGCAGCCTCTCTGGAAAACAGTATGGAGGTTCCTCAAAAAATTTAAAACAGCACTACCCTATGAGCCAGCAATTGCACTACTAGGTATTTATCCAAGGGATACCCGTATGCCGTTTCGAAGGACATATGCACCCCAATGTTTATAGCAGCACTATCAACAATAGCCAAAGTATGGAAAGAGCCCAAATGTCCATCGATGGATGAATGGATAAAGAAGATGTGGTATATATATATATATATATATATATACACAATGGAGTATTGCTCAGCAATCAAAAATAATGAAACCTTGCCATTTGCAATTATGTGGATGGAACTGGAGGGTATTATGCTAAGTGAAATTAGCCAGTCAGAGAAAGACAAATATCATATGACTCCACTCATATGAGGACTTTAAGACATAGAACAGATGAACATAAGGGAAGGGAAGCAAAAATAATATAAAAACAGGGAGGGGGACAAAACAGAAGAGACTTTTAAGTATGGAGAACAAACAGAGGGTTACAGGAGGGGTTGTGGGAGGGGGAATGGGCTAAATGGGTAAGGGTATTAAGGAATCTACTCCTGAAATCATTGTTGCACTATATGCTAACTAATTTGGATGTAAATTAAAAAAATAAAATAAAAAAAAAATAGTGAGTGTATCTAAAGTGTTGAATGAGTTGGCAGCAGGCATCCATAGGAAACATTATTTGTTCGTGTTGGATTGCTGGCTTGAGTGACTGTCTAGAAATTAGAAACTTTCTCTACTCATTTATTTACTAATAAATATTAATTGTGTACAGTCAAGTACATACCCATCTTCCAGATGTGATAGGGGTTTAACATTTTATCATATTTGCTGCGGAGTAATTTTTTTAAGAACCAAAATCTTAAAATTATAATTAAAGCTCCCTTTGTATTCAGCCTAATTACATTTCTCTTTCTCTCTCTCTCTCAAAAAGAATTGTATACATTTTCTATGTACACATTAAGTCATAAACATATAGATTGCATTGTTTTGTGTGTTTTTAAAACTTAAATAAATAGTATCTATTGTATATATTTAAAAAAAGGCTATGCATGTGAAAGAACTTTGTAAAATAATAATCAATGTCCATTTTACAATGGCTGTTAAACTAACAATGTCCTAGCCAGGGGGAACCTAGCACTTGGTTGCTTCATCTGGAGGATCACTGGCTATGAACAGACCTCTTGTTTTTTTGGCCATAGGAAGAGGAAGTGATTCAAGGGTAGGGTGTTGATGGGAAGAGGAGAAATAAGGCTTGATGATGGAGTGATGTCAGAACCTCTGACCCCTTGTCAGCCTGAATGATCTGACCGAAGGCCCCGTGGAAAAAGAAAGGGGGGAGAAACTGAAAGATCCTGACTCCACCACTCTTGGGTGAATGTCCTGGTCCAGAGCCTAGAGCCCAAGGTTGTCAAAGAGCCCTGTCCTCTCTGACCCACGTCTCCACACACCCAGTGTAGCACTGGCAGTCTAACGAGGCTACATTTTATGACACAGAGGTGTTGATGTAACCCTTGACAAGACGGGAAAGGCGGAAGGAAGTAGACCTGCTCTTCGGGACGCATACCTTTCCCTGCTCCCCACCTTCAAGCCAGAAATGCCCTAAGAAGCTTAGGCAGAGTTCCCTCAAAGACAGAAGAGTCTTTGCTATAGCCAAACGACCTGTCCACTCTGGCTCACACATAGGCCCCGCGGGGAAGTCACTATCCTCTGAGAGTTGAATACACATCACCATGCCTCTGGTTGTCCCAACAGAGATAAATCTTGAGCCTGTATTCTTTTTATTTTTTTTAACATTTATTTATTATTGAGAGACAGAGAGACACAGAGCATGAGCAGGGGAGGGGCTGAGAGATGGAGAGACACAGAATCTGAAGCAGGCTCCAGGCTCTGAGCTGTCAGCACAGAGCTGGATGTGGGGCTCGAACTCACAAACCGCGAGATCATGACCTGAGCCGAAGTCAGAGGCTTAACCGACTGGGCCACCCAGGCACCCCGAGTCTGTATTCTTTTTAAAACAATTTTTTAATGTTTATTTTATTTATTTTGAGAGAGAAAGAGAGAGAGAGATAAAGCATAAGCAGGGGAGGGGCAGAGAGAGAGAGAGACAGAGAATCCCAAGCCGGCTCTGTGCCATCGGCATAGAGCCCAGGGCAGGGCTCGAACCCATGAACGGTGATATCATGACCTGAGCTGAAATCAAGAGTCAGACACTTGACTGACTGAGCCTCCCAGGTGCCCTTTGAGCCTGTACTCTTTAGGCGCTCTGTATGCCATGTGGGGGACAAAACAAATCCCCCAAAGACCGTGCCCTCTAGGATAAGTCAATCCACTAGAGAGTCAAAACTCAGACGTGAAATGACGTCAAGAGCAAACAGCAAACAGCCTATGAAAACCTCCAGTTGGGAGGGATGGGCAATGTGGAGTGGGGGAGGCGGTCTTCTCAGAGGAGGATAGCACATCCCAGTAGATGAGGCTTGTTATTGATGACAATCTCCTCTATTTCACTGTTCTCTCACTTGCCTCAAAAATGGGTGTTGGCTGTGTTCTCGCTGTGAACAAGGAGGGACCTGCCAATGGGCGGCTACATCCAGATGTCAAACAATAAAGTCAGTTAGGTGTCCTTACCTCTTGGCCTCACTTCCTCAGCACCAGCCCTGTTGTCAGGCATATTCTCCCACGTGCCTGCTACCAGGAGCTCCAATGTTGCATCCCTCTGGCATCAACAGCAAGAGGGCTTCTCTCTTCTGCTAGTTCGGACACAAGTTCTGGAATGGAGTCTCTTTGATCCCGGATAGCCTGCCTTGAGTGAAGTGCCCCTAACAGGCGGAACCATACAATAATTCCGACTGGCCACGCTTGGGTCACATGACCTTTCCTGGAGCTGCGAGCAGGGTGGTTCTTCAAGGAAAAAGGTAGCACAGAAGGAAAATTCAGCAGAATGCTCTGTAAGCACCAAGACCAGGCTCACCTTTTCCAAGCTTTCACTAGGGCTTGGTTGGGAGCAGAAAGAAGATTTGAGGGCAGATTCTAGATCCCCTCATGCCTGTGGCGATCGACAGGCACACACAGGTACGGGGCAAGTACAGGGCAACCCTGTTTTACTCCAGCCAAGATCACCCAGCCTGATGAAAAGGGCAATTAATCTAGCTGCCTCTTAGTAATCCACCGGCCCATTTGGTAACCATCTGTACTCATTCCACAAGGCAGCCCAAATTAAAGAGGCCTGTATTTGTTTTTTTGGAAAACATTATGATTTTTCAAGTAAACAATAGAAACTTTACAAAGCCAGGAGATTTGTTGAAACTGCCAAGCTGTCTGGACCGGATCAAACTGGTTTGTGCTGGTTTAAATGCGTGCTCCATTCTCTCCATTTTATTATCACAAACAACAATTTCTATTTATTTGTACAGGGCCAGAACTTCTCTGTACATTTCTCACATATTATTTCATTGGATCCCCCCCAAATCCACGCATGGAATGAGGGTAAGTGCTATTCTCGGGTCTGTTTTATGGAGGGGGCCCTGGCAACCTAAGCGATTAAGGGTTTCCAGAACTCAACTGGGTGCAGGCTCGTGAGGTTTGGAGTCCCACTCTTTGGACTGAAAATCATGTTTGTTCTGATGTAGCTTACTGTACCTTGACTCAGCTTACAACTGTAACGTCACTCACACACCCTCTGACCTCATTCTGTGCTAGCCCGACTATTAAAAAGAAGAAAAAATAAACGGAAGAAGCCTGATTATCCATACTTGAGATGTGTGCTACTTCTGACCTAGACAGCCAAGGCCATTATATTCCATTATATTTGATCAGCAGACTTACTGCTTCTATGGAAAAAAGCACTGTCCTAAACACCCTGGTAAGAGATGCAGGAAAGAGGAATATTACTCATCCTTAAAAAGCTTGCTGCTTAGTTGTGGATTCAGGACAAACTGGAGAAAAAAATAATACGTGTTTTTGCAAATTTTATAAAAATTATAATTCTATAATACTTTTTTTAAAGTTTGTTTGTCTGCTTGTTTATGTATGTATGTATGTATGTATTCTCTCCACCCAATGTGGGGCTCAAACTCATGACCCTGGGATCAAGAGTCACATGCCCTTCCAACTGAGCCAGCCAGGCACCCCAATTAGAAATTGTATAAAAATTTAGATAGATACTCTGGTTTCTCTTCAGATCGCATAAATCTTTCGCCTTTTACTAAAAATTTAGATAGAATGATAGATAGATATACAGATAAAAGAACTTGAGACAAAATAAATGAGAAGATGACTGTCATAATCTGTGGTAAAGTACCACACAAGTTGTACAAAGGACAAATGGAGAAAGGGTTCAAAGAAAAGATGGCATCTTTAAAAACCCTCCTTGCCAAATTACACCTGTTGAGTGACAGCAAATCACTCGAAGTTCAGGGGTTTTCTAAGACCAGGTCAAGATTTGGGTCCTACCAAAAGCATCACACTAACCCTACTCTTTAAGCTGTTTATGAACAATTGGACTTTTGTGGGGGGGTTTTGGTAGTAATTAGTTAATGATGTAGTGGAATTGTTCTCAAATTTGGAAGTGCATGGGCTTGTCCTGTCTTTATTAGTTAATCATAAGCCTCCGGAGGACATAGAATTTGTTTTCTACCTTTTCTTCCCCTCCTCACTCCTCTTGCCTAGCAAGAGTTTGTATCCAGAGCAAAAGCTAGGTCCTATAAAACCAGTATCAAAATAAAACTAATTTAGCTAATGAGCTCTAAGTCGCCAGCTGCTTTAACCATGCAGTGTTTAGGAAAAACTTTCCCTGAGAGGCTGGCCTAACTTAGAAGTAGATGGGGCCCTTAGAGCAACTGGGGACACAAGACTCCATAAATCCAGGCTACCACAAATAGCAGACGTTCATGTGTTCTCACCTGGGTTTTCCACCCAGCGCAACATGAATCACCTCAAAAGACTGGGAGAGGTGAGTAACTTGTTGACCAGTTAAGGTTGGGGATATCTCTCAGTGGACTCCACCCCCCCCCCCAGTGACCTTTCCTTCATGGTCATTTGAACCAAGAAGGGACCTAGTTTCCGTGGACAGGCAATTCAAGACAGAATCGAACACCAAAGAATATGGAAAGATGCGCCTGAGTGGAAATTAGCACACGGGATAAAGGAAATCCTTGGAATCATTTTATTAAATCCATGCTTCAAACCTGTAGTTTTCTCTCCTCCTCTACCCTGTTAAAATGTTTCCACTTGTGCTTGTAAGATCTGTACCGAAACTGCCTTAATAAATTATTTCTCTTCCGAGCAAGGAGTTGATCCAGCCTTGTTTGGTACATCTGTTATAACACATCACAGCCTCCCATAATTGCTCTTTTATTCAATTCTACACATTCTGATTAGCTGTGTCTGTTCCAGAGCACTAGGAATATGCTGAGTGTCCTTCATTCAAAAAGAGTTCTTCAGAACAGTATGAAGTGAAATTAAAGTAATTATTAAGTCATAGAAACTAAACACAGTTCCATAATCAGCAGAAGGGTTCGCAAATAGCTAGCACACCACAGTAAAGGTTCAAAGCTTCTTGCTGAAAATAATTCCTAGGATCTGGTTCTTGGTAATGGCACGCCCTGAGCAAAGTGGGAGGGAGCAGAGTTGGGGCCTGCTTTCAGATGTGGAAGGACCCCCCCCCCCCCACAAACGCTAGGAAGAAGGAAATGGAGACTCCCTTTAATGACCTTAAATTCCATCCGCGAGCATCTGGCACCACAGAACATTCTTTGGAGGAATACATTTTGGGGTGGTACTACATGGGCAAGCTGAATGAATAATGTCTTTTGATAAGCATTTTTTCAATAAACTTTTTTATTTTAAGGTAATTGTAGATTAACAAGCAATTGTAAGAAATACCAGAGGGATCATGTATATCTTTTTTTAAAATGTTTATTTGTTTTTCAGAGGGAGAGAGGACAGAGTGTAAGGGAGGAGGGGCAAAGAGGGAGAGGGAGCCACAGAATCTGAAGCAGGCTCCTGGCTCTGAGCTGTCAGCACAGAGTTCGTGGTGGGGGCTCAGACCCACAAATCCCGAGATCATGACCTGAGCTGAAGTCGGAGGCTTAACTGATTGAGCCACCCAGGCACCCCTGGAGAGCATGTATACCTTTTATCCAGTGTTTTTCAATGATAATATCTTACAAAACTGTAGCATACTTTCGCAACTAGGATGTTGTCATGGATGGAATAGATCAGATTTTTTTTACGCTGAAATCTACTTGGACAAGGAAAATGTTCCTCCTAACATCAATAAAGTTTTGTAGATCAAAACGACAACAACAACAACAACAAAGAAACAAAAACAACCACGAGGAACTAGGAAAGAAGCAATCTCAGAGAAGGGCTGCCTGTGATCCTGTGGCTGGAGAGGCTTGCCTTCTTTAGCTCATCTATTTAGCCCTCATGAATATTCCGTGAGCCAAGAAGCTTTTAGTGGAGAAAAGACAATTAAATTCAAGCGTTTCCACCATTGTATCTCTTGCACCAGAGTGAGTAATAGGGCATAGGGCAATAGACTGAAATTAGATTGTAGCAGAACATGCGTACTGACCTTTTCTCGGAGCAGATCTATTTACTTTATGTTGCAGTTCAACTTGTAGGAACTGATGTACTCCTCGCTGGAGGAAAGGTTAAAAAACACGTGCATCTTAATTCATCTGGATTTCTACCCTGCTCGAGTCTTCTGCTTACTATCCACACCGGCATGCATTGGCTTCAAGAACACTGGGGAGGCAAAAACTCGTGAGAAGTTAGTCATACATTGGCTCTTCCATCATTGAGCGCACTGGTCCGCCAAGTGTGGTCTTGGGCTGCAGTGTTGGTGTGACCTGGGATCTTGTTTGAGAAATGCAAGCTGTGGGGCTGTCTGCCAAACCTCGTGAGTCAGAAGCTGGGTAGTCCAACAAGCCCTACGAGTGAATCTGAGGCACACGAATGTTTGAGAACCGTGTGCGTGCACCCGCGCCCGCGAACCCACCTCCGGCTGCTTTTAATATCCTCTGATGTAGTTCATTGTTTCCTAAAACGTGGAATGCAACAGATAGCACTCGTGACGCACAGATATTAAGTGGTAGATGACTCGCTTTGGGTGGTCTGGGGAATGTGATTTTAAATGGCACTGGAATACGATTTTAAATCATACTGAATCTGTTTAGGGAGGAAGTTAATCCTTTTCAACCCTTCTCACTACTCAAGAAGATTCAGGTTAGTACTAATAGACTCTCTAACATCCCTCTACCACGTGATAATCTCCCTTTTTTTTTTTTAATTTTTTTTTCAACGTTTATTTATTTTTGGGGGGACAGAGAGAGACACAGCATGAACGGGGGAGGGGCAGAGAGAGAGGGAGACACAGAATCGGAAACAGGCTCCAGGCTCTGAGCCATCAGCCCAGAGCCTGACGCGGGGCTGGAACTCACGGACCGCGAGATCGAGACCTGGCTGAAGTCGGACGCTTAACCGACTGTGCCACCCAGGCGCCCCGTCTCCCTTTTAAATAAAGAACGATCAGGAGCCACGTTTAGAACCTTTAGCATTCAACAGCAGCAAGATCGAACATGATTAGTATCATTACATTTTATCTGGGTTTTCCTTCTAGGTTGCTTTCTATTTATCTGAAGTGATACCACTTTTCATCCTATGACGGTGCTATAAATTTTCTTTTTAATTATTTTTTTCTGAAAAGAAAGTAAACCAATTTAAAAAGAAGTATGAAGTAAATCATTAAAATAATCGAGTACATGATGGGCTGGGAGGAGGGCACTTGGGATGAGCACTGGGTGCTGTATGGAAACCAATTTGACAATAGATTATATTTTAAACACACACAAAAAAACAAATAATAGAGTACAAATGAGTCCCAGGAACTCACTTACAGGCCAGGGCGGGAAGGCAATTTCTAGGGCAGTACTCAGTCAGTATAGATTAAGCTTAATTTCCAACACCAGCTCACTCTGTATCTGCAAGCCTTGACCTTCAGAAAAATGACCCGAAGCCTGAGACATCTGCCATCAGTAAAGAAAAATTCCATTCCGGTTACTACACAATTTACAAAGATAGAAAAGTGACTCATACATTTCAGAATGATTTCTAATCACAACATTTGAAATCAAAAGTGATCTGAATTACTCAAAAATTAAAATATCACAAATAGTCCCTTACTCAAAATTCAGATGAACTGAATTTGGGTTGGTTGTGGGGGAAAAAAACCTTACATTTCCTCATTTTTATAAAAGTAACAAGTTTTCTATTATAACATTTGAGGGGAAAAAAAAAAACAGAAAGAAAAAAAATTCACACCATCCATACTTGTGTCCCTAAAAGGGACTTATTAAGACTTTGGTTAATTTCCTTCTTTTTTCTCCATGAGATTGTGGTACCAATATATATACAATCCTGTGTGTGATAGTGAAGCTTTTTCTTTTGTATTTTAAGGAGGATTTTATTGTGTGGATAATAGAGGAATAAATAAATGACTTATAATTAGGGTTTCTATGTCTATATTTTCAGTATAAAAGTGGATCTTAGGTTACTGCTTGCTGCAAATAACAGAAAACCCAACTCGAATTGGCCAAGATAATAAAGATATTTATCATGCCGCACAACAGGAAGCCCAAAGTAGAGTATACTGCAGAATTTTGGCCAGCCTGACAATGACATCAAACATCTAGGTTCTTACATCATCCTGGAATGGGCTTCATCCTCTTCCTTTCCAGGAAAAAAGAACATTTTCTGCATAAAATTCCTCCAACAGATGTTTCACCTCTCAGGAGATGAGTTGGATCCCATGCCCACCTCTGACCCAGTCCCTGGACAAGGAAAAGGGCTTACCCTGGCTGGCTTACACCAAGATTCTCAAGAAGAAGGTGTGTTGGTGAGCCAACTGCCTTTCTCTCCAAAAAAGGAAAACAGGTAGGGAGGTCTTTTTACTAAAAAAGACCTGACTTAGCAAGAGATGTGTGCAATGTTTATAGAAGATATTTAACATCTCTCAATGGCTAGTTGCTTTCATGTACTGTATGAAATCTAGCTCTAGATAACTTCTAGTCCCTGTATGTTGTGGTCCACTCTGCTGCTCTAGCTTTATTTACAGACCATTTCCAAGATAATGTTACATTCTAATCAGTCTGTATTCTCCCTTCTTCCATGAACATGGTATTTTCCCATCTGATTATGTCCTTTTTTCTCTTTTTAGCTTATTTATTTATTTTTGAGAGAGAGGGAGAGGGAGGGAGGGAGGGGCAGAGAGAGGCAAAGAGAGGATCCCAAGCAGGCTCTGCTCTGTCAGAAACAGAGCCTGATGTGGGGCTCGATCTTTCTAACTGTGAAAACATGACCTGAGCCAAAATCAAGAGTTGGCTCAACCGACTGAGCCACCCAGGCGCCCCTGATGATGTCCCATTAACCAGGATTTACTTCAACTCCATAACCAACCTCTATATTTTTTCATAATTATAGAACATTCTTTGAACAGCATTTCCTCCATGTACCTGTTGGTTTACCTCTTAACAGCCATGTCTTACATTTGTCTATCTAACACCTATTCCTCCAGACATCTTGCTTATGGCACCCCAAATTTCAATGAAGAAATACCCCTCCCACTTGCCATCCACATTCCCCTAAGTTCTGGTTAACAAGACCAGACAGCCACAATGACTATTTCAGGGATGGACATATGACCCAATCAGAGTCCATTGGGCTCAATTCTAGAACTTCCTGCCAAACAGGAAGAATTTGGTTTTTGTTGGATTGCTGAGGAGATTTAAATCTGAAAATCCTGGCAGACATCTTGCTACCAAAGACACAGCCTTCCTGGGAATGAAGCCAACATAACGTAAAGCAGAGACAAACCAAGAGACAGAGCAGATAAGACCAAACTCAGAGAATACCACCAGACCACCTAGACCACCACTGGAAATCCAGCTATGCCTAAACACAGTGCCACCTCTGCCCCTTTGCGGTGTGAACGAAGGCATTCCCTTTTTCATTTACACCAGTTCGAATTTGATTTGGTCACTTGCAACCAAGAGAACCATGGCTAATACGGCTCATCTATTATTCTAATTCTGTTTCTTCTTAAAGGCTCAGTGTCATCTCTTCCAAGAAGTCTTCTCCATCTGCCATAGTCTTCACTTTTTTGTCTCTTCTAAACAAGTAGCATTCAGGGGCACCTGGCTGGCTCAGTCGGTTGAGTGACAGATGCTTGATTTTGGCTCAGGTCTCACGGTTCATGGGATTGAGCCCCATGTCAACACAGAGCTTGCTTGGGATTCTCTCTCCCTCTCTCTCTCTCTCTCTCTCTCCACCCCTCCCCCACTCAATCTCTCTCTCTCTCTCTCTCTCCCCCTCCCCCATTCATTCTCTCTCTCTCTCTTAAAATAAATAAACTTAAAAAAAACCGAACACATAGTATTTAAACCATAGCAATTTCATCTGCTTGTGGCCTACTGTGCCTTTTTAAAAAGTGAGTTTTATAAAGTAAATGATGGTACAAAGTACAATATTGTAGGAAAAGGCTACATTTCTTGGATCTTTTGTATTCACATCAAGACCTAAAACAGAGCTTAGCACATAGTAGGGACTCCTTAATTTATTGTATGACATTTCTCAAAAACAAAACAAAACAAAACAAAACAAAAGGAGAGATGTTTATTATGCAGAGGGTACTTAAGTAGGTCCCAAGATGCT
Organism: Herpailurus yagouaroundi; assembly: GCF_014898765.1. Classification (NCBI taxonomy): domain Eukaryota; kingdom Metazoa; phylum Chordata; class Mammalia; order Carnivora; family Felidae; genus Herpailurus; species Herpailurus yagouaroundi. The sequence continues at coordinate 6,361,706 of NW_024412421.1, forward strand.
ATTGCACTTTTCAAAGATACTGTAAGTTTCTGTCCTTTTCCTGCTGTGACCCAAAAGGACACGCCTATATCAGTCTCTGAGGGAGGTCCTTGAAAATAGAGCCCCCCAACCACTGCTGGCTTCTATGTAATTTGAAGAAACAGAGAAAAAAGATAATGGTCAAAACCTAGTTACTAAATTAATAGGAACCAAGGTGGAAGGTGAGCCATTAGTCACATGCATTTTCTAATACTGGAGCCCACATCAAAAAGAGTGAATTATCTAGTCTTGTCAGCACTAGACCAGAGAGGTTTCCCCCCGGGTGAAAGCAGGGAAATCATGCTCCTTGTGGACGGCTCACTCCCAAGAGAAATGAAGTCAGATTTGAGTCTACCTTACTCAGCTATTTCCCTTATATTTACAATCAAATATGTCATCCTAACTCCCCGAGGAAAGGATGAAGAGAAGAAAACCAGAGTGCCACATGCTTCCACCCTGAAGGAAACATCAAGCGCGAGGAAGAAGCGCTTCAAATGTGCCCCTAGCCACTTACCTTGCTCAAACCTTAGGAGCATGTGACTGGTGGCCGCCATCAGTCTCCTCTGATACTCTTAATGATGGGAAAGAGTTCCCAAAGAGATTTTGTGGAAATGGTCTGAGAGACTGGGTGATACCGTTGAGAAGTGGACACAATGTCACTTCACATGCAAAATTTCTCTTTCTTTTTTTTACTATCTCAGTCCTTGCTTTTTCTCCTTCAAAGTTTGCTTTCTAAATCTTTCTTTCCAATGTTTTTGGGACTATGCTGAAGTGGAATTTTATGCTTCAAGAAGAGAGTTGATGAATCATGGAAAGTGTAATTGACAAAGAATTGGCATGTTTTTCGTTCTTTTTTTTTCTGCATCAACTGAATAAGATTAGTGTCTTACATGGATTATTTTTTCAATAATAGAGAAGGCTATGTTGGCAACAAAAATTGCAAAACAGCAACATCATAAGCTTGCCTAACCATCCAGTGGAAGAGAATTTTCAACTTGAAAAATACTCTTGGTCCAGCAAACCAAGGACCTGAGTGACAATTACAACTGAAATCATTAAACATTCGCTTTTCCTCCTACTGAGAAATTGGATCTTCTAGGATTCTTACAGGGGGAAGGCAGAAACATTAGGGGAAGACCTTACATAATAACCTTTCTGTAAAGCTTGGATGGCACAAATGATTTTGTGAGACATTCGAGTCACATGTCATTAATCAGAAATGACAGTCTTTATTCACATATATTTGACTGAAGCTGCATAATTTTAGACTCCAATAGGTCTAGATAAATGACCCTAAGTATTGTACTTTTTCAAATTGACAATGATTGATGATGGAGGGAAAGAAATGAATGCTGAAAAGGGACCCCGAAGTAAACACTGAAAATCAGTTGCACTACTTTGGGGGAAGAAAAGAGTTTGGGGATATTTTTTCTTGAAGACTTTCCTCTTTCTGAGCATCCCTAACTCTTTTAATTTTCACTTTAATCATCTGGGCATTGCGAAACTCTCCGTGTTACGCTCAAATCTCAATGAAAAATGGAGACTGATTGAGTTATGCTTGTTCAAATAGTCAGAAAGGGAAGATAATGACTAATTACAATTCATCCACTCCATAAATATTTCCTGGGCCTATTATGTGCCAGGTGCCATTCTACATACTTGGGCTTCAGCAGGAACTAAAATGAATATAGTTTAAGTTTTTTGGGGAGCCCACATTTCAGTGGACAGAGACAGGCAATATCCAAGTGAACAAGTAAATAAATGGGATCATTTCAGAGAGTGCTCAGTTGCATGAAGAAAAGAAAATAGAGTGATTTAATAGAAAGTGATGTGGGATGGGGATTTCATTTGATAGGTCAAGGAAGGTCTCTCTAAGGAGATGACATTTTAGCTGAATACGAGCCAGTTTTTCAAAGAGCACAATGCACAGACAGTAGTAAGTGCAAAGGCCCTGAGGCAGGGATAAGCTTAGCATGCGGGAAGAATAAAAAGTAGGCCAACATGGCCCCTTTAGTGAGTAAGAAGAGAGTGGCAGTAAATCAGAACAGAGAGGTAGTCAGTGGCCAGATTATATACAGCCTTTTAGGTCATTGTAAGGAATTGGAAGTGTTAGGCTATACAAGGTTTTAATAAAGCTGAAGGAACACTCGATCTCATTAAAATAATGAGACCAAGGCCCATGGGACCCTTATGAGCAAAGCCTTGTGCCTGATACACTGCATTTCCATTATTGTTCAATCTCTTTGCAGAGAAAAGATTATCATTGTCTTTTATTTATTTATTTTTTTTAATTTTTTTTTCAACGTTTTATTTATTTTTGGGACAGAGAGAGACAGAGCATGAACAGGCGAGGGGCAGAGAGAGAGGGAGACACAGAATCGGAAACAGGCTCCAGGCTCTGAGCCATCAGCCCAGAGCCCGACGTGGGGCTCGAACTCACGGACCACGAGATCATGACCTGGCTGAAGTCGGCCGCTTAACCGACTGCGCCACCCAGGCGCCCCATCATTGTCTTTTAAAGATAAGGACATAACACCCTCTGAGCAAGATCACAGACTTAGTAAATAATGAAGGCAAGGTTTAGACTCTAACTTCAGTGTATTTCGTTCCAGAGTCAGAAACTGCCCGCTACCCTATACAGAGTCCTATCGTCTGCATTTTCTTATTTTCCCAGAAATATTAAAGGGACTAATATGAACATATACCATATTGCTGCCTTCAATGGATACATAACAATGCTTGTCAATGGTGGATATAGTGGATAGTGGGGCAATTCATAAAGTCTATGTCAAATGTTTGTGTGCAATTTTATCCTTTTTTTTTCTTTTTCTTTTTTTTTTTTTTTTTTTTTTTTTTTTTTTTTGTTTTTTT